>NC_143523.1:53039216-53355216 GCF_031878675.1 Megascapheus bottae
AGTTGTTACTGTTAGACACAACAGTTTCCTTTGTAGACTGTATTGAAGATGCCAATCCTGCATGTGACAGATAATATCTAATAGGTGTGAAGATTAGAGATTAAATAAAACGTTGGAACCACCAGCAGGGATGAGGCATATGAGTGCCCCATTCAGAGCTGTAACTTTGGCACTGAACTGAATATTCACTCTAAACAGTTGAATCCTTAGCTCTGAGCAGTTGCCACTGTGTGTGTGTGTGTGTGTGTGTGTGTGTGTGTGTGTGTGTGTGTGTGTGTGTGTGTGTATGTCTGAGTTTAACTTGCTCAAGGCCAACACTCTACCACTTAAGCTATCAGCACCACTTTCCATGTTTTGGTGATTAATTGAGTCTCACAGACTTTTCTGCCTGGGCTGGCTTCCAGCTGCGATCCTCAGATGTCAAACTTCTGAGTAGGTTGAAATACAGGCATGGCAACTGCCACTTTTATAGGGAAAGTTGGATCCCAGGTTCTAAGCTCCTCTCTTCCCCTTGTGTCTCATTCCAGGATCTCATGTATACACCCTGAATGGAACAGACCCCGAGGGAGAGCCCCTGTCCTACCACATCAGCTTTGACCCTGGCACTAGAACCGTCTTTTCTGTTGACCCCAATTTTGGAAACATCACTCTGATAGAGGAGTTGGACAGAGAGGTATGGAGAAAGTTTGAGGAGTGCTTTTGGGCTGCTGTGTGTTTGGCTGGGTAGACCTGAACATTCCGCTAGCTGGTCCCTGCTGGTATGCATTAGACCCTCCTGCAGAGTAAAGGGTGACTAGAGGGCTGTCTTCCCCCACCCCAACAGCTTTGCTTCCCATTAGCCGAGAAAACATTATTCCTCCAGAGTGATGAATGGGCCCCCTCACATCTGCCAGCCCTGCCTATCTTTCCAGAACGTGCCATTAAGAAGACAACTGTTTGCATGTTGAAATTTCTGATAGAGACCCTCTCAACATGCTTTTTCAAGCCCGTGCTTGAAAAGGCACTATAAGCCATAGGAGATTCACGTAGCACATAGACAGAGGCGAGAGCGAGAGCGAGAGCGAGAGCGAGAGCGAGAGCGAGAGCGAGAGAGAGAGAGAGAGCGAGAGAGAGAGCGAGAGAGAGAGAGAGAGAGAGTTGCTGAGCTTGGAAAAATTGTCTGTGCTCTTCTGAGCCTACAGGGATAGCATGTGAGCTTTCTCTCCCTAGAGAGACCCTACACCTGGCTGGACAGTTTAGCTGACCATGAAGTTAGACCTCTGCTATGGGGCTACTACTACCTCTGGTTCAATGGTAGAATCCATTAGCTGCAAGGTGGGGCAGAGAAAGAAAAGGGAACTCACAGAGCCTGCACCCTTTGATCTAATGACCTCACTGAAGTCTCAGCCACATCCGAGGAGAGAGAGTACTGGAGACACTAGCTCTGGACCACAGCCCAAACTCTGCAATGTAGATAGTCATAGAAAGATAAGGGAGGATAAAGGACAAGAGGATTGTCTTTTCTTTTGGGCCTTGGAGACAGAGAGAGCCCAGTCTCTGGTCTAGGGTGACCTATCAGACCCTAGACTATTAACCTGGTCCCTGTGCTTTACAGAAAGAGGATGAGATTGAAGTCATCATCAGCATTTCTGATGGCCTGAACCTGGTGAGTGTTTCCTTTGTGGACCCTGGCTGCCTGCAGTCAGGCCAGAGAAGGCTTGGTTTGTCTCCCAACCCAACTGAAGGATGCCTAGTAAATATAAGCAGGGACTGACAAGGCTTGCCCAAAGTGCCCAGAGCAGAGGACCTCAGTGAGACCAGAGGGAAAGGAAGAAAGAAGAAAGGGAGAGGAAGAGAGAGGAAAAAGCAGGGAGGAAGGAAAGAGGGAGGGGAAGAAAGAAGGGAGGGAGGAAGAAAGGGAGAGAATGGGGGAGGGATGATAGAAGGGAGGAAAGGAAGTGAAGAAGGAAGGGAGAAGAAAGGGAGAAAGGAAACAGATATCATGTTCTCTCAGCTGAGCTTCTGAGGTGTCAACCCACATTGCCTGGCATCTCCTCAGAGCTGCCTTTCTCATTCCATATCTACCTTCTCCCAGATGGCTCTTGGCCTCTTCCTCAGTTTCCAAACTGATCACCTGGCCACCCAGGTGTCTTTCTTCACCTCCTGCCCCACAGCCACCATGTTCCCCTGTCCTAATTACTGCTTGCTAGGCTTTCTACACTAAGTCCCAGAGTATTCCCCAGCCATTCCAACCCACCTTCGAATGACCATCACTAGGAAATAAATGTAGATCTGGACTCTCAAAGTGTCAGCCTCTGCCTCCCATCTGTCCACAGGTCACTCAGGGGCTCAGGGCTTCCTGTGTGATGCCACCTGCCTCTCTTAGCTTTTCTTCGCCCATCCACCCTACAACCACAGAAATCTCCTGTTCACTGCAATCACACCATGTATCTCATGAGCCCTTCTTTGCCAAATGGGTCTTTGCCTGACCCATTTTCCTGGCCTACTTTTCTACCTTGTAACTTACTGCAAACTTGCTTTAGAACTTGGCCCCAGCACTCCCAGCAGCCCCTCTGTTGCCCACAGCTGGGACGGAGGCTTTCCTTAAAGCCTCTAGCTCTAGTGATTAGTCCCGAGCAATGCATTTATGCAGACCATGGTGCAACAGTAGTGCCCTTGAGTTCGGTCCATGCTTTCTAAACCTGGCACACTGGCATTGTTACCCCAAATGACATCTCCACTTTCTTCTCCATGTTGATCTTTGCTCCATATCTAAGCCACTGTGGCCACTGCAAATCAATATGCCATCAGAATGTCTGCTTCTCTAGAATAGGATTTAATACATGATGTCAAGTATTCATTTTATGTATATTTACTGAATGAATGAAACAAAGAAGAGAAAAGGGAGGAGGAGAAGAAAATATGGCAGGACTGTATTCCCAGTTGTCTTAGTAGCCAACATTTTTTTATCCACCGGAAGGTCACAATGTCCTAATCCTGGTCCCTCTGCCCTTCTCAGGTGGCAGAAAAAGTTGTGATCCTGGTGACTGATGCTAATGATGAGGCGCCCAGGTTCATCCACCAGCCCTATGTGGTGCTGGTTCCTGAGGTGAGTGAGGGATGCTGGGTAGAGAAGATGCTCTCATGCCAGCCCATGATCTGCATTGTAATCAAGAGAGCTGCCCTGTCCATCAATGGCCACTCATTAGAGGGTGCTGGGTGCTTTGTCTTTCTCCACCTCTGCAACTGTGGCCTCTCATACAATCTATCTATCTATCTATCTATCTATCTATCTATCTATCTATCTATCTATCTATCATTTATCTATCTATCATTTATCTATCTGTCTACCTGCTGTGCATCTGTCTGTCTGTCTGTCTGTCTGTCTGTCTATCTGTCTGTCTATCATTGGGGAGGGCCAGAGTTGGGGCTTGAACCCAGAGCCTGAACATTGTTCCTTAGCTTTTTCACTCCAATTTAGCACTCTACCACTTGAACCACAGCTTCACTTCTAGCTTTTGGCTGGTTCACTGAAGATAAGAGTTCCACAGATTTTTCTGCCTGGGATAGCTTTGAGTAGTTAGGATGGTAAGCATATACTACTGGCACCAGGTTCTCCCATGCATTCTTATCCCAAGTAATGTTCACTTAGTACTTTACATTATCATCATAATGTATACTTATTAGAAATATAGTATAGAAAAGTATGAAAAAAGACTAAAAACATTATTCTGGACTCCTCTAATTTAAGTGTTAAGTTTAAGTGTATTTTCTTCTACTATTTTGGGGGTTTTTCTTTATTTAACATAACTGTGATTGTACTAAACTTATGCTTTCTACATCCTATTTTTCATTTAATTTGTACCATAAAACCTCTCTTTATTGACTATAAAACTTGTGTGACTATCAATTTAACAGCTTCCATCAAGTTAACATTCTGGTTAATGGTTCATTTAACTGACTGAATCATTCCTTTATGCTTGGATATTCAACCTTGGAATTTTTGCTATTGTAACCAACACCCACTGCTAAGCATTCTCCCCCCCCTCTCTCTCCCTCCTTTCCTTCTTTCCTCACTATCTCCTTCCTTTTCTTCTTTCCTTCTTTTCTCCTTTCCTTTCTTCCTTCATTTCTTCTTTTCTTTCTTTTCTTCTCTTTTTTAGTTTTAATTGGACACTGTCTTGCTATACATACTGCCTAGGCTGGCCTCAAACTCCTAGTCCTCTCTAGCCCTAGGATTACAACATATAAAAGATTTTTTCTCTTTAATTGAGATTATTTCCATGGAGCTAATGGTGGTGGTGCATAGCTGTAAGAGAAGATAGAAGGAAGCTGAAGAGAAGATAGGAGGATCAACACCTGAGGGTAGATCACACTAAAGTGTGAGAACCTAACAAAACCCAATCTAAAAGTCAAAGGGCTAGAGACATGGTTCAAGTGATAGGGTGCTTTCCTGGCAAGATGGAGGCTTTGAGTTGGATTTCTACTATTAAAAAACGCAGAAGAAGGAGGACAGAAGGGGGGGGTAAAGAGGAGAAAAAGAAACAGGAAGGGGAGAAGGAGGAGGAGGAGGAAGAAGAGGAGGAGGAATTATATCTTTAAGGAGAGGGAGATAGCGCAATGGTAGAGTACTTGCCTTTTTGCTCAGGAATCTATGTTCACTCTCTAGCAATGCAAAACCAAATAAGAAGGAAAGGAAGAGAGGGAGGTAGGAGGAGAGAGGAAGAGAAGGGACAGAGGACAGAAGAGAGAAAGTGAGAGAGAGAAGAAAGAGCAGAATGGAAAGATAATTTCCTTAAGACACACCCCAGTATTTGAAGTTACAGAGTAAAAAGCATGAGTACTTATATTTCCAAGTTGCTTTCCTGGTTTCCTCCTTGCCCTGTAACATAGAGTATGGTTTCTCTTCCCTGTTCCTTGCCAGTGGCTAGAATTCTCAAAGTTTTGAACATTTGTTCTGTTAGTAGGATAAAGATGTTTTATTCGTACTCTCATTGTGTCTCTGTGGTCCCAGGTGAACATACATTTGCCAATTTGGATATTCCCACTTCCTATTTAAACCCTTTATCTATTGGGGGTGGGTAAGTCTTGTCTTTTCTTTTCCTCCCTCCCTTTGAGTGCATCCCTAGCTCCTCACCTTATCTTTTCCCTCCTTTCCTTCTCCTCTTCCCTACTTCACTCTGCCATGTCTCCTCCATGCTGGGCCTGCCTTGTCAGGAGTGCACTTACTGACACCATCTTCTCACCATTTTTGCTCTTCCCACCCTTGAGCTCCACCCTTGGACCCCATGCATCTATAGCTCCCTGAGACTCTTGTCACTGCCCCTGACCCTTCCTTGTGGCTGTCATCCCTCCCCCAGGACACTCCTTCTGGAAGCAGCATCTTTAAAGTTCATGCAGAAGACAAGGACACGGGCTCTGGAGGAAGTGTCACCTATTTCCTGCAGGTAAGGTAGGACATAACCCATGCAGCTGGGGGATACCTGGTCACCTTCCACCTCTATCACCAGTGTCTCTGCTGTTCTCAAGACTACACCGGGAACAGGAGCCTGAGAGGGACAGAGGTTTCCTTTCCTGACTGTCCCCTACCTCTCACAGCTCTCCATTGCCCTAGCCCATTCCCCAGGAGGCCTGGGTGTTGATGATATCAGAATATAAGATATACCTAGCTGGGCACCGGTGGCTCATCCCTGCACTCCCTAGCTACTCAGAGGCTGAGATCTGAGGATTGGAGTCCAAAGCCATCCTAGGCACTAAAGTCTGTGAAACTCTTATCTTCAATTAACTACTAGAAAACCAGAAGTGGCACTGTGGATCAAGTGGTAAAGTGCTAGCATTTAGCTGAAGAACTCAGGGACACCACCCAGGCCCAGAATTCAAGTCTCATGACAGAGAAATAAATAAATAAATAAACAAATCTATCTAAGTTTGGGTTTGTTAACAGGAAGAAAGAGAGAAGAGGAAAATCTCAACATAAGCATGGTTATGAGACTTAAGTGCCTATCTTTCTCCATTCATGTCACTTTGACCAAAGTCAGGGAGTTCTCCCTTGTACCTCTGTATCAGCATGGAGTTTGAACACAGGGCCTGGGTGCTATCCCTGAGCTTTTTTGCTCAAGTCTAGCACTCCACCACTTAAGCTCTGGCTCCACTTCCAGCATTTTGGTGGTTAATTGGAGATGAGTCTCCATGTCCAGGCTGGTTTTGAATCTTGGTCCTCAGGTCTCCTGGGTATCTAGGATGACAGGCGTGAGCTACAGATACCCAACACCCCCCTCTGCCTTTTTAACTTTCCCAGGAATGAGCCATGTCTCCCTCCCACGGCTGTGATTTCTGCAGCAATTCCTCTCCTCTCCACATCTGGTACCACCCTTTATAATTTTTAAATCAGTACGGGTTGGTGGCTAAAACCTCAGGCTATGAAGAAATATCCTGGACCCCATGGGTACCACGATACCTCCCCCCCCCCAGCCCAACTTACCAGTCATGTAATTTTAACCCTTTGGTGCACTTTCCTACCCAAGCTTTCTTGATTGTAAAAGAGGAAAGATAAAAGCACCGGTTCATTACAGTACTGTGATCCCATAGAGGCAGAGGAAGCCACAGTCACAGCACATGCTGCTTAGCCTCTAGCCTTCCCCAGAGGGCCTGAAGCACAGGAGGCAGGAGCTCCTGACTGCCTGCTCCCCACTGCTCCCCACCTGCAGCAGCCTGGTGAATCTGCAGGTCTCTAAGATTCTCACCTTCTCCATGAGTGTTAAGCCCCAGATACCTCTAGCATTCTATCTGCTGGAACCAACAGGGCTGATCTTAGCTCAAGGCTACATGTTTTCTAACTGAGCATTTAAAAAAAAAATAACAAAGCTAAGGCCTTACTGGGAAAGAAGATTCTCACTTTGATCGAGGATGTCAGGAATGAAGTCCTCAATAAAGCCCATGAAGAAGGACCCCAGGGATCAGAAAGGCTGGAGACCTTCCCTCAGGAACACCCACCATGAGAGTAGAAGAGAATTCCTTTGCAGGCAGAGTGCCCATTCTTGGAGTTGGCCTGAGTTCCATCCCGTCATCCAACCACCCTCTAACTGTTACAGAACCCGCACTCTACCAACTTTGCCATAGACCGCCATAGTGGTGTTCTTCATCTTCTGCCCGGGGCCAAGCTGGACTATGAGAAATCGAGGTCTCACTCTGTCACTGTGGTTGCCAAGGTAATAGAGAGGGTGGGACAGAGAAATACCTACCCCCTCCTCAGCCTTCACTAGGCTGACACACAGTAAAACGGGGCAGGTAGTTGTGTGCCACAAACTGGCCAGTAGGCACCTCTCTTTACCCTTGCCCCCAATTCCTCTTCTCCACAAGACCAGCTACCTACCAACCCTCTCTTGGCCTCTGTGTCCTCATCTATTCACTCCTAAAGCTTCACTGAATTCCTCAAATGTCTGGAGTGGATAGAGTAGCATACTTGGCAATCAGCAGTGCTCAGTCAAACTCTTCCTATCCTCCTCCACTCCCCAAGGCAAATACCTAGCAGTTTCTTTGATAGGAAGCTCCTGGTAGATCACAGGTTAGCTATGAGCCATTTTCACCCATTTGGTTATAGCTTGCTCCAGGAAGCTTAGAAATGGTACCACCTGCCAGTTCTCCAGTGAGAGTTCTGCTTGTGGACATTTCCACTGCACCTACATGAGTGAGGGTCTAAGTATTCCTGGTGAGCCTTTCTCCTGGCTCAGCCTGGACATGAGGTCGTCAGGAGATGTGGGAGGCTTGGTTCCTGGTAGGGAGTGAAAATCCAGCTCTGACACTGGCTGCCCACTCCCTGTCCCCAGAAAGACCTTCTATCCAAAGGAATCTGTTGCATGCTGAACACTGATGGAAAACCTCCACATCTCATCCCATTTTCCCAACATTCCTGCAAAGGGAAAATGAACTTCAGAAACAAACAGACCCCACTCAGCCATGCAGCTGACTTCACAGCCAGTAGGTGGCAGGAGTCAGATTCCAATGGAAATGTTCTGACTGCTGAGCCTGTCTATTCCTTCCTGCATTCCTCTCTAGGATGGTGGAGGCAAGCTTCGGGGAGACCACGTGGTATTCTCAGCTACAGCCACTGTCACAGTGAATGTGGAGGATGTACAGGACACAGCCCCTGTCTTTGTGGGCACACCCTACTATGGCTACGTGTATGAGGACACACTGCCGGTAGGTGGTTGTGCCCCTCATCCAGTGTCTCCTCCAGACATATCCTGTCCTGTTCTTTACAATTCCCAATCCCACTGGTTGCCCTTCCCACATAGGAGTTAGTCCTGAACTCACCCAGGCTCAGGACACAAATACATTCTTTTACCTTCTGAAGAATAAGAGAGAGGAGGAAAGCCACAAAAGTGTGTTTGTGCTTAGGCTGGATGGGTCACTTGTTCAGTCACTCTACTTACTCCAGCCCAGCTTCTAGAAATGGGTGGAAAACAAGGGAAAGGTAGGTGGCTGGCAGGCTCAGTTTAGGCAGAGCATTTCTTATTCATCCAAAGGTTTCCTTTGTGCTTCATCAGCTCCAAACCTAAAGCCTGGAGATCCTCAGACCAGCGATCCTACTATGGTCAGCTGCTGTGGAACCATTATTTTTGTCCGGCTTCCCACAGACTCAGCAGGAACTTAGTCTCAGCTTCCTTTCTGTTCAGATTTCTGGTGGCCTCAGGACAAGTCCCCAATGTTTGCACTCATCAGCGTGAGTCCCCAGGGCTCAACTTCCCTGCCATTCCAGTGCATAACTGCCACATCTCCCCACCTGTCTGATATCTCTCCTTCCCAGTTTGGCTCAGGCACTGTGATTCCTACCACATTAAGAGGAATTGGGTACCTCCTTTCTGTTCCCACATGTGGCACATACTTCACCTGGAGTATTTCCTCTCTGAAATACATCCATGCATTTATTTATTCATCTATTATACCCACATATTTACATGTTCTCTAACTCCAGCATGAGGTCCCTATGAACAAGACCAAGTTAAAGCCAGACTCGAGTGTGCCATGATTCAGTGGCTCACTGTGGAATGTCTTCTAAACTTTCATGTCTTCCTTTTCTGACTATTCTTTATAACACAAAAGTGGAGACCTTGCAGCAGGAAACAGAAATGCTGTAGGCCCATGCTTAGATGTGTAGGATAGTTGAGTAGGCCCAGACTCCCCTACACACACACACCAAACAGCTAAGGGTCGAGAGAAATGTCAAGGTCCAGAAATCAGGACAGGCTCTGGAAGGGGAATCCTTTCCTATGCTGGGTCAGAATGCAGCTCTGAGTGGATATGCCAGAGGGAAAAGCCTACAGAGAGTGCTTAGAAAGTGGCTATAGGCAAAGGTCAGTCTAGACATGTTTAGTTATGCTCTGCTTCTTCCAAAACTCTCTGAGTGATATCCGGGTGGTCACAGGATCAAATCTGAAATCTGAGACCTGCTGTTGGAGTTGTTCCATGACTCCTCCCACCTCCCTCCCACCTGCCTCTCACCTCTTTCCTTTATGCCTTTGGTTTGCATGAAAGCAAAAGTTGTTAGGGAGAACAGAGTGAAGCTGGAAATAGAGGGTCTGAACGAGGACTGAGGGAGTAGCATGAAAGGAGCAGGAGTGGGGCAAGAGGCTCACAGTCACTGGGCTCTCCAAACTCTGACCCCATGAGTTAGGAAGTAGCCAGGTTCAAAGCTGTCTCTCCAGCCCTTGGGAAGCCAGTGGGCATGGAGACCTCTCATCCCAGCAGGGCAGAGTCATACTCCAAGGCCACCTGTAGCATGGCTCTTTTCCCGGGAGGGACCATTGCCTCATCTCTGCGCTGGAGCAGAATCTAGAGAGAGGAGACTTCAAGCATGAACATTAACTACAGGATGCTTATGCTTGCTTTTGTCCTCAAAGGGCTCAGAAGTGTTGACTGTAGTTGCCATAGACGGAGATCGGGGCAAACCCAACCGCCTTCTCTACAAACTCATGAACGGTGAGTCTTGACACATTGGGAGTGATGGCTCTGAATGTCTAAATGAGCAGAATTAAGTTTCCAGCATTCTTAGGATCTGGTTCCCCCACCCACAGGACTAGGGGGAGCAGATGCTTTGGAGAAGAGGGGCTGAGCCCCTCAGAAGATGAGTGCTCCCTCCCTGCCTGTCATTATATCCGGAACGAGTCCTGTGCAGGGCTTGAGAGCAGCACAGGCCACATTTCATGCTGGCCACGGACTCATGGATGGCAGTGAGCAGCAAGACTTTTTATATTCCTGGAATTGCTGCATTTTGTTCTTATTCTTTTCAGTTATTTTGGCTTTAGAGCAGAGGGTTGAATTAAATGAATTAAATGCAATGATGCCTAGGCACCTGTTAAACTCACCTAGAGACCATCTCCCAACCTTGCCTCCCCTGCTCCCTCCTGTGGCCCTGTGCTGAACTGCAGGGCATGTCTTGACAGAGAGCGATGGAACCTTTGAAATCAATGAGACATCTGGAGCCATCTCTGTGATGCAGAGCCCTGCCCAGCTGCGGAGAGAGGTGTACGAGCTGCATGTGCAGGTAGTGCCTCTTCTGTGTGTCCTGCCCTTTTCACCCTCTAGCTCAGGAAAGCTACAAGAGGGATTAGAACCAGGACCTCCCTATGGGGTAAATCTGGAGAAGGAGCTCCATATTGCCTCAAGGAGCGAACAGACTGTAGTGTCTTCGGTAAAGAGAAGCATGAATTTGCAAGCAGGACTCATGAAAAGCCAGGTGAAGGGAGGCTGAAAGCATCAATGAATCCCAGTATGAGTACAATGCAATCTGTGGAGGAACACTGCTGGAGAGGGCTGAGGTTGGGAGAGACAGAGTGGAATCAAGGCATCCCAAGCCATAAGCCTGGGAGCTGACTGCATGAGCTTTTGCAGACTTTTCTGCCTCTAAGCCACGATTATCAGATCTCAATATCCTGAGTTGCTAGAATTATAGGCATGAGCTCTAAGGGTCTGACTTTGTTTTGAATTCTTTGTAATGGTGCAGATGTCCACATGCAATCATAATTTGGTTTTTTTAAAAAATATTGTTGTTGTTGTTTTGTCAGTCCTGGGCTTGAGCTCAGGGCCTGAGCACTGTACTTGGGTTTTCTGAAGGCTAGAGCTCTAGGAGCCTTAGCACCACTTCTGCATTTTTCTATATATATGGCACCAAGGAATTGAACCTGGGTCTTTGTGCATGCTAGACAAGCACTCTACCACTAAGCTTCTGCAATCATAATTTTTAAAATTGCTGAAAGGGTTTGAGCAAAATCTCAGTTACAAGGCAAAAACCTCAGTTGGGCACCAGCGGCTCATGTATAAAATCCTAGTCTATTCAGAAGTCTGAGTTCTAAGGATCCCAGTTCCAAGCCATCCTGGGCAATAAAAACTGTAACACTCTCATTTCCATCTATCCAGCAAAAAGCCAGAAGTAGAGGCGTTGCTCAAGGGGTAGAGTGCCAGCTCTAAGCTAAGTGAGATCTCAAGGCCTAGAGTTCAAGCACCCATATCATAACACACACACACACACACACACACAAACACACAGAAAGACACACACACACACACACACACGTGTAAAAGCTTACTCTGGCTGCTCAGTAACCAGTGGATTTGCAAACTGTGACCAAGAAGTATACCTGTGACATCAGTATACCTGGGTTTGTGGATACTGTGAGGGTCCAGGAGATAAGACCCCTATCAGTTGAGAATGCTGGTCTCCACCAGTTGACACCCCTGGCCTTGAGCAAGGTAGAGCTGACAAAAAGGAGCAAATTGCAAAGTAGAATGGGAGCAGATTACACATTGATGGCCTCTGAATGTGAACAGGATGGGATTGCAGAGGGTGGGGGTAACCCAGGGTGATCATAAGGAACACAGGAAAGGAGACAAGATTTGTAGAAGGACAATGAGGAGTCTCTCCGCCTGGGGAACATTTTAGGTAGGCCATCTAAATTTTGTCACACAAGTTTGCATCTTGGAGGAGTCAGGATCCCCATGAAAGAGAATGAGAGCACCCTGAGAATAGATATGGGTAGAGAGGAGACAGGAGCATCAGAAGCTGGGACTGAGGTGGGATCAAAGATGTCAGTGGGAACTGGCTGAGAACAGAATCACATTAGCCAAGTGAATGGAGCCCTTGGAAACATGCAAAGGTGATTGCACTGGACACAGTGTGGAAGTCAGTGTGAAGATGCTAAGGGGACAGGTGAGAATCCAGTGGGGGTAGGAAGTGGAGAAGAAGGCACAGGCTAATGGAAGAAAAAAGGGTGACAAATGCAGCGGTGGTACACGCCAGACACTGTGTTGAAGATGAACCATTCAACTTGTGGATGGGGACAGGAGGGAAAAACTGGAGGCTTGGCTAGGGAAAGACTGCCTTCCTACTTTGGTTAGTTATTGGCATGACTCAGTTACTTGATGTATTAGCTAGGAGTTCGCATTAGTTCCTTGTCACCTGGTCTTCCCAGAATAGCTGCCTGTTTCATCAAACCTGTTTCAAAATGGAAGTTAGAGTCTCTTTGTAATGTAATCTATCTTGTCATTTTTTACTGTATGCTGCAAATTAGAAGCAAATGCTAAGCCAGTCTACCCTGAAAAGAGGAAACTCACACAAAGGTACCTGGCATAAAATGGGGTATATATGCCAGGAAGCAGGATTGTAAGGACCAATAAGATTCCACTGGAAGCTTAGCACCAGTGGCTCATTCCTGTAATGCTAGCTACTCAAGAGGCTGAACTATGAGAACTGCAGTTTGAAGTGATTCTAGGTAGAAAAGTCCATGAGACTCATCCCCAAATAACCACACACAGTTGGAAATAGAGCTGTAGCTCAAGTGGTAGAGTGCTAGTCTTGAATGCAAAAGCTCAGGGATGACACTAGTCTCTAGAGTTCAAGCCCCAGGATTGGCAGAAAAGAAAAGTCACAGAGCCATCCATCCTTGTCTACTTGTCCCAATCCCCAGGTGACAGAGGTTAGCTCTCCAGGAAGCCTAGCTGCCCAGGCTGTGGTTCCAGTCACCATCAGGATAGTAGACCTCAACAACCACCCGCCAACGTTCTACGGAGAGAGCGGGCCTCAGAACAGGTTTGAGCTGTCCATGTACGAGCATCCACCGCAGGGGGAGATTCTACGAGGCCTTAAGATCACAGTCAACGATTCTGACCAGGTGCACGGTCCTGCCCTTAAAATTGATGGGGTCTGCATCAACCCTCAGAGTTCTTGTATCATAGGCCAGACGTGTAGAAACACAATGAGATGAGAAGGTCTGGCTAAGGGCAAGTGGAGGGACAGTGGCTAATCAAACACTATCTGCTTGGTCGAAATGTATGCACTACCAATTGAAAAATGAAAAGTTGCGCCAGGCACCGGTGGTTCACGCCTGTAATGCCATCATCTCAGGAGGCTGAGATCTGAGGATCAAGGTTCAAAGTCAACCTAGGCAGGAAAGTCTGTGAGACACTTCTTTCGAATTAATCACCAAAAAGGCAGAAGTAGAGCTGTGACTCAAGTGATAGGATGCTAGCCTTGAGCACATAAAAGTTAGGAACAGCACCTAGGCTCTAAGCTTAAGCCCCTGGAGAAAAAGGAAAACCAGTCAAATGAAAGGTCTTCTGATCTTCCCCATCCCCAGCTCCGGCCACAGGTGTTAGTCCATATGTCATGCCAGACCCTTTGCCCAGCTCTGTTTGTTATCTTGCTTAATCCTCATAGTCTGCTAAATCTTGCTGATCCTTGATCGACTGACCTTTATCAAAAAGAGTTAAGGGTACAGGAAGGCTCCACCCTGCTTGAAGTGAATACTGTTTCTGTTCTCATGTGTCTTCCATGTTCCTTTCCCACACTCCACTGTCCAGGGAGCCAATGCCAAATTTAACTTGCGGCTGGTGGGACCTGGAGGTGTCTTCCGAGTTGTCCCGCAGACTGTTCTGAATGAAGCCCAGGTCACCATTATCGTGGAGAATTCTGCTGCCATCGACTTTGAAAAGTCCAAGGTGTTAACTTTCAAGGTAGGCAGTGCTTTGCACTTCCTTACATGGGAAGGAGAGGCAGGACATAGGAATTCATTCCAGCATCATCTCAATTTATCCTTGAGGGAACTCTTGTTACTCCCTTCTCTTCCTGGCCCTACTCTTCTTCCAAACCCTCTGCTCTTCTGCTTCCTGGGAAGCAGGCGGTGGGTCAGGGAGAGAAGAATGGCTCTCAGACAGAAGAGTATTCACAGTCCCAGAAAAGCAAGGGCCAGGGAGTCAAGAGTTTGACATTTTAACAGATACACAAAGGAATTTCCACTAAGCGGGGCAGATGCTTTCTCATGAGCCTTTAACATCTAACATTTATTTTGATATTACTACTTTGACGTTATTCATAATTGTATAAAATTAGAAATGTATATAAATAATGCATATTATGTATTAACCGATAAGTCAGGTACTGGCAAGATGGAAAAGTAATGACTTACTGGATGATTTAATTATTTATCATCACACACATACACACACACACATATACACACATACACACACACACACAAATATACATGCCCATAGCATGAATTAGGATAAAAAGTAAAATACTCAAATACTAAAAGGCAGAATAAAATATGACTACCCTCAGGAGGCTGAGATCTGAGGATCATGGTTCAAAATCGTCCTAAGCAAGAAAGTTAGCTCTACTTAGCCAGCAAAATAAGCTGTAAATGGGGCTGGGAGTTTGACCTAGTGGTAGAGTGCTTGCCTAGCATGCACGAAGATCCAGGTTCAATTCCTTGGTACCACATATACATAGAAAAAGCCAGAAATGGTGCTGCGGCTCAAGTGATAGAGCTCTAGCCTTGAGAAAGAACAAGGACAGTGCTCAAGCCCTGAGTTCAAGCCCCAGGACTGGCAAAAAAATGAGCTGAAAGTGGAATTGAATCACAGAGATAGAATACCAGACTTGGGTGAAAAAGCTAAGGCACAAAAACCCAGTTACTGAGTTCAACTTGTAGTACAGTATAAAATAAACAAGACCATCTGCTCTGGCATTTAGTTCAATTGTTTGTAATACCAAAATTCCTAGGAAAAGAAGGAAAATAAGAGCTTCAAACATTAGAGAGGACATTATAGATAAGGAATGTTATTTCCTTAAAAGATCTAAGAGAAATAATGGAAAAAGTATTAGAAATATAGACAAATTGCTAACACTGTTGATCACAACATTAGTATCCCATGGGAGGGAGAGCAGGAACAGCTGATACTAAGCAACAGGAAGGAAATGTACATATCATCCGATCAGGAAGAAATATTTTTATCAATAAAGTTTGAAGAGTTAAATTTTTTTCCTATGTAAAATTTGGGTTCTATGTATTTTATATTATTCATAAGATTTTTAAATCAGAATGATGATCCTTATCAGTGAGAATATAAAAATGATTATGCACATAATTGCCTAACCTTAATAAAGAAAAAAATATAGTACCTCAAATACAACTGTTTTACTATATTCCCACCTCCAAAAGAAAATATGCTGGAATGGAAGATTCTTTCTCTTTTACAAAAAAACTAGCAGAAATTACCAGAGGAAGAAATAGCATTGAAATAATGAAAAGTGAAGAATTTCACAAAGGAATAGGAACAAAACAGGTATGGCCAGATGCCAGTGTCTCACACCTGTAATCCTAGATACTCAGGTGGTAGAGATCTGAGGATCGTGGTTCAAAGTCAATCTAGGCAAGAAAGTCCTTGAGACTCTTATCTGCAATTAACAACCAGAAAGCCAGAAGTGAAGCTGTGATTCAAAGTGATAGATTACTAGCTTTGAGTATAAAACCCCAGAGACAGATGTACCCATATGCCTTTTTATTTTGTTTGTTTTGTTTATCTTTTCTTTTTTTGGTGATACTGGGGCTCACTCAGATACTCTTGCTTACTAGGCCATAGTTTTGTTTTAAAACTAAAAATTCTCCTTAAAGACTTCACAGCTAATAAGAATAGAATAAGAAGAGCTAATAATAAGATAATGATAAGAACTAATAAGAATCCTTGATAAAAATTATACAGGTTTTGATCTGGAGAGACGAACTTACAAAAATAGTAGGAAACTTGGAACTAGAGAGGAATTATGCAGATAAGTAGAGCAACAAAAACAAAAATAAGTAGGCCCAAAGACAAATGGAAATGAAAGGAAAGCTGGCATTGCATGCTCATCAGAGCAGAATGATGTGGAGTCTCCCTGAGGGTGGCTAGAATGGCCCTGTGGCAGGCAAGAATGGAATGGGAGACAAGGCAGATGGATGCTGCCTCAGTGCTGGAGAGACAGGTAGTAAGAGTGTTTGAGGCTCAGTGGCCCCATCCAAACAAGACTTAATTCTCCTTCCTCTTCCAGCTCCTGGCTATTGAAGTCAACACCCCGGAGAAGTTCAGCTCCACCGCAGACATCGTGATCCAGCTCCTGGACACTAACGACAATGTCCCCAAGTTCACTTCCCATTACTACATTGCCAGGATCCCTGAGAATGCCCCAGGAGGCTCCAACATAGTGGCTGTCACAGTAAGCTGGGGGCCAGCCCAGGGCCTCGGGTGGGTTTAAATGGGATTCCAGTTTAAGTGACAAGGCCACAGTCCTTAGTGTTTGCATGAGCTGTTGCCCTTTGTTAGCCACTGTTTCTTCATCTGTGCAATGAGTTTTGTGTTTTCCATCACTGCTTATATGGCAGAGGGCCAGGAAGGGGAGAGGATCTCCTAGCGAGACCGAGTCACAGTCTCTCTCAATCTACTCTTGAGGGGATAGCTCGTCATCTGCCATGTGGTCAGTCAGAAGCAAGCAGCCAGGCCGAAGTAGAGAAGCTTCTCATTGTTTGCGAGGAGGACCTTTGTATAAATTTCAGGCATGAGGGGTAAGGGGACACATCCCTTGTTCTTCCTTATTTACAAAAACATAAATAAATATTTTCCAGATCTAAACCATTTTGGCTCCAACACTGCACCTCTCTGGAAGAAACCTATGGTCCTAGAACAGTTTGCAAGTTTGAGACTCCCTGGTTGCTGAGCTCTAGGCTCCCCATCTCTCCACTGGAAGCCTCCTTCCACTCTGGGGGCTGCCTGGCTACTTTGGCAGATACCAATGGGAGCTTTCTTTCTTCCAGGCTGTGGATCCAGACACAGGACCTTGGGGCAAAGTCAAATACTCCATCTATGGACCTGGAGCAGACCTGTAAGTACATTCAGTATCCCAGGTGGAGCATCAGGCAGAGGATTTGGGTGGTGAGGGTTTATAGCAATTAACAACAGGAAAGACTAAAAAGGCATAAGAATCTGGACTGGGGAATCCTAGGCAAGGTTCAAGGTAGGGAGAGAACAAGAGATGAAGAGTAGGGATGGAGTCTGAGGTATAGGGGCCACACACAATAAAGTGACCAAGAAAGAAGAAGGTAAGGTCACAGCCTGGAGTTGGGGTCATGGCCTCCAAAGCCAGGCAAGCAGAAGTGGGCTTAGGAAGAAGCAGGTCATGGAAGGATAGGGAAGGGCTATTACTTTCGGGTTTGGGTTGTTATTCTCCATAGCAGTAGATATATGCACCAATTGGCATATCCACCTTCCAGAGTTAGGTGCAAAATAACAGAGTATCTGGTGGGAGGACCTGGAGAAGAAGCTGAACTATGCCTCCTGTGTGTGTAGGCCTGTGTATGTGTATCGAGGCCTGGGAATGTGTGCCTTTGTGAGTGTGATTATCTGCAGATATGTACACCCCTGTGCCTGAACTCCTTGAACTTGGCAGTTTCCTCATCCACCCGTCCACCGGGCTTATCTACACCCAGCCCTGGGCCAACCTGGATGCTGAGGCTACTTCGAGATACAATTTCTATGTGAAGGCAGAGGATATGGAGGGCAGGTTCAGCCTGGCTGAGGTGTTTGTCACTGTTCTCGATGTCAACGATCACTACCCTCAGTTTGGAAAGAGCATCCAAGAAAGGACAATGGTGGTGGGGACTCCGGTGAAAGTCGAGGTAAGTTTTACAGGCAACTGAGCTCCACTGAGAGCCTCGTTTCTATCACTGGGAGAAGCACCCTAGGCACATTCAGTTTAACATAAAATGTACTATACTCTCAGAGAGGGTAATGCACTACAAGTTACTTTACAGGAGTTCATCTCCACATCTACGTGGACAGATCCTCCAGGGAAACAGATGTTAACAAACACAAACCTGAGGCTCAGAAAGGTTGTATCTGACTTGCCTGAGTGTTTCCTAATGTGGAGAAAGTATAAACTCAGAAAGCTAGCCAAATGGTTGGAGGCATCCCTTAGGTTGGTAAAGTGGTGACCAATGAGTGAAAGCATCAGGTACTAAGTTCAAGTCCCAGTCTCAAACCAAAGTAAGAAAAAAACAAAGAGAAACAAGAAACAAGAGGAAGTGGCACTGTGGCTCAAGGGGTAGGGTGGTAGCCTTGTGCTGAAGAGACAGCACCCAAGCCCAGACTTCAACCCCCATGACCAATCAAAAGAAAAAAAAGAAAGAAAGAAAAGCTACAAAAGAAACAAAGGCTTTAGTCTCAACCCCAAGGTCACTCTTTTCACTTGTATCCTTAGACAAGTCACTCAATAGTCAAGCTTTTCCATTCTAGGAATGGAACTATGTAACTTACATACTCAATCTTAAGTAGACCCAAGCTCATGGAAGGGAATACATTCTCTTTTCCCACCTCAGTCCACTCAGGACCACTTCCCATCAACTCAGCCAGCCCCATACCACATGCTCAGCTAGCTTGCCCACACATCTTTCCCTCAACCTGGCTCAGTCCGCCCCACCCTGTGCACAGGCGACAGATCAGGATGCAGAGGAGCCCAACAACCTAGTGGACTACTCCATCACCCGCGCAGAGCCAGCCAATGTGTTCAACATCGATGCGCACACGGGCGAGATCTCGCTCAAGCCCTCTATCCGCTCTCTGGATGCTCTATACAACATCACGCCCAACAGAGACTGCATATGGTCTGTAGAGGTGCAGGCTAAGGATCGAGGCTTCCCATCCTTCAGTACCACAGCCTTGCTCAAGATTGACATCACAGACGCTGAGGTAGGTACAAGGCCATGGCTTATACCTAGACAACACGGGCAGGCAGCTTGGCAGCATGAGCAGAGAGACCCTTCCCCAAAAGACCTTCAATGATAACAGAAGCCATCTGTGCCTGCCAAGCTGGTTTATTCATGGTGTGTGGGTGATGATGCCTTCCTCGTATGCACAGGGTGGGACAGGCAAAGCTAGACTTGGGGGAAGACACTGGGCACATGGCCTAAGTTGGCATGCACTATGGAGCTTGCCAAAAAGAAGCTTGGAAAATGGTCTTGTTTTATTTGGAGTGGATGGAGTTGGTAAAGGAGAGTGAGTTTCAGTATGCTCATACTGAGAGGGAGAGGTAAAATGATGCATGTGATACTCAGCTAAGAGCCAGATTGCTGGCAGAAAATAAGGAGTTTCTGATTCAATTTGGTTTAATGCTCCCCTACCCCCGTCGATCAAAAGTAAACAATATCCAACTCTTCTAAGGACAGAGTCCAAATAATCAGAGATTATTACTTATTAAATTTAGTGTGTATTAATTATTTTATTTTTTCCCAGTCCCAGAGCTTGAATTCAGGGACTGAGCACTGTCCTTGGGTTTTCTCAAGATTAGAGCTCTACCACTTTGAGCCTCATCATTTCTGGCTTCTTCTGTGCATGTGGTACTGAGGAATCAAACCCAGGTTTTCTTTTTTTTTTTAATTTTTTTTATTGTAATTAGTAAAAGGGTTACATGATATTTGCCAGATAGAAGGTACATTAATTCACATACATTGATAGCCTTTCACATGTCTTGGTACCCGTTTCCCTCCCCCCCCCACACCCCCCACCCGTCTTGGTTTTCCCCCCTTCCCTATCAAATTTCAAATATCCAAATATAAATAAATTCAATATATCAGATAACAAAGTGAGATATTATACCAATATGAGATAACCAAGGGACAGCAAAGGAGATGAGAGACAACATAGTACATTAAGGACAACAATCATTCATTATATGGCTTTTGTTTCACTATCCTGGAAGTCCTTTCAATTAGCTTCACATTATATGTCCTTATGTATCAAGATTTTGCTCTATTGCAAATCTCTGCTAGTAGAGCCCAAGGTTTCTACTGATTATGACAAATGAGGGAAACCATTGAGCCTAAGTTCCTTTGAGTCTGGCTTACTTCACTTAATATGATTTTTTCTAAGTCTTTCCATTTCCTAACAAATGGGGCGATGTCATTCTTTCTGACAGCAGCATAGAATTCCATTGTGTACAAATACCACAACTTGTTGATCCACTCATCAACTGAGGGACATCTAGGTTCAAACCCAGGTTTTCATGCATGCTAGGCAAGCACTCTACCACACTAGGCCAAACTCTCAGCCCAATTTAGTGTATGTTAAATTATACAAGAGATTTTTTGTGTGATTGTTTCATACGCAGAAATTTGAGCAAATTCACCCTTTCATTATCTTCCCAGAGCTGGAGTTTTTAATCTAAAAAGATTGTTCTTCTAGTAATGGGAAATATCCAGCCTGTGGCTGCAGAATCATAGGGACACAAGAGATGGGTCAGTTGCTCATGATCCGTCTTCCTGTATTGATAATTCTTGTATGGCTCTCAACGGATGCTATATTCAAATAGCCCTTGGCAGAAAAAAATGATACCCCATTTGTTTGCAACATTCTCCCTCTGCCTATATATTTTTTTTTCTGTAAAGAAGTCTGTAGTAAGCCAGGTGCCATTGGCTCACTCTTATAATCCTAGCTACGCAAGAGGCTGAGATCTGAGGACAGAGGTTCAAAGCCAGTCATGGCAGACAAATCCAAGAGACTCTTACCTTCAATTAACCAACAAAACTCTGAATTTGAAGGCAGAGATCAGGTGGTAGAGTGCCAGCAATGAGCAAAAATGCCCTAGCAAACACTCAAGGCTCTGAGTTCAAGGCTGAATGAATGAAAACATAAACAAATCCCATAATACTTTTCTACAAAGCAATTCCTGAACTGCAGTAAAGTCCTGGGTGGCAGGAGAGAACAGCTGAATGCAGGAGGTGGTGGTTTTTTCTTCCAGACGCTGTCCCGAAACTCCATGGCTGCCTTCCTGATAGCGACCAAAGACAACCCCATGAAGGCTGTGGGTGTGCTGGCGGGCATCATGGCTGTCGTGGTGGCCATAACTGTCCTCATCTCCACTGCCACCTTCTGGCGCAACAAGAAATCCAACAAGGTCCTGCCAGTGCACCGTGTGCTCCGAAGAAGGCCCAGTCCTAGACCCCGCACAGTCCGTGTGGAGTGGCTCAAGTTCAGGAGGGCCAAGGCTGCCACCAAGTTCATTCTCAAAGAGGATCCACCCACCGAGAACTGCAACAGCAGTGCGAGAAGCTCACCTCCTCCCCGGGCTCCAGCTCTCCCACCCACCCCTAGAATGGCACCCAGCACAGCTGCCCACTGGACTGTGCCTACGGTCTCCGGATCCCTGACCCCAAAGCAAACCCAGCAGTCACCCAAACCCAAAGACTTGGGAAACCCTATCCAGTCTACCCTGGTATCTGAGCTCAAGCAAAAGTTTGAGAAGAAGAATGCTGACAACAAGGCTTGCTTCTAGAGTGTACCTGGTGGCCCTGCTCTTCCTCTCCCCCTATCATCAGCTATGCTGATGCTCCCTTCTTACCCTCTACTCTTCAACGAGGCCAGGTCATCCCCCCCCCCCCATTTTGTACAGCAATATGGTAATTCTCATATCCAGGGGTCTGAACAGGGAGGGCCTTGGGCAAGAGAATTCTTGGGCTAGGGCATACAATTGGCAAATATATTTCCATTACCTGAATATTTGACACAGCTACCAGTGCTCTCAATTCTTCAGAGACTGGGAGCTGACAAGGATGTTACAGTCATTTAAGTATTACTGAGATTTCATCATCTCTAGTCAAGGATCAGGGCCTTGACTATGTATGACAGGGAAAACAAGAATCTGGATACTGAAGCCTAAACCTGAGACTCAGGCCTGGGTAAGGCTAGAGGTTAGCAAAACTTACAGAGCCATAGGGAAAAAAAAGTGGAGTCAAGAGGAAAGCCTGGATGCTCTGAAAATTCATTCTGACTACAGAGCTGAGGCCAGAGCTATTAGGACAAAAGGATGAGATTAGAAATCCTTGCTGTATCTAGTAACATGGGAGTATAAGATAACTTTGTGAAGAGTAAAGTTAATTGGGCACTGGTGGCTCATGCCTATAATCATATCCTCAGGAGGCTGAGATCCAGAAGATCATGATTGTAAGCAAGCCTGAGTAGAAAAGTCCATGAGACTTCATCTCCAAAACAGTCAGCAAGAAACTAGGCTGGGGGGCATGGCTCATATAGTAAAACACCATTGAAGTAAGCAAGCTGAGCAGCCAAAAAAAAAAACCTTATAAACACACACACACACACACACACACACACACACACACACACACACACACACACACACACACATGTTGTTACCAGCTCCTGTGTCCAGAAGCTGGAATTACACTGAAAGACTAGAGACAAGTAGAAGAATGTCAAGGCCCCTCTCTGAGGTGCTACCCCTGGTCCTCTGAAGAGATAGATAAGGTGGTAGACAGATATGAGGGCTAATGTTTGAGGAGACTTCTATATTTATTCACATCTTTTGCTCATATTATGGCACTCTAGGGAAAGTGTTTAAACTTCCTGATTGCCTTCTTCCTATAAAATGAAGAAAGTAAACCCTAAGAACTTAGTGGTGTTATAAAGTGATAAGAATATACAATTTTTTTCTGCAGGCTAGATCTCTAAGTTCAGTATTAAAATATGACGCCTTGTTGGTACTCTGCCAAGTGTGTCACCCCCTGAGGGTAACCACACATCTGAAGTCTGATGCTGGTTATGGTCTGACTCAGATACTTCCTTTCATTATCCTGTCACCGGACAACACTGCTAGAGCCAGAGACAGACAGCCACAACAAGTTTAAAGCTCTGTTTTGTCTAAGATAAGCGAAATATGTCTGGAAGAGAGGAGTGATTGGTCCCATACCACACAATGGGTGATTGCAAGGATCTGGTCTCAGGCTTATAGTCCATGGCAAGGCCTTTAGTTGGGGCTTACCTTGTCTTTGTGACCATTTCTCCCAGGAGAGAAATCTTTCAAAGCCTTTGTGGTTAATATGCTGAAGCTTTGCTCTGCTTTAAGGAATCTCCTAAAGGAAAATCTAGACACATAGACAGAGATAGCAGTTGAACTGTTCGTTGAGTTTGCTTCATTCACTTATAGGACCTCTGGAAAACAGAAGTGGTTTTATGTAAATAGATGGTACACACGTGTGATTTTCTTCATGCCTGAGTTTGTGTTTTAAGGTGTTGTCCAGATGTGCCGAGGTGTCTGCCGCCCCTGAATCAGACAGTATTGGAAGATAAGACTGCAGCCTACTGGGAGACAAGTTAACATGTCTCTTCCACCCCATATTTTAAGAGGGAGCAAAGTTGAATAAATGCTTCTCCTCCATAAGAATGTGGGATCCTTAAGACATGCATGTCTTCAACACTTTTGTAAATGGCAAATAAAATCTACTTATGAAAGGACAAAAACGGTTCTCCTTCTCTCCTTGCTTAAATGTGTGCTCACGAATTTAAGGAGACTAGTATTTCTGATTCCTAGATCTGACTCGAAAGGAAGCTGCAAGATTTGTCCAAATTGCCAACTTATAGGATGTATCTGCAGACTCGTCTGATGGCCTTGACTTTGACTTAGGCTTGTATTGAGCAGGACCAGCTTAGGTAGGGCTATTTAGGGTAGAAAGAGGTCTGGAGCTAAAGTTAATTATCCCAGTACAGTCCAGAAGGGGCAAGAGTTGGGAGATTTGGCATGAACCTGATTGCCAAAAAGCGCTGGACTCTCTCAGTCAATGATCATGAAGACCTCTGAGTTATAAGAAAAGTCCAGCTTATGGATCTTGAAAGGAGAATGGGTCCCTGGCTAAACCCAGGAACTTGAACCAAGGCAAAGACAATCTTGGAAGCTGACTGTGGAGAAGGAAAGAGCCTAGGAGCTGGTATGAACCACAATGGGGAAAAAGAAGAGGGTAGGGCCAACCAGAGGGAACAGCAAATGTGGAAAGTGCTGGAGGCGCTGCTGCCAACCACATGGTGGTGTGAGAAACTGCTGATCAGTCACACTGGGACAGACCAAGATGTAAAAGCCAGCACCATGTTAGGCTTCTAGCTAAGCATCTGCAAAGCAGGAAGAATAGCTGGGCAAAGCCTTTCTTTTTTTTTTTTTTTGGTCAGCCATGTTGCCTAAACTCAGGGCCTGGATACTGTCAAGGCTAGGACTCTACCATTTTGAGCCATAGCTCCATTTCCAGTTTTCTGGTGGTTAATTGAAGATAAGAGTCTCATGGCCTTAAACCACAGTCCTCAGATCTTAGCCTCCTAGATAGTCAGGATTACAGCAGTGAGCCACCAACACCCAGTTCAAAGCCTTCTTTACCTTCCCAAATCCTAAGAATGGAGCATTAGCCATGTAGGAAAAAGCATCAAGGAGATAAGTCATTATTTCATTTTCCTGTGGCTGATCTGAAGTAATCAAATCTTTTTTTTTTAACAGCCTGACAGCCCTAGGTCTGAATTTAGGTTTTGCCACTTACCTGTGATTTGAGGCAACCTTTCTGGGCCTTGCTTTCCTCACCAATATAGAACTTGCAGCTGTTGGAGGTAACAAGAGCTAACAAATGACAAGTACCAAGAGTCAGCCCTGTGCCACTGGTAGATTGATAGACACTTGCTGTTCTGAGTTTACAGGTGGACATTTGAGGAAGGCTGAGTGTGGTTATACATAGGACCGCATGTCCAGGAGGAAGGACCTTTCCCCACAGCCTCATGCCAGGATGTGTTTACCTTTCGGAGCTCCTGAAAGCCTTTCCTTTCTGATAGGAGAAGGGAGAAGTTGAGGTAAAAGTGGATGAGAGTAGGCAGACACCATAGTGACTGTTACTTCTGTAGCATTCAGTTTGGGTACCTAGCTATATGCACCAAGGGAGTGAAAAATACATGAGACAAGAAGCAGCAAGCTGACAAAAACATGGTAAAAGTTTGGGAAGGAGCTAACATCCTCAGTTTTGCTATGGATGTGTTATTGTTGTTGTTGTTGGGACAGAGTCTGACATACTGGAAGTGTGACTCAAGGGGTAGAGTGCCATCCTTGGGCGAAAAAGCTAAGCAAGAACATTAGTCCTGAGTTCAATCCCCAATTTTTCACCATATATTTAAAAAATTTAGACCAATATTGATTCTAACAAGTCCTAATATTGGATATGCATGCTGGCAGTCGTGAGAAGTTTCCTTATTTGAGGAAATCATGGGGTTTGTGGTGCCTGCCACCTGCAGAATGGGTGATCTGTAAAAGTAAGTCATTAAACATTTCAAATTAAGTTTCTTCACATATAAAAAAGGATATTTTAATCTGTCTTTGGGAGGATAAGGTAGCACATTTAAATGGGGGGATAAAGAATAAACAAATACAGCAGTGGTACTCACTAGACACTATGTGGAATAAGAACTATACAACTTCTGGGTGAGAATAGGTGGGAAAACCTAGGAGAGAATGAGAGAAGAGGGGATATTTCCCCAAAAAAGAAAAGAGAAAAACATACTCTTTAACTGACCCACATAACTGTAACCCCTCAGTACATAATCTTTATAATAACAACAACAAAGAACTTAAGGGATATTCTACCCTCTTTTACAAACATGAAGTGTTATGTGTAGACACTATACATGAGCACGTGATGGTTATCAAGCTATGCACATACATACAGTCATATAGATATATATACATTGATCATAGATTTATTGATCTCCAGCCAGTGTCTATAATCAGTTTGCTAGGTTGAGGCCTTAGATGCATGAAAAGACCTACATCTCACTTTTCACTTGGGAAAACCCTCTGTCAGTTCCCATGCCTAGAATACAGGAGCTACTCAATAAACACTAGTTGAGTAAATGCATGGAATCAGATTGAATTGACATGGACTGTTGGATTGAGAGGACGCTCCACATCATTTCTGCCTTGTAGTATAGTCTGGGTCATTAAATCTTATCTTTGTCTTCTTTTTCCTCCTCCTCCTCCACAGCTCTGTGTCCCTCAGCATCCTCACAGGCAATGTGATGGCCTTTAAAGGAGTCATCCTTGGATGGTGGGACTGCTTGGGGACACCTAGGGACTTTTCTGTGACGAAGATAGCAGTGCAGGCCCCACTCACTGCAAGGACCCTGCGCTGTCCAGACATAAACACCCACAGGCACTGCCAGGAGCACAGCACACAGGACCACTGTGACATGAAGGAGGCGTTCACGAGCCTCCAACCCTCCACCATCTCTGCCTGTCACAAAGACCACACATTGGCCTTGGTGCGGAGGTTGATTCCCCAGGCCTAGACATGCCTCGTATTTTGTGCCAGGCAGGAGGTCATCCACAGCATATGTGTTGATTCCTGGACCCATGTGGATCACATCTTTCCTGAGGGCCTCTTCAGACGCAATGTAGAGAGTGAACCACTCCTCAGGAGTGTTGGCCACAGCAAGCCACTCCAGCAAGATCCCACGTGCAGTGTGCTTCACCACGCGAAGGTCTACGTAGGCATTAACTTCTGAGGAGATGGATAGAGAATTGGATGCAGGCAGGGCCTGAACAGGCTGGACATGGAGAGAGATGACAAGGTGGCTCCTGCCGATGGAGTTCGAGGCGACACAGGTATAATTACCGCTGTCTACGAGGTGAGCAGCAGGGATGACCAGCTGTGACAGAACTGCATCTTCTGCAGTAGAAGAGCCCAACACTGGGTGGAAAGAAGAGCAAACACAGTTCTCTGCACTTCTTTGAGAGACATCTGGAGGGTTGCAACAATGCTGGTCTTTGTCAAAAGATCATCATCTATGAAATGTACTTAGTGCCCATTTTTCTCTTCCCAGGAACCCTAGTAATTAATTATATTTTTTTTAGAAATATAAGACATGGCAGGATAGAGCAATTGAATCCTTCAGATTGGATAGTGAGAGTTGTTCAAAAGTGACAAATGATCTGGAACCTGGTTCTTCTATTTATAAACGCCACAATCTTTTAATAACTTTAGTTGCTCCTACCAACAACCTTAACCTAGCTGAGTCCTGGCTTTCTGATATCTCAGAATTATATGGTAAACAGTCAGAAATAGAAGATTCAAATTTGTGATCCTACCTACACAGGAGACTAAGATATAAGGGTCCCCATTCAAAGGCAGCATGGGCAGACAAATCTGATACACTATCATTTCCAATTTAAAAAAAGCTGGAAGGGTGGGTCAAGTGGTAAAACACCAACCTTGATCAAAAAAGTCAAGCAGTGAGGCCCTGATTTCAAGTCCCAATACCATCACACACACACACACACACACACACACACACACACACACACAGACACAATTGTATGACTGAAACTGTGAGCCCCAATACTTCCAACCTCTCACACATGCAGCGCTCCAGAGCCTCGAACTTCCTAAATACCTGGTCTTAGTCATGGTGTTTTTAATTCTCTTGCCCTTGATTTCCTTATCAATGAAATAGGATAAGGATTGCTTTCAATCTGTAAGTTTGATAGCAAGTATTCACTAAGTCTTAGTTGTTTTTTTTTTTCCAGAAGACTGCATATAACACAATGCCAAGAATGATTACAGAGCATCACAAAAGACAACCTCTAGATGCATTTCCTGGTTTTCTACAATGATAAATTCTTGATCTCTGCTTTATGAGCACTTAACCAACAGCCAGGAGAATATGATCAACACAAAGAGGAAATAACTCAGTCAACTGAACATGGTTTAACTCATCTCAGGGCTTGTCACTATGTATCACAACTATCTGGATGACTGCATGTTCCAGATTTTAACATCGTACTTCAGGTTGATTTCTAGATAGAGGAAGATAAAAAAAAAACTATTGTGCACCTTTCTTTTCCCACAGCCTTGAGGAGGCCATGCCTAGCTTTGTGAAACCTCCCAGTACTGTAGAGGATTCCACACGAGGTGTGAAAAAAGAATACATGACTCCAGGGAAGTAATGGCAGATTTTGAGTCTTATTCTGGAACACATGGATGTTATTTCCCCCCTACGAATCCTAGGATTGTAATTGTAAGATATTAAGATTTGATTAACATAGTCATAAGACCTAGAAAATTTATATACAGAGATGTGAATTATATGTAATATATACATGCATGTTATATGCATAACATATGCATGTATATGCATATATTATAGAACATAGACATATGTAATATATATAATACACATATATACATATGTAATACATACACATATAGTATGCGTATACATATGTGTGTATGTATATATATCTATGACTTATCAGCCTTACTAGATAATAGTTGTGAATTAAGTTAAGAAGGAAAGGAATACTTGCTAAAATACATGTTGTAGGCATTAAATTCACTGGATTTAATTCCCTAGGGCAGGGGCTGGGAAATCTTATTCTGAGCGAAAATCCAAGTTATTTTGCTTACTTTAGAGAATAATAGATATTCTCAGGAATCAGTCCTAGTTGGAATGCCTAAGATTTTAAAATGCACAGTATAGTGACTTGTCTGGCAGACTCTCAAAGAAAGTGTTTGTTCATATACAATTCTATAACGTTTCAATGGTGTGCTAAATAAGATCCAGAATATGTATTTAACTTATGTTTGTATGTATGTTTGAGCAAGATTTGTGAACAAACTTTTGAGACAATACTAACAGTCAAATACTACCTTGGAATCTTTTCTGTTCTGTAAACTAATTTAGACCAATATCAGTTTTACCTATATATCACTTTCATGATCCTCCCCAAAAGAGGTAGAGTAACTACAATCTCACTCCTCAGATATACTGAGAGGCAACATGTAGCTTACCATCGAATTCTCTCCACATGCTCAGAGGATACATCCACGCAATGGATGGCAATGGGCTGGCTCGTGACAAACATTGCAGCGTTACATTCCGTCCTGCCTGGATGGTGATATTGTCACTAGGGGTTGAGATCTGTGGCTTCATGCAAATCCTAAGTTCAGTCTCATGAAAAAGCTGCCCTGCTTTGGAGAGAGGGCCCTGGCAAATCATATAGGAATTCACCAGAATAATTGGGAAGGTAATGGACTTGAAAAACTGGACAAGTCCCTTTAGACGACAGTCACACACCCAGGGGTTGTTGTGCAGTGCCAGTACCATGCTGGAAGGAAATGCCACCCCACAGCCTGGTTGCTGGTGTTTCTGGTAGGAGAGCCAGTTCAAGAAGACACTCTTGGATACTACTGTAAGCCTATTGGAGGAGAGATCGAGGTAGGTCAGGTTGGCCAGGAACTGAAGCGCCAGCTCAGGGATTACATCGATCTTGTTGTGTTTCAGATCCAAGACTCTTAGAAGTGGAGTGGCATGGAACACTGTCCATGGAACTGAATGGAGTTTGTTCCCTTCCAGCCTCAGCTCTCTCAGTTCTGGTAAGTGATGCAAGGCTCCTTGGTGGATCACAGTAACATTGTTAAAGTTGAGCCAAAGGGACTCCAAGGTGCTCATGTTGACGAAAGACCCTCGGGGAAGTTCATACAAGGGTGAATTTTCAATTCGTATTTGCTTGAGCGCTTCAGGAAGGTTCTGTGGAATCTCTCCCAAAGAGACAGACCAACACTTCAGAGTCCTGTGCAAGAAATCAGAAAAGCTTTAGGATGAATATTGAGGATTTGAAAGTCGTAAATGGTAAATCCTGGCATGAGATTTGTAAATTCAATTTTTAAAAAGACACTCTTCAGTGAACTGAAAAAATACCTATATTTGATTTTTCCAAAAAATGCTCAGCTCACCAAAACCCAACACAAACTAAATGATTCCCGTAGACATTCAAATTTCTTGCCAGTTCTAGGTGTATGTATACTCTACGTTATCTCTACAGGAACCCCAACCCCTATCACCCTCTGGCATTCTGCCTAAACTGCACACCTGCCAACACTTTCCTCTGAGCAGATGCATCCTGGCAGGCAGAAAGGCTGAGCTGCCTGTGCGTCCAAAAGAACCAGAACTAGCAGGAAATAGTGATAACCCATAGCCATCTTTCTCTGTAAGAAACTACCTCATATGCTTTGAATAAGCACACCCTAGTTTCCAAATGACAAATCCTATTATTGGTAATCCATGGTGATATAAGTCAGCACAAAAGTAGCAAAGCCCCTGCCTGTCTATTGAGGCTCAGATCACAGGCTCGGGAAGAACCCACAGAGAGAGAACTAGGTCTCTTATCTATGATCAGAAAATTCTCCCTTCATCTACTTTGAGTTTGGAAAGCAAACTATTAATTCAGACAGCCAGTTCTCTCCTCAGCCTCTCTCCTCTCAGTCTCTTACAGGGAAGTCTGCAAAAATAAGTAGGTAATGCTATGCTGAGTAACATTGCATTTCAAGAGATTTGGACAAAATTCATTGAATACTTAATATTTCCTAAGTGGACTCTTAAGCCCAGCATTTCTATTTTCTTGAAGTGACAGCAGATAAGTGAACAAAGTCAAGGTATAATCATTCTTTTTTCTGTTTCTTGTGGGACTTGAACTCTGAACCTGGGCATTGTCCCTGAGCACTTCAGCTCAAGGTAACCGCCCTATCCCTTGAGCCATAGCACCACTTCCAGTTTTCTGGTGGTTAATTGGAGATAAGAGTCTCACAGACTTTTGTACCTGGGATGGCTTTGAACTTCGATTCTCAGATCTCAGCCTCCTGAGTAGCTAGGGTTACAGGCATGAGCCACCAGCACCCAGCAAGTTGCGATCATTTTTTATCATTCTTATCAATTGTTCTCTCCCCTAAACTTTGGGTTATGTGTTAGCCCTGTTTCCACTGCAGCAAAACAGCTGTATCTACAGAGCATGGTGCAGTTTCAAACAAATAAAACCAAAGCAGTGGGGGTTGGAGATAGAGTTCAGTGGTAGATTTTTTTTCCTGGCCTTTATCTCAAATGTGGTATATTTCATCCACACCATAAAATTAGTCATTTACATTGTAAAGTGGTATGTGTGATATGATATTGCTCTAATATAATTTAGTTTCTCCATATTTACTGGTCATCTAAGCTAGACACACTTGTTAGGCACCAGAGATGGACTGGTGAGCAAAATAGTTATAAACCTTCCCCATTTGCAACTTTCTCATTGCTTCTGTTTCATAGTCTTGAGGGTTTGGCAATGTCATTTTACCACTATAAGTCTGAGTTTCTCTTCTTCAGAATGAGACAGTTAGGAAATACCCCACAATGCTTCTGAGACATTTTGACATTATTTAAAGAAAGCACTTGGCATCAATGGATGGTTTCATATCAAGAACTTAGCTTATAGCAGATGCCCATTCATTCACCTCATATGGTACCAGATTTTTAAGAAGCAGAAATATCTGCTCTCTCTTAATTGGGAGTACTTCAGAATCCCGTGGTTTCCTGTAAGACTCATGATATACAATATACCTTACAAAATGCCTCAGTGAAAAAAAATCCGCTTAGTAGCTAACCAGTGAGCAGAAAATGGGTCAATAGCTAAGCTGATTACACTGCAGTGTTTCCACTCATCCAGATGTATTTGCTGGAATTCCCAGGCAGCCTAAATCTACAATCTGGATATATCTCTGTGATTTCCCCTCCACCCCAAAAATAAAAATCCAACACAAAATGTGTAAAATGGACATAACATTTATAATATGGTAAACATGTGATGCCTTGCTCACCTTTCAAGAATTGAGCTGTTACTCAGCAGCAAGAAGTGTTTGCATGAGGTTATGTCCCTTCCAAGGCAGCCCACTCCCAGTGACAAAGGAGTAAGCAGACTAGAAATGACCAGTATGGTCTGATGGAGTCAATCTCTCTCTCTCTCTCTCTCTCTCTCTCTCTCTCTCTCTCTCTCTCTCTCTCTCTCTCTCTCTCTCTCTCTCTCTCTCTCTCTCTCCCTCTCTCTCTCTCTCTCTCTCTGTGGTGTGTGTGTGTGTGTGTGTGTGTGTGTGTGTGTGTGTGTGTGTGTGTGTGTGTGTGTGCTGGGGTTTGAACTCAGAATATCATGCAATTGCTTAGCTTTTTCACTCAAGTCAAGCCCTACCACTTGAGCCATACCTCTCCATCTGGCTTTTTGCTGGTTCATTTTCTGGATTTGTATTCTTGGGCTGGCATTGAGCCTCCTCAGGTGTCGGCCTCCTGAGTTGTTAAGATTAAAAGCAGAAGCCAGCTGGGTGCATTGGCTTATACCTGTAAGCCTAGCTACTCACAAGGCTGAGATCTGAGGATTTGAGGTTCAAAGCCAGCCCAGGCACAGAAGGACCTGAGACTCTTATCTCCAATTAATCTCTAGAAAAAAAGGAAGTGGGGCTTGGCTCAAGGGAAGGTCAAGGCTACTAGCCTTGAGCTGAAGAGCTCAGGGACAGTGTCCAGACCAAGTTCAAGCCCCCTGACCTCCTCCAATAAAATAAAAGAGAAGCCACTGTCTTCCAGTGGATGCAATCAGCATGGATGGGAAATTTTAACCCCAGTGTCCTCTATCAACTTTAACAAGACTGCATCAGACTTGCTTTGTGAAAACACACACAGCTCCGTCTATCCAAAACCACTAGTGAATTCCTTCTTATAGCCAAAAAAAGGTAGCCTAAAGAATCTTCTTGCTTCCCTATTATTTCTTCTCTATTTATTTCATGCTAACCTTTTCACATAAACCCCAGCTCCGTGCAGCTTTCCATAAGCTGGCTGAGAACTTATGAGAAACCCCCTCTGGCGTGTCATCATCTACGTACCTTCTCCTCTTATGACTACTTTAGTCTCCTATTTCCTGATTGGCATGAAAGTGTAAGGGTGAGAGACAAGGCAGAGGACTAGGATAACTAAAGGTGTTAAGGACAAGTCACTCAGATAAAACAACTTGTGGCTAAGAAACCCTAAGAGTAAAGGAGAGGGGACCTAAAACTATGCTATAAACCTCATTTCCCTTCCTGTGGAAACTGTCAGGAATTAGGCTCTTAGAATTCTTAGAAGAAACAGAATTACTCTGTGCTTATGAAATCGATATAAATGGCTCCTGGGAAGCAGTTCACTGGCTTATTTTCAAAATCTCTTGATAAGAGACTATCCTGTCTGTTCAATTAGAAAATTCCACTCATGTGGGAGGGGGTGGGAGGAAGGAAAGTGGGAGAATAAAATGGGAAGGGTTTACAGTGTTCAGGAAGCAATGTACCCACTACCTGATGAATGTAACTGCAACCCCCAAAATAAAATAAAATTAAAAAAGAAAATTCCACTCACTGCTATTAGCAAATAAATAATACTAATACTAACAAAACTTTCACATAGACCAGTTAGAGAACTAGATGTAACTTGCCATTCTTTCCCAAGCTAGAAGTCTTTCCTATTGGCTACACTCTTGAGTTGTGTCTGTGGAAGACACATGAAAGATCACAAGATCCAAGTCTTCCTGAAATACAAAAACCACATGATTCATGTTATATCTAAGTGAAATATTAGAGTAAAATGCTATCTGAAAAAGCCCTACATTCTTCTCCAATCTATTTTATCACTGCTGGGGAAACTGTTGGTATTCCAGATGGTAGACTCTCCATCAGCCTGGTCCTTGAGTGAATGAGTGATGCAGAGCCTTCTCTTCCCAACACTTCCCACCCCATCCATGAATCCTTCTCATTCAAAGACACTATTTTTATTTGGTTTAGATTCAGGAACAGGACTCAGACTTGGTACCTGATGCTTTTGCTCACTGGCTAGTACTCTACCAAGTGAGACATACATCTGACATACCATCAAATACACTCCTATAGAGTAGAAATAAAATACAGGATATGTGTTAAGCCACTAGAATTGGGGAACTTCTACTGTGTCATAAATTGAACCTGCCTACAGTGCTTTTTTTTTAATTTGCCAGTCCTGGGGTTGAACTCAGGGTCTGGTCATCGTCCTTGGGCTTTCTCAAGGCTAGTGCTCTAGTATTTGAGCCACAGCACCACTTCTGGCCTTTTCTATGTATTTGGTACCAAGGAATCGAACCCAGGGCTTCATGCATGCTAGACATGCTAGGCACTTTACCAGTAGGTCGTGCTCCCAACCCCCTACAATGCTCTTGTGACTTAGTAAGACCTAACTCCATGTTTGCCTTTGCTAGATTATGTGATAAGTTCAAAACCAAATTTCTCAGATCCACTCCTCTGGATGATCTGCTCAGGGAGTCTTCATGAGTGGCAGCCTCACCTGGTGCCCACACCCATCTTCTAGAACAAAAGCTCTATTGCTTTAGTTTTCCCTGAAACTTAGGTAACTGAAAATAAGTGACTTTGGGCTTGCCTTCTGCCTAGTTGGAAAAAATAAAAGACATGACAGAGACACCATGTCACAACCAACCTCCCAAGTAGATTTGTAAGGAAAACCCACTGGGGGATCATGCATCATCACGTCACCCATCGTAGTCTAGGGTAATCGGAGGATATTCAGTTTTCATGAACTAACTCATACTTGCCAGATATCTACTAAAAGACTAAGACAGAAACCAGAAACCGTTCACTTTTCTATGTTTTTTTAATAAATAATTTTTTTGGACCAAAGCATGTCATTAACTCACACATCATTACTGAATGTATAGCCCATTGGCAGAACTGAACAGTGATAGATCCCATAATTGTTATCACCTGTTTTGTTTACAAAAAAACACTGGCCCTTGATGTTGATAATATTTGTCATCATCAAATTGAATAGTTTCTCTTGCCAATGATAATGGCCCACAGATATAATTAAATATATCCCCCAGACAATTGCAGAAAAATATCCAAGTGTAGAAACTGCAGTCTTATATACTCAAGTATTGCCATTGTGTTGAACCAAAACAACTCCTTTTCCATAGTGAATCGATTATGGATCACATTGCAGACATCAATACCAAATGAATGTCCTTCACCTGGCTAAAAATTTCCCCGCCTGGATTTCAAAAGATAACCAACCCCTCCCCTGTAAAAATCAATGCTTTGGTTCTCAGTTTTGTTATCTATTGAATCAAGGAGAATTAACGTCCAGAGTGGATTGTCATAAGAATTCAAAGGTGCAAAAATTGGGAGAGATACTATGAAAGGTCATTTGCAAGTGTGATAGGGATATATATCTGATAAATGTTCCCATGATGTTCTCTTGCTCGTGACTAACAAAATAATTACTTTGGATCACTTGCTGTCCTCAAATATTCTCAATTATTACACGAACAATGGGAAATTAAGTATCTTGGTTGCTCCCCACAAGAGTTTGGCTCTCTGGATAAGGAACAAGTGAAGCCATCATTTCCTTGGGAATATCCATTTTCTCCTGTGTAATGAGACACTGACTCAGTGGTTTCAAGCTTTAGGTAAAACTGAACAAAAGTCCTCTTTTGAAGTACGTCATTGAGTGACAAGGAGAGCTCCAAGACATTTGCAAAAACCCATGGAAGTTTCTGTAGGATTCTCAGAGGCAAAGGTGATCTAGGGAGCCTAGCAACACTGGGTATGACTGTAGCTCTGCCAGTGAAACTCTCCGGGATTCCTTCCCTCCTCACACCACACTCAAAGCTCTCCTGAGTATCACCTAAGCTTTAGAATCAATTATCTCCAAACAGAAGAGATATACTGAAAATAAAATTTGGAATTCATAGAATAGATATTAGAATTCAAACACATGGATGAGTGAGGTACAGACATGCGTGCGTGCGTGTGTGTGTGTGTGTGTGTGTGTGTGTGTGTGTGTGTGTGTGTTTTGCTGGAACAGGTGCTTGAACTCAAGTCTCAAGGCCTCATACTCTTGCTTAGCTTCTACACTCAAGGCTGGCACTTTATCACTGCCACTCTTCCACTTTTGGCATTTTGCTGAATAATGGAAGAGAAGAGTCTCTTGGATTTGTTTGTTTGCTGGTTTTTGAATAGGGATGCTCTCATCTCAGTCAGCTTCCTTAGAAGTATTCCAGGTGTAAGCTACTGGAGCCTGGCAGCCTTTGCTTTTATTTGTTTTGTGGCCAAACAACTGACTTGATTGATAGCGGCCAATCACTAAGCCCCTGCATTTCTTTCACCTCAGAAAAATAAATAAATAAAAAAATAAAGAGAAGAGAAGAGCAGTGCCTGATAAACCAATGACTGTTTTGCAGAGTTCCATGCGTTAGGGACAAAGCCTCTGAAGGACAGACGCTTTCTGGACACACAATTGCTTAGAAAGCATTTGTTGTGGCCCAGGGAAACCACAGGGAACGATCAGGTATCCAATCAATCGAAGTGACCCAGCCCATCTTCAGGCCATCAGCGTGACTGCCACGACCCTGACAGGGAAGGGTCGACCCAGCGACACCGGCCTCAGCAGAAGTACTCATGGAGGTGCCTGCCACCCCTGACCCCCAAGGCCTGAGAGTCCAGGCTGGACCGGGCTGAGAGGAGCCTGTCTGCCTCGCTCAGGCTGTTCTGGGATAGCAGCTCAGAGCCATCCTCGCTGTGGCGCAGCCTCTCCAGGTGGACATAGGCGGCCCCGGTGGCCTCGGTGGAGCCTCTGGCCCGGCACTTGCGACAGCGCCTGCGGAGCGCCCCGCAGCAGACCAGTAGTGTGGGAGGCAGGGCAATGACGGCCGCCACGCTGATCACCACCACGTTGATGAGCCTCTGGCTGCCCTCGGCCTCCACCGCCGCGTCCGTGGAGAAGAGGACGCATTGCTCTTGGCGCGGCACCAGGCCCCGCGCGCACACGCACGCCACATACTTGGTCTTGGGCACCAGGCCCTGGATGGTGATGCTGGTCTTCCCTTCTGGCACCAGCACCCGGCGCATGTCCCGCTGCCCGAACACCGCGTAGAGGACGCTGAAGGCCGTGGCGTTTCCAGCCTGGGAGGCCTTCCACACCAGGGACACGCTGTGGTAAGTGTCCCCAACCACCTTGAGGGACCTCACCATCTGGGCGTCCTGGGGTTCCTCTTGCCCATCAGGGGCGCCCAGCTGCAGGTGATGCAGGGTCAGCTCCTCCTTCAGACTGGGCACGGAGGGCAGAGGGGCCGAGGCCTCGGGCTCCGGGACACGGGGGATGTGTCTGGCCACCAGCTTGTTGTTGTAAGCAGCAGCTTCCAGGCTTTCCCCCATCCTGGCCAGCAGAGCCCCCTGGAGTCCACTGTGCTCTGTGGAAGTCTGGGGTTCTGTCACCAGCAGAGAGATGAGTGTCTCCGAGGCTCCCAGGAAGTTCTGGGCCTGGCAGATGTAGTCTCCAGAGTCCAGAGGAGACACGGCAGGCAGATCGAGCAGGGACCAGCTGGAGCCATCGCTGGAAACTTCTTGGTGCACTGGAGAGAGAGAGGAAGCAGATATGGGAGGAGGAATGAACTCAATTGTGCCTCCATTCCCTCCCTGTCCTCTGCCCAGGGCTAAGTTCACAGCTCCTGGTTTGCACACTTGATAATGAGCCCCTTGTTATCCCAAGAAAACACTGGCAGGCATTCAGCTTTCACATCATTCAAGACTCGGTTCACTGGGTCATTCAAGGCCTCACCACCAGCCCCTCCCCTTCATAGCTGAATACCCTTTGCTTAGACTAGTCAAGGGGCTTAAGACCGTGAGGAGTCCATGGAGCTTCAGGCTGAGGCCGAGGCTAAGAATAAACTGCCTTTGGGATTCTGGGCTGTTCAAAAGGGTTTGTTTGTTTTTGTCTGTTGTGGGGCTTCAACTCAGGGCCTGGGCACTGTTCCTGAGCTCTTTTGCTCAAATCTAGCACTCTACCACTTTGAGCCATAGCTCCACTTCTGGGGTTTAGGTGGTTCATTGGAAATAAGAGTCTCAGGGGACTTTACTGCCCAGACTGGCTTATTGTGGGCTGGCTTTGAACCTCGATCCTCAGATCTCAGCCTCCCAGGTAGCTAGGATTCCAGGTGCTGGGTGTTTTGGAGGGTGCTGAAGTCTTACAGGGGTGACTGCTTAGGATCACTGGTGAGATGGGTTGGAAGGTAAGCTGGTCTGGTGGTGAGCAGAAGGCAAAGGCCCAGTGGGCATTCCCCTTCCCATCCCTTCTCACACCCACTACCAAGTCAACCAAAGCATCTTTACCTTCCTGATTTGCATAATGGAGCTTTGGAGTACCATTTTATTTGTAAAGTTATTTCTAGAACCCCCTGCCAAAGAGGGATAGGAGGCAGGTGAGGTTTACTCATTCAGTGCTCAATCATGCCTCCTCCCACCCCATTTCTGCCCATAGATTGCTGTGACTCCCACCTCCTCTGCCACCATGGCAGAGATGAATCATAATTCCCCACACAGCCTCACAGAAATAGGACACACTGCTGAGATCCCAGTTTCTTCTCACACAAGCTCTAGGATGTAGGTCAAGCATTTACTTCTCATTTACTCACTGGCAAAATAAGGATAATCGGGTTGCTTTTTAATGTTCAATAACATTCCGGGCATAATTCTTTTCATATAATGACCAACACACATGAAGAGCTCAAGAGATAATAACCTCTATTATTAAATACTCCTGATAATACTAGCTTAATAGTTACAGTTGGGAAACTTGCTATCAGCATTAATACATTAAAAGAGCATGTTTTACCAAATATCACTTTTTAAAATTCTTCCCAGGATGGCTCTGAGTCTTGAATACAGTGGGTCATGACAGGACAGGTTTGGAACCTGGAGACAAAGGAACTTAATTTTAAGTTGTTGATACTGAGTTGGATGGTATCCAACTCCATTCGGGTGAATGAGAGTCCAGTTTGGGTCCCTCTACCACCTAGTTTGGAAGTTCGACACAGAAGCCCTAGCACTTCTGTGCACTGGTGGCTCACACCTGTAATCCTAGCCATTCAGGAAGCTGAGATCTGAGGAGCACAGTTCAAAGCCTGGTGGTAGCTCACACCTGTAATTCTAGCTACTCAAGAAAAAGCTGAAATCTGAGGATCACAGTTTCAAGCCTGTGAGTCTTACCTCCAATTAACTAGCAAAAAGCTTGACTCAAGTGGTAGAGCATCACCCCTGAGTGAAAAAGCCAAGCAAGAGAGAAAGACCCTAAGTTTAAGCCTCATGGGGATTCACATGCCCCAAAAAGTCCCTCCTGTAGCTCACATACCTGTGCCATTGAGTGGGTGCCCATTGGCTCTCCGCCAGCTCATCTCCGGCCCAGGGACTCCTGTGGCTCCACAACGCAGCAATACTGTGCTTCCCACAGGGGATATGATGCTGGTCACCCCTGGATGCAGCTCTGGGCCCTGACATTTCCTGAGCTCCAGCTGGCTGAAGGCCACTCCAGCCAGGCTACGCGGGCTGCCACACTTTAATCTGGCTTCGATGAAGACTAAGTTCGGGACCCAGTCATCCAGAAGATGGACCAGTTCATAGAGCCGGCAGTCACATACCCAGGGGTTGTCCTGTAGACCTGAAGGAGTGTGTGAGAAAAGGAAGAAGTGAATCCAAGATAGCCAGGTATCCAGGTGTCTCTTTCCTCTCAGGTAAAGTGTAATCAGAACTGGCCAATAGGCCCAGATCCTTGTCTTGCTAGGTATATGATCTTAAACTTGCTTCTTTATTTGAATGGCACCATTATTTCCCTTCTAGGTTGCTGTTAGCATAAATAAAAACACATTAAGTCCCGGGCAAGTCATACAGCATACTGACAAAATGCCATTACTGCTCTCATACTGAGGCTAATTCTTTCAAGACTCTGGCAGGGCAGGGGGCAGTTTGTAATAATTGCAATATGCCAAAATCCATCTTGCTTCATTGACTCCTGATCCTTGACCCCAGGCCTCCCAGTATAAATGGTACATTTGGCATCAATAAAAAAAAATGCTTCTGCAAAATGGTTCCCTTTGACATAAGCTCAAATGTGGAAAATGGTGGGGTAAGAAGAATGGAAAATCAAATCATGTGATATATCCTGTCCTCTTAGTGTTGAATATTTTTAAAGAAATGAGCAGGGTATTTGTGGCTTATTAGTACCTGCAATCCTAGCTACTCAAGAGGCTGAGAGCCCCATGATTGACAAAGGAAGGAAGGAAGGAAGGAAAGAAAGAAGGAAGGAAGGAGTGAGTCTTGTTGATATTGTTTTAAGAAAGGAGGGGGTAGTGGTAGAGGGGATGAATTTGCATTTCCAAAATACTTGACAAAAGCATTTATTATAATGTTCTTTTTTGTGTGAGGGAGTTATGCCAGCATCAGGGGCTTGAACTCAGGGCCTGAGCACTATTCTTGAGCTTTCTTACTCAAAGCTGACACTTCACCACTTGACACACATTTTCCTACTTGGGCTGACTTTGAACCCTGATCTTCAGTTCTTGGCCTCTTGAGTAACTAGGATTATACGTATAAATCACCAACATCCAGATGTGATTTTCTTTTTGCATCCCCAAGGGGTTGTTTCTAAATTTGGTAGAGTGTAAGAATCCATGATTTGTTTTGTGTTTACATAAATATATTTGGAAAAGGGGATATCAAAGAGTTAGAGAAGGTATGTTTGGGTCTGATTGCATGTCACTGACACGTCCTTTTGAGTGCAGCTAGGGTACCAGCTTCTTCTGTCTCCTTGCTCCATCTTGACAAAAGCTGATACTTGATGTTAGATGCTCTCATAGTACATCTACAACCCAAGATTCATCATTAATTCAGCTCTGGTGGTAAGCTACTTGGTGAAAGACAGTTTCAAAAGAATCAGTGCAAAAGGTAGAGTCAAACATTCACTCTTCAAATTGACACTCGTAAAGCATTTCGAACAGTTTGTTAGCTCAGTAAGGGTATAGATTTCTGGTGGTAGTGGTGGTGATAGTGTGTGTATGCTGGCACTGGGGCTTGAACTCAGCCTTCACATTCTCACTTGGCTTTTTTACTCAAGGCTGATTCTCTATCCCTTGGTAGAGCATCATTTCTTTGGGAAGGGCAGTATTTTTGTTTCTATTTTTTTGTCCTGGAGCTTGAACTCAGGGCCTGGGCACTGTCCTTGGGCTTTCTCAAGGCTAGAGCTCTACCACTTGAGCCTCAGCACCACTTCTGGTTTTTTTTTCTCTGTATATGGTACCGAAGAATCGAACCCAGGTCTTGGTGCATGCTAGGCAAGCACTCTACCACTAGGCTAAACTTCCAGCCCTGTTTCTGGCCATGGTTCCATTTGCAGTAATTTGGAAAGATCTCTGGCATACACTGTTAAAAGAGAAAAGTAATGCTGTGTAGGCATTAGGCAGACAGACAGACAGAAAGACAGATAAAATGAATAACACAGATACATAACTTCATGTATATATATATGTATATGTAAGAATTTGTATACATATATGAATGTATTGCAGAAGATATGGATGTTTTGGAAGAGAAAGAATGAAGTAAGAAGGCTAATGACAAATGAGTCATTAGCCTGCTCAGTTATGTGTTAAATGGTTATGTTTATGTGTTACATAATTCAAATGGATTTTCCAATTGTGCCTCATCTGTCATTCTCAGGACCAGGTAGATGCCTTGGGAAGGAAATGGGACCTGGTTCACCTGGTAAGCCTTTGCTTTGTTACAAAGAGGAAGGAAGAAGAGATAAAAGGAATCTGGTGATGTGATGTTGTGATAGGCCAACCTACTGAACTCTGAGGTAGGGAACTGAGTCTCAGAGGGAGTTTTTCTGTTGCTCTTATGACCTAGAAGGCCTGTTGTTGTTTTGTTTCATTTTGGTTTTGTTTCCCTTTGGGAAGAGCCAGCATTTTTGTTTCTATTCTTTAATTCACAATACTGGGACATGAAGTGCTATAGTAGGGATTGGCCCTTAAATACCTGAAACTGTTACTCTGTGGCTTTGTTCATCTTTACTCAAACACATTAGAAAGGTATGGTTTTTATTTTCCAGCTAAAGAATAGATGTAGGCCTATAATTCTAGTTACTCCGGAGGCTGCGATCTGAGGATCATAGTTGAAAGCCAGCTCGGGCAGGAAAGTCCATTAGACTCATCTCCAAAGAACTACTTGGAAGTCCTGCTGTGGCTCAAGTGATAGAGTGTTAACCTTGAGCACAAAGAGGCTCAGGGACAATACTCAGGCCCTGAGTTCAACTGGCAACAAACAAACAAAACAAAAACCAGACTTAGAGAAGAAGCTTAGAAACAAATTCAAGCCTCCTAAGAGAATTAAGATGAAGGATGACATCTCTTACCTAGGACCAGCCTGGTGTGATGCCCTGGAAAGAAGGACCCTGTCTTCAAGTGAGCCCAGGTGAGCAGGAGCTCCTGCGGTAGCCTCATCAGCTGGTTACTGGAGAGGTCCAAGAAGGTGAGGTTTCCTAGGAAGCGAGCAGCCTCAGGTGGCACCACAGATAGGCGATTAGCCTGCAGGTCCAGCAGCTGCATCTGGGGGGCGTCCCTGAGGGCAGCCCAGGGGAAGGTGAGCAGGTGGTTCCCAGGCAGCCTCAGCTCCCTCAGGTGATGCAGGCCCCGCAGCATGAGTACACTGAGCTCACTGAGGGCATTGAAGGGCAGCCACAGCTGCTCCAGGCGGGCCAATGACCTGAAGGCCTCACCTGGCACCCTGCGGATGGCTGTCCGCTCTAGGCGCAGCCTGCAGGTGTCCAGAGGGATAGATGCTGGAGGCAGGGTCATATCAGGATCACTGCAAATCACTGTCCTGGGCAGAGAAATGAGAGGTATTTGAACCAGTTCTTGTATGAGCCTCACTCCCAGATCTATCAATGAACACAGGTAACTTATCCATTCCATGATGGGTTCTGCAAAGACCTAGGAACAAGCAGCCTCATGCTTTCATTCTTTTGGGGGACTATTGCTGTCAGCGCAGTCTTTCACGCACTGGTGGCTCACACCTCTAATCCTAGCTACTCGGGAGGCTAAGATCTCAGGGTTGAAGTTCAAAGCCAGTATGGGGCAGGAAAATCTGTGAGACTCTTATCTCAATAAAACTACTCAGGAAAAAAAAAAACTACCCAGAAAAAGCTGCAGTGGCTTAAATAGTAAAGCACAAGTGCTAGCGGGACAGATAGCACAAAGAGCATAAAGACACATTTATTTAGGTGTGTCTACACTAGACCCTCCCACCAACACTCACACTCACAAGGAGCCTTGTGGCATGCCACAAGAGTGTGATGCAGGATGAATAACCAGCATAGGGTCTCTGAGAAGCCTGGTTAGATCTGGGTATCAGGAAGGTAGTTGGGATTCAGAAAAAGCCTTGGTGTAAGCACAGTCTGTGCCCGTGGTCACAGGGGATCTCAACCCCTCTGCCAGCCCCCAGAGCCTCATTCTCCTCCTAGGACACTCCATGATGAGGGCTGGTACAGATAGTAGGTATTACCAATTGTAAGAGATCTAATTTCAGAGGAGCAAAGGACATCTAATATCTGCAGATATTGGAGCCTCTAGAAACTTCTCTCTGAATTTTGTTTGCCATCCACAAGGAAACTCTATTGTCTGAAGCTTTCCTCTGATCTCTCTCCATGGTAACCTCCTCAGAGGGGAAAGATGCTGGGAATTCTATATTAGAGTATTCAGCCCTTAAGCCAAATAAGGGATTCTTCCTATTCCTCAGATCATATAGGATGTCTTTCTTGAGGTTTTCTCTCCATTCTCTGTCTCCACTCACCCCCAGAATCAATTTGATGGAATCATTGGAAGGGTCTGGTAACATGGTTCTCTTGACTAGAAATTAGCTGTGGCTTTTTGTATCTACCTAACACAAGTGAAAGAGAGGATGGAATTCCAGAAGACTGGAGAGTTGGTAGGAAAAGGCTGAACCAGAAGCTGCAATCTTTACAAGTAAAGAAATTGTAATACTAGCTGTTCAGGAGGCTGAGATCTGAGAATTGTGGTTCTGAACCAGACCATGAAGGAAACTCCATGAGATTCTTTTCTCCAATAAACTACCAGTAGAGAACTGGCAGTGGAGCTGTGGTTCCAGTGGTAGAGTACAAGCCTTGAGCAAAAGAAGTTTGGGGATAGTGCCCAGGCCCTGAATTGGAACCCCAGGACCAGCACAGAGTGAGGAATACCACAGCATCCTTGAATTGGATGGGGTACTCTTGGCACCCACGAAAAGGGTCAAGGCTGAATCTCCCATGGGCTTCCAGAGGTAAGACATACAGAAGCATCACGGAGTAAAGGAGTGAAGAAACGTTCCTGGCTATACCTAAGTATCACAGAGACCAGGTATAGGATTGGAAAAGACCAAGGACACAAGGGACTGGAAGCCATAGAAAGGATCAAATGGAAGGAAGCAGAGAAAGGAAATGAACGATATAAAGGAGAGAACTCCCTGGACTTTAAAGAGAGTTCCTCCCTGCCAAGGTCCTAGAGAAGGATAGGAGCAGGACTTCCAGGAGCAGGAACACCTCTTTCCATACTGCTATGTAGAGGTATCTAATCCCTGCTGTGAACAACAACCCTCCTGCCTGCTGGAAGATGAAACAACATAGACAACTCCCAGAGTTTCTAGGCCTCACCCAGTCATGGGTCATAGGCCATAGACCCACCAGATCCCTATGTACCCAATGGCCTCAGGTAGGGATAAGGGCTGGATATCCAAGCCTTTCCTATACAGCCTAGCCCATACAACCATGAGGCCTCAGTAACCCATCCCCCACACACCCTCGGTGCCATACCTGGCCTTACTGCCATCGCCCAGGATGTGAAGGCTGCAGCTGCATTGAGAGGGGCAGAAACCCCGGGCTTGATAGGGCCCCCCAAAGGCCAGGAGCCACAGTATGCCCACTGCTACCCACATGATTCCTGACTCTTCTGTATCCTGGGCAGGGGGGCCTATACCTGGCCTTCTCCGTCCTGCCAGCCCCACAAGCCCAGCAGCTAGCTACCCACTTGCTTGCTGCCCTCCCTCCCCCTTTATGTCTGCCTAAGGCCATCGGATAAACATGGACAGGCTGGGGATTAGGGAGGGAAGCCCTGGCTACACCACTCAGCCGCTTATTGCTTCCTGAATCACTCCATCCTGAGGGCGGGGGATGGAGAGAGGATCTTTTTCAGAGCAACAGCTCTAGGCCCAGTAAGGCTGAGCTGCAGCAAGACAAAGCAGGTGTACAGCTGGCCAGAAGCAGACTGGCTACTATATTGGCTGGATGAGCTGCCCACCTGAAAAGTAATCCATGCCAACCAGGCTGTGGGTGGCATAGATCTATCTCATTGGGCTGCCGGGAATCAGGGAAAATGGAATCAAAACTCAGATTTCTAATGAGGGCCTTTGGAAATTTTCTCCAATGACATTCTCTTTACTGAAAAAGCACTACAGAAAGCCAGGCCTTGCTGAAAGTGACCAAGGTAATAAAAAGAGGCCAAATTGCAGAGCCAGGCTCCTAGGCTCAAATCTCAGCTCTTCCATTTACAGGCCACGTCGTTGGGTAGGATTATATCACTTTCTTGGCTTCTGTATCCCCATTCCTTCTAGAAAGGAAATGGTTATTCCAGCGAGGGTGCTGATGAAAAATCAAGCAAGCCAAGTTTCCATGATCTTGACCACTTGGGGAATAGAAGCTCACTCATCAGTTGCAAATATCCTGTTCTATTGGCTGTACCTACTTAGGGAGAAGCTAGAAAGGTGCTGATATTTCCGAGACCTCAGAGATGGCTCCCATGGACTCGTGAGCCACCTATTCTACTACGTAAACTACTGGTTCACCTGAGACCCCAATAAGACCTCCAGTTTCTGAACACAAGAAGGTAGAGGTTCCTACCTCAAGATATTGTGCCCCAGGATTCATTCCGAATGGATCAAAGACCTCGAGATAAAAGCAGATACCCTGAAAACTTCACAGAACAGGTAAAAACTTTCTTAATAAATACCCAGAAACACAACAAATTAATGACAAATGGGACCGCATTAAACTGCAGAGGTTCTGTATGGCAAAGGCCATAGCTAGCAAGTTAAATAGAAAGCCCATAGAGTGGGAGAAAATCTTCATTAACCATACAACAAAGGCCTCATATCTAAAATATATCTACAGTTCAAAAAATTGAATCTCTCCAAAACAAATCTTCAAAGAAACAGCATCCCATTAAAAGATGGGCTAAAGATGTAAAGAGAGACGTGTCTGAAAAGGAAATAAGAATGTCCTATAGACACATGAAGAAATGCTCGATATCTTTGCCCATAAAGGAAATGCAAATCAAAACAACTTGAAGATTCCACCTCACTCCAGTTAGAATGGCCATGATCAAGAAATCTAATAACAACAGATGCTGGAGGGGATGTGGCCAAGAGGGATCACTACTATACTGTTGGTGGGAGTGCAAACTTGTTCAACCACTATGGAAAGCACTATGGCAGTACCTCAAAAGACTAAACATACAGCACTACTTGGCATTTATTCAATCATCCAAAAACAAGGACATGCTAAATCCATTAGTTCATTGATGTTCATTGTAGCACTATTTACTATAGCAAAGATATGGAACCAACCCAGATAACCCTCAGCTGATGATTGGATTAATAAGATGTGGTATTTATACACAATGAAATTCTGTGCTGCCATCAGGAAGAATAACATCACCCCATTTGTAAGGAAATGGAGAGATTTGGAAAAAATCATATTTAGTGAAGTAATGCCAGACCCAAAGGAACAAAGATTACATGGTTTCCCTCATCTGTAATAATTAGTACACATCTAGGACTCTCCTATCAGAGGATTACAATAGGGCAAAACCTAGGTACATAAGGCCATATAGGATGAGGCTAAATGAAAGGATCTTCAAGATATGGAAACAAGAGGTTTATCTTGTGTGATTGTTATTTTTAATGTACTATGTTATTTCTCTTCTCTTTTTTGGCCCTTTGGTTAATCTCATATTGTTACTCTGTCTGAATTTGTTACCTGGTATATGTATACGTTTGTTTATTGGAAATAGGAAAGGGAAGGGGGAAAACAAGATGATTGGGAGGAGGTGGAAAGGAAATGGGAACAAAAACATAAGAAGGGGTATCAGTGTGTGAGAAGTAATGCATTTACTACCTGGTGACTGTAACTGTAACCACTCTATATATTACAATAATAAAAAAAGATACTGTGCTCCAAGGAGGATCCTAGAACAGTACCTCATACAGTTTTTAGAGAAGACACTTGCAGTCTTTGTCCCTTGTCCTTTCCCCAATGTCATCCTGCCAAATCTATTTAGAAAGCCCAGAGGGACTCAGCCAGGGGTGGGGCTAAGTTATACTCAGGAGATTCCTCCCTTGGTTCTTCACATTTGATTCAAAGATTTTTGCTTTCTGGTCCAACATCTCTACTCATACCCTTTGTCTTTTCCCTTTGTTCCCCAGTCCCTCAAGCCCAGGGCCTGGACAGGCCTAGTTTAGGGACGGCTGATTGAGGAAGATACCCAGAGACTCAGTGCACACACAGGCAGTTCCTCGCTCTGGGATAAATCTGTTTTGATATTGGCTTCCAGAAGACAATGGTTACTTTCTCTCATCCAATCCAGCCAACAGGATTCCATTACTGTGCCTATAGTCCTCTTTCCCTAGCCAAAAGACTTTTGTGTTTTGCCTCATCAGGGCTATCTTTTCCTTTTTGCCTGGGATTCTTTTCCATTGCTGTTTGATTTATTTATTTATTTCAGTGCCAGTTATAGGGCCTGAGCTTTTCTGTTCAAGGTTAATGCTTTACCATTTGAATCATAGTTCTGCTTCTGGTTTTCTTCATACTTCATTGGAAAGAAGAACCTCACAGACTTTCCTCCCTGGGGGTTAGCCTCAAATCATGATTCTCATTTCTCAGCCTCCTGACCAGCTAGGATTTCAGATGTGAACCACCAAAGCCTAGCTCTGGCATTACTCTTTATTTATGGCCTTATTTCTTATTTTTCATGAATTCTTTCTTGCAATGTTTCAAGGCAGGAAGAAAGATGTAAAGAATTATGTAAACAATAAATGGGTAGGGCCGGGAGTTTGGCCTAGTAGTAAGAGTCCTTGCCTAGCATGCACAAAGGGGTTTGATTCCTCAGTACCACAAACATAGAAATAGCTAGAAGTGGTGCTGTGGCTGAGGTGTGGAGCTCTAGCTTTGAGAATAGCCCAAGGACAGTGCCCAGGCCCTGAGTTCAAGCCCCAGGAATGGAGAAAGGAAGAAAGAAAGAAAGAAAGAAAGAAAGAAAGAAAGAAAGAAAGAAAGAAAGAAAGAGAGAAAGAAAGGAAGGAAAGAAAGGAAGGAAAGAAAGAAGCTGAAAATGGGCAAGAAAGATGCTAGAGGATATGAATATAAGCTCAGATCCAAGGACTGGGAAGGCTCACATATCAATGGGAATTTACAAAAGGGAAACATGGGAATGGAACATTCTTTTTTTTTTTTTTTTTTTTTTTTGCCAGTCCTGGGCTTGAGCTCAGGGCCTGAGCACTGTCCTTGGACTTTCTCAAGGCTAGAGCTCTACCACTTGAACCTCAGCACCATTTCTGGCTTTTTTCTATGTATGTGGTACCGAGAAATCGAACCCGGGTCTTCATGCATGCAAGGCAAGCACTTTAACCACTAGGCCAAACTCCCGGCCCGAATGGAACATTCTTAATGAGTTGTATAACCAGAGGAAAAATGTCTGTGAAAAGCACACAAACCAGGGCAGGGAGTTTGGCCTAGTGGTAGAGTGCTTACCTAGCATGCACGGAGACCTGGGTTCAATTCCTCAGTACCACATACGTAGAAAGTAGGAAGTGGTGCTATGGCTCAAGTGGTAGAGCTGTAGTCTTGAGAAAAGTCCAAGGACAGTGCTCAGGCTCTAAGTTCAAGCCCCACGACTGGCATACAAAAAAACACACAAACTTGCAGAATGGGAAATGAGACATTTGTTCCAGTACCATCTAAAAATTCTGCAAAATCTCAGGTTGGGGCCGGGAGTTTGGCCTAGTGGTAGAGTGGCTTGCCTAGCATGCATGAAGACCCGGGTTCGATTCCTCGGTACCACATACATAGAAAAAAGCCAGAAATGGTGCTGAGGCTCAAGTGGTAGAGCTCTAGCCTTGAGAAAGACCAAGGATAGTGCTCAGGCCCTGAGCTCAAGCCCAGGACTGGCAAAAAAAAAATCTCAGGTTGATTCTTCACTAATTTTATATGCAGTTTTCTCATCTGAGATAACGAGAAAAATGCCATCTGATTTATGGAGTCCTTTCCAGAAATCATCAGATGCCTTAGCACAAAACCTGAACTAAGTAGATACCAGTTCTATCATTATTGCTTCTCTGTGGCTCAGTTTCTTCATCTGATAATGAGTTAAGTTGCACAGATCCATTTTACTGGGTGTGGGTTTCACCAGGAAACAGTGTATAACTTGTACAAAAACTTCATTTGCAGAAGGAAATGTTCTTAGTAGAAGATGAGCACAAGTAAAAGAAAACAGTAGACCATTGGTTCCAAGTTAATGTCTCAGGATATTTTTTAATGTTCATATAGTGCAAAGGCATTATGGGAGACAGAAAGTAAAGGCCCTCAATATATATCCATGGTGTATTCTAACCAAGGCTTAGTTAGACAGGACAAGGCATAAATAAAAGATGATCTTAAACTTCAAAAGAGGAAATTGAGAAGATCAAGCTGTCCCACTTTAGAGCATGAATTTAGTTACTGGTAGATTCCAAACCAGAATCCTGGGCCTCAGGTAAGGTTTTTTTTTTCCCCTATGATAGCAAGTAATATCCCAAACCCTATCCTTTCCTCAGTTCTTTCCAGCACATCCATGTGATCTTGTGAGGGTGCACGCACACACACACACATACACACACACACACACACACACACACACACACACACACACACACACACAGAAGACTACTCCTACCCAATTCTCATGAGCAGCTGCCACTACAGTCCCTCCTTCTACTCCCCTCCTCCTTAGTTATGCAATACTTTTCCAGTTCAGCTCTCAGCCACATGCCATTTGGGTCCCCAGACTTTAATCCTGCCCAGTGGTACTTAATGAATGAGACAAGGCTCTATTCTAGCTTCACAAAGGCTGCACTGTCTGACTGGTGAATGATTTCCTTTGGCTTGGGCCAAGAGGACAAGTTAGAGGAGGGGAGGCAGAAAGAAGGAGTTCAAGATCTTATTTCCTGATAATCTGCAATGTGCCAGCATGTGGAATAGTTCTTTATAAAGGAAGGGCCTGAATTTGAGAAAGCCAGAACACAGTGGGACCACTGGCAGAAAGGAAAACCCATGATGGCAGCATCCAGGGACCTTCCAACTGGTTTGGGGGAGCTTGAGTTGCTGACGGTGGGCACTGTGCTGCTGGTAGAAGGTGAGCCAGGCAGAGTGTTGGGTGGAAAAGGGTCCCAGTGGGTTCTCTGAGCTCAAGCCAAAGAGCAGGCCAGGGAAGTTCCCAAACTCTGCTTCCAAGTTACGTTATCTTGATACTCTCCCAGGGAGTCTTAATGGCAACCCCACCCCCCACCACCACGTTGGGAGATACACCATGCTGGTAGGAGCCAAGGGAAAGAAATCAAGTGCAGGTAAGGGAGGCAGAGACTTGGAGAATCGATTCAGGAATCAGCCAAAAACCCAACTCAAACTTTCCTTGTCCCTCTAACCAGAAGAATATAATTTAGTTCTGGGAAATTCTGTTAAGGATCTCATAAAAGATCAGACCTTTGGAAGACTCTGGAGGCAGACAGCTCTACCAGTTGCTGTGTAGGGGACTGGAAAACCAAAACAGTTCAGCTCTTTTAACTCTAAAGTCTTGACATTGTAAGTAAATAGTTATGGAGGGCAACAGGGATCTTCAGTGTAAAAATCTAGACTAGATAGACAGCCAGGGGATTTCAGTTCATTAGTTCCTATCCTTTTCAATCCCACTATTAACTAACTTTCTCTCTCTCTCTCTCTCTCTCTCTCTCTCTCTCTCTCTCTCTCTCTCTCTCTCTCTCTTTTCTTTCTTCCTTCTTTTCTTTTTCTTTTTCTTTTTTTTTGCGAGTCCCAGGCTTGAGCTCAGGGCCTGAACACTATCCTTGGATTTTCTGAAGGCTAGCACTCTACCAGTAGAGCCACAGCACCACTTCTACCTTTTCTACATATGTAGTACCAAGGAATTTAACCCCGGTCTTGATGTTGCCTTTTGAAGCATTACTAACCTACTATGAGGGATTAAATTAAAATTCAAGTTCAGCTTGTTGTTGTCTTAGGTCCTGGACAGCTCCCAGCTCAAACTTGAATCTTCTTTACTAGGCTCTCTAAGATCTTGTTCCACAGCCTTCAAAGAAGGCATTTTAGAATCCAAAGCACCTGAGACAGAGCCCTAGCTCTGCCATTTACCAACTGTGCATTTAGCACATATTAGCTAGAGTCTTGGAGCCTTAGTTTCCCAGTATACCTGGAGAGGAGAGGTCAGAGAGAAGATGGAATGAGCTGGATGTGCGTGGCTTACGCCTCTAATTCTAACTACTCAGGATGCTGAGATCTAAGGGTCACAAAAGTCTGTGAGAATCTTATCTCCAATTCACCAACTAACAAACTTCCTCCTGTTTCCCCTCTCTGAATCATCCTCTTAAGGTATGAGTCAATGGGTAGAGTGCCACCCTTGAGCAAGAAAGCCACAGGAGAGATTTAGGCCCTGAGATCAAGCCCCCAATACACACACACATAACACCACACACACACACACACACACACACACACACACACACACACACACACACACACACAAACTGAATAAGCTGATCCATGTCACATGTTTTTCTCAGAGTTGCCATACTTGCTCAGTGATTATGTTACATTGTGTTCCTCACAGTAGGGGCAGGCCAGTAGTATTTGTGTATGAAGTAGGTGGAGCCAGCTGAAACTCCACCCACCCCAGACCCTGGTTGGGATCCTAGGTGACTCACACCAGCCCAGATGCCAGTCTCTATCCTTCTTTTCAGCTATCTCTGGTCTCAGCCTCAATGGTCTGACCATCTTCTCTTTCTGCAAGATCCCGGAGCTGCGAACTCCCAGCCACCTGCTGGTGCTGAGCTTGGCTGTGGCAGACAGTGGAATCAGCCTGAATGCCCTCATCGCAGCCATCTCCAGCCTCTTACGGTACCAGCCAGCTCCTACTCCACAGGCTCTAGAGCCCGGGCATGAGGCCTGACTTTGGGGTCCTGGGAAATCAGGCCAGAGTGTTTCTACCTGTAGAAAATGGACCAATTACAGAGAGTTGAGCAGCCTGAAGTTATCTACATCTGAATTTCAGATTATCTCTGAAGAACCACAGCCAATGTCTGGAAATAGTAGTTTCTCAAACCTGAGAGATATGACAAACTCTAAAGATTAAGAGCATGAGCTCTCTAACAGGGTGATCTCATCTTCGATCCTCTTTCTGTCTCTTGGATACTTGTTTTACTTTTATTTTTTTCCTTTTCTGTGTGTGTGCGTGTGTGTGTGTATGTGCGCGCTCACATGCAGACATACACATGCATGTGCCTGTATGCATCTGTGTAAGTACACCCATGAGTATAAACATACTAGTGTTTAAACTCAGGGCCTAAGCACTATCCCCAAGGTTGATGTCTAATACTTGAATCACAACTACACTTCTGGATTTTTGGAGGTTAATTGGACATAAGTCTCATAGAGACTTTCCTACCAAGTCTGGTTTCGAGCAAGGATCCTCATATCTCAGCCTCCTGAGTAGCTAGGATTACAGCCATGAGCCATCAATGACCGAGGTCATTGGCCTATTTTGGGGAATTGAATATTATTATCTTGTTCATATGGATAGCTAGAAATATTGATTTCATGACTTACAAATAACTTGAAATGATGCTACCTGGGCAGTCCTTAAATAAGCATTTGTGAAAGCAAGCAATATTAGGACTGGCGCTTCTTGTCTCCTTACGTGCGAATCGAGGCATTCCCACACAGAGAGAAGGCATTTCTAGGTTTGTTTTTTTTTTTTTTTACTTAAGCTAACTATTTCCCATCTGTGTCAGCCACTACGAATGCAGGCTGAGCTCATCCAGGTGTGCAGCTCTGTGGGGGTCTAAAGCTGTGGACTGATGCCTGGTGGATGGCTCTGACAGCTGGGAAGCCTGGGGTCTTCCCTCTGACTTTGCCTTTATCTATCTGTGTGATGATGGTTCAAAGACTTTTCCTCTCTGAACTGCCTTTCTCACCCTGCCGAATAAAGACTGAACAGTTAGACCTCTGGCCTTGCAGAGACCTTTCCTTCAGTCAGGTACATGACTTGCAGTGGGATCTGCCTCTCCATCTGGGTGCCAGAAACTCTCAGGGCCCTGCTTCCCTTTCTGAAAAAAAAAAAAAGATGACAAGACCTTCTTTGTAGAAGCAGGAACCCAGGAACCATATGTGGGAATCTACCAGAATGCAGTTGAGCTGGTGTGGGAATTGGGGGGAGGGCAGAGGGCTGGAGAGATCACATGGGCTCAATTTCCCCAACAGGCACTGGCCATATGGCTTGGAGGGCTGCCAGGCTCATGGTTTCCAGGGCTTTGCCACAGCATTGACCAGCATCAGCGGCAGTGCAGCCATCGCCTGGGAGCGTTATCATCATTACTGTACCCGTATGTCATGTCCTCTCCCCCTACCCCCGCCAGAATGAAGGGGTAGTTCAAGCTTTGGGTATGGGGAAGATAGGAAGCAAGTGCCTTCCCACCTGGGATGAGGGGGTGGGGTACATTCCTTTCAGTAATGGGGGGCAGATGGGAGAGTATGAAGGAGGCCTGTTCCCAGGCACAACTTGGAAAGCAGGTGTCAGACCTGCTGCAGCCTTAGCAAATCAGGGGTCCCCTCTGAGCCTTAATTCTCTCCTTTGTAAGATGATTAAAAACAAACACAAGGGGCCGGGAGTTTGGCCAGGTGGTAGAGTGCTTGCCTAGCATGCACGAAGACCAGGGTTCAATTCCTCTGTACCACATACTTAGAAAAAGTCAGTAGTGGTTCTGTGGCTCAAGTGGTAGTGCTCTAACCTTGCAAAAGCCCAAGGACAGTACTCAGGCCCAGAGTTCAAGACCCAGAACTGGCAAAGAAAAGAACCCTCATAATTTTGTTTTGAAAATCAAATGAGATTAGGGATAAAAGAAATGCTCTTGCCTCCAGGCATGGGGGGAGGAAGGTAGAGAGAGAGAAGGTGTGAATATGCATGCATGTGTGTATGTGTGCTTACATGAGTGTGTCAGTGTGTGTGTGTGTGTGTGTGTGTGTGTGTGTGTGTGTGTGTATGTGCATGTAGCTGGGCATGTGCCCTGCTACCTCACATACATTTACAGACCTCTATCATGGCATGGTTCCATGGAGATGTGTCCAGTTCTGCATTTTGCAAACCACATTTATCAGACACCTTCATTCTTATCGATCATGTTATTGTGCTACTAGTTCTGGTGCATGAGTGGGTCCACATGTGTGTATTTATGTGTGTATATGTGTGTATGCGAATTCAAGCTAATTCTGAGGCTTGAACTCAGGACTTGGGTTCTATAGCCTAATTTTTCCCTCAAGGCTAGACTTCTGTCACTTGTGTCACAGCTCCACTTCTGGCTTTTTAGTGGCTAAGTGGAGATAAGAGTTTCACAGACTTCCTGCTGGCCTAGCTTTGAACTATAGTCCTCAATCTTAAACTTTTGTTGTTGTTGTTGGTGGTGGTGGGGTTGGTTGGACTCTGGGCCTGGGTGCTGTCCCTGTTGAAGACTCCTGCTCTACCCTCTGAGCCATAGTGCCACTTCTGATTTTCCAGTGGTTAATTGGAGATAAGAGTCTCAGGAACTTAGACTGGGAGTTTGACCTTGTGGTAGAGTGCCTGCCTAGCATACACGAAGGCCGGGGTTCAATTACTCAGTACCACATGCACAGAAAAAGCCAGAAGTGGTGTATGGCTCAAATGGTAGAGTTCTAGCCTTGAGAAGCCCAAGGATAGTGCTCATGCCCTGAGTTTAAGATCCAAAACCAGTAAAACAAAGCAAAACAAACAAACAAAAAAAGAGTCTCAGGGACTTTCATGCCCATGCTGGCTTTGAACCGTGATCCTCAAATCTCAGCCTTTTCTGAGTAGTGGATTGGTGATAAGAGTTTCAAGGACTTCCCTGCCCTGGCTAGCTTCAAACTCTGATCCTCAGATCTCAGTCTCCTGAGTAGCTAGGATTATAGGCATGACTTACCCATGCTTAGCTTGTGTTCCTTTTTATAAGGACATTACTCTCGCTCAAAGGTCTTCCCTCTTGACTAATCCACCTTGCCAAAGGCCCTACTTTCAAATACCATCGTATTGAGGATTGAGGTCTTAACATATGAATTTGGGAATATACACATTCCTTCTGTAGCAAGGCAGCACATTGAAACAAACTCCATTTGGGGCCATTTCCTATAAGCAAAATGTCCAGTGAGGGGGGATGCCCACCCACTTCTCTGTGCTGTACAAAGTCCATGTGAGATCCTTTGCTCTGCCCTAGGGTATCATCTGTGGAGCCACACCACAAATAGACTTATGAAGGCACAGAATAGACTTGTGAGGGCATGTGGGACAGGCATTCAGAAGTTTGGTCTGGGAAGACACTCTGAAGGGAGGAACAAATGAGCTGCAGCCTTCAGCATGGAGGAGTTGGGGTGACTTTTGCTCAGTAGCACTGGGCCATACCCAAAGCTATTACTGGGATCTGTCATCTGCCCATGGAAGTGAGGTGGATTTCCAGGATCTCAGAGGGGATTCTGGAAGCAGAGCTTGCCTGTTCCTGAGCAAGACTGAAGGATGATTCAGATTTTTACCTCCGCTGTCTGCTATCTCCTCCTCCCTTCCTCTGATCTGCCACCTTTATCTCATCAACCCTAACTCTGGCTTTGGGAAACACATCTCTCTTCTTTCTGCTCTCTGAAGAAGCTGGTGCCAAATGGCATCTCTTCTGCTAGAGACTTTCACCATCCATGATCTCATGGATTGCTCATACTGAACTCTAGAGGTAAGGAGTTATGAGACCCACTGAAGCATTGAAGAGGAGAAAACTAAGGCTCAGGGGAACCCTTCACTTTCTGGAAGTGCCAGGCTGTTATGTTAAAATCAGAGCTGGAAGTTAGGTGCTGGTAACTCATGCTTATAATCCTAGCTACTCAGGAGGCTGAGATCTCAGGATTGCAGTTCAACACCAGACTGAGCAAGAAAGTTCAGGAGCCTCTCCTCTCAACTTAACTGCCAAAAAAAATCCAGAAAAATGAAGCAATGGCTCAAGTGGTAGAATACTACCCTTGAGCAGAGAGAGAGAGAGAGAGAGAGAGAGAGAGAGAGAGAGAGAGAGAGAGAGAGAGAGAGAGAGAGAGAGAGAGAGAGAAGCAAAAAGCACAGGGATAGTGGCAGACCCTGAGATCAAGTCTCAGGAAGGGCACCAAAGCAAACAAACCAACAGAAGAATGACAAATCAGAGCTTGGATTTAGGGACACCCTGTTTTTGTTGTTGCTGTTTTCAAAGTATCTTCCTTTCATAAACTCTGCTTCTTCCTCTCTCCTCTGTGCAGGCAGCCAGCTGGGATGGGACACAGCTATTCCCCTGGTAATTTTTGTGTGGCTGTCCTCTGCTTTCTGGGCAGCTCTGCCCCTGCTTGGCTGGGGTCACTATAATTATGAGCCATTGGGGACATGCTGCACCTTGGACTACTCCAGGGGTGACAGGTGAGATGGCAGAAATCGCTTGAAGACCCCTTGACCTTGAGTTTCTGGGTCAAGGATGAAATCCCCCCTAACTCTTTCTTAGTCAGCCTTCCCTCTTCCCCATGGTCATGGCCTGAGACTCCAGGCCCTTTAGGGGTACCTTCAATGATTTCTTCAGAGACACACTAGACAGTCTCCTTGTCATCCAGAGCCTCCCCCCCCCGCCACACCCTTTGCCCAGCAACCTGGGTGCTGGCCTTGAGCTCTTTGCTCTGTCACTCTACTTCCATTCTTTAGATGTTTAAATGGTGATACAAGTCATATAGACTTTCTTGCCTGGGCTGGCTTTGAACCTCAACCCTCAGATCTCAGCTCCCCGAATAGCCAGGATTACAGGTGTGATCCACTGGCACCAGCTCCAGAGGCTCTTTGCAAATCCTTGCCCCTTTCTCTGCATCAGAATCACAGTTTTAGGTTGAGGGCCAAGTGCTAGCACTTGAAGGCGTTTCCTCCTTCTCTCATCAGCCTACTTCCCAAAGGCAGGGTCTAGGAAAACTCCCCGGAGAGGTCGGCTGTGACCAGGAGTGACAGTACCCCGGATGCTTGTCCAATGGATTCTGTTCCCTACGTGTGCTTGAGGAGTGGGAGGCTGGCAGGCGGGCCTGGGAGGGCAGGTGACCTCCTTCATCACTGATCCTCCACCTGCTCCCTCCCACCTGTAGAAACTTCACCAGCTTCCTCTTCACCATGGCCTTCTTCAACTTCCTTGTACCACTGTTCATCACACTCACTTCCTACCAGCTCATGAAGCAGAAATTGGCAAGGAGTGGCCAGCTCCAGGTAAGGACTATCTCCTAAAATAGCAGCCATCAGCCAGGCGCAGTGGCTCACACCTGTAATGCTAGCTACTCCGGAGGCTGAGAGGTGAGGATCACGGGTCAAAGCCAGCCCAGGCACTAAAGACCATGAGACTCTTATCTCCAATTAATCACTAGAAAATGGGATGTGGGGCTGAAGCTCAAGGGGTAGGGTGGTAGCCTTGAGCTGGAGAGCTCAGGGACAATGCCCAGACCCAGAGTTCAAGCCCCGTCACACACACACACACACACACACACACACACACACACACACACACACACACACACACCAGCAGCGATCTCTAGCTGCCTCCCCCCCCCCCCCCCAGCCAACCTCCACCCAGGAAACACACAGGATGGATTTCAGTTAGGTTTCTTTTCTTTTTGTATGCTGGTTCTGAGACTTGAATGCTAGGACTGGGCACTGTTTTCTAGCTTTTTTTTTTTAACTCAAAGTGGCACTCTACCACTTGAGCCACAGCTCTACTTTTGTTTTTTTGGGGGATTTTATTTTAGTAGTTAATTGGAAATAAATATTTCAAGGGTTTTCCTGCCTGGGTTGGCTTCCAGTCACAGTCTCCATATCTCAGCCTTCTGAGTAGAATTATAGGGATGTGTTCACACTGCCTGCCATTCGATGGGGTTTCTATATTTGCAACCACCAAGGGAAATATTAGCTTCCATAGAGCATGGGATTGGAAGGTGAAAGGTCACTCTCCTTCCTCACCAAGAAGAAGAGCTGGGAATGTTGAGAGTGATACATACCCTTCAACCCTGAGAACTAGTGCCTCCTGCATGATTCCACCCCTGACCTTACACACAACTCTTCACAAGGATTTGAAGCTTAGCACCAAGTTACAGATCCTTTAACTATTACTTCAGTTGATTTAATCACGGTCACAAGCTGTTACAATCTAAAAGTCATACCAACAAGCATATTTGTTCAAGAAAAACAATGCTTTAAATGAAGTTTTCTAGTCCATTTCCACATTTCTCTATTAACATTCCCTTCCCACCTTTAACTCTGTTACCTGGGCAAGTTAGCAAAAGAAGTCATAGCAAACAGCACTTTTTTTTTTTGGTATTTTTAAGACAGGAATCAGTATAACTTTATGTGCAATGTCATTTCCTCTGTGTGACCACTCTCTGAGGAAACCAAGCTTTATTTACCCTGTTTTACAAACTGGATCTGAGACAGAGGGAGGTTAGCTAAGCAATTCACCAAAAGTCACGCATCTGGTAATAACAGATACGTATCCAAATCTCGGAGACTCTACCACCATAGTGCTCAGAGCATCAAAAAGCATACTCTCCCACCAGCTGCTTTGCCTCACTCCTTCAGTTCTTGCTTCGTAGGAAGCTGAGATTCTGAGGGTCATGGTTAAAGCCAACCGGGACAGACAAATCTGAGAGACTCTAATCTCCAGTTAATTAGCAAAATGCCAGAAGCGGAGGCATGGTTCAAGTGGTGGCTTGCTAGCCATGGAGGGAAAAAAATTCTGAGGCAGAGCGCAAGGTTCTGAGTTCAACCCTCGTTTCCACAACAACAACAAAAAATGTGTTTGGCTGCCAAGGATTAATAGCTATCACCAATGATACACAGCATTATGTTATTCAAAAACTTCCAGTTTCATTATTAACACGCTTTGCTTCTTCATTATTTTTACATCCCCATGAGCTGGGAATGGACTGTATAGATTAATTTCAGCAGGCGATCCACATTCCTGTGAAGTCACAGAAGAAGGACAAGGATCTGGGACAGGATCCCAGCTGCCAGCTCCCAGCTCTCAGGCCTGGCCACAGCCTGTCCTCTGCTCACCCAACCCTTGTCTGCATACACAGGGAACAAGGCAGACAACATGCCTTTCTTGTTATCTCTGTTGACTTATTCCATCTGCAGAAGCACAGATGACCTTGGAGAGATTGGAGTGGTCACCCACTGAGGCACAGATTCTTCTCTAGCCTCAGCTTCTCCCAACTAGACTCTCCATCAGTGTTGATCCCACCCACCCACCCTATCCTCTCTTTTTGTCTGGAAGGGGCAACTCAAAAGAAAAATATATTGCCTGGCTGGCCACTGGTCACTCACACCTGTAACTGCAGCTACTCAGGAAGCTGAGAACAGAGAGGTTTGAATCCAGCTCAGGCTTTGAGGGGGAAAAAAATTCCAGGCAAGAGCACGTGAATCTGAATTCAAGATCCAGAACCACAAAAAAGAATGTGGTATTGGTATTGATATTTTGCATCAAATTTTTACTATGTGAGCTTTCAGGAAAAAGAAGAATGGGACAAATCCATTCCAAAATTAAGAGTTTGCCTTTTACACCCTCTTGTGGCCCTAGGTGGAACTTGAGCATCATCCACCACTCTCAAGGCCAGACCTGCTTGCTCCCTGGTTGTATCTGACACTCTGGAAATCTGATCTCTGACAGGTCCAAGTTATCAGGTGTCTAGTGCCACTAATGATGAGCTTGATCCATGCCTGGAGACCCTTTTACACACACAGTCACAGAGTCCAGAACACTCCTAAAGAGGAAAGATCCCCATTAGCCAACCCTATTTATAGCTCTTGCCTCCAAGCACAGTAGGTTCCTTCTGGACAACTGAGCTCACATAAACTTAAATGGCAGGCTTTGGGTCACATGATATTCTAAGGGAGAGAGGCCCATGAGGTCCCTAGGTCTTCTGCTGGTTCAACCTTTTCCTGAAGTCTTCCCACAGCTGCTCAGAACTAGTAAGTACAAGTACAGACCTAGTCTCCCTACCTACTCAGGACTGCATCCAGCTGGGATGAATTGATGCCTCTGATGCCTGTTTCTCTCCAGGTGAACACCACTCTGCCAACCAGGATACTGTTGCTGGGCTGGGGTCCCTATGCTATGCTGTATTTTTATGCAGCCATTCTGGACGTGAACTCCATCTCCCCCAAGCTGCAAATGGTACAGTGTCCAAAACTAGAAGTCTCTCCATTTTTCATCTCTCTGTCTCACTGCCCCCCTCCCTCCCTCTTTCTCAGGGTCCTCTACATGGGCTGATATCAATGCTCAAGTGGGGAGCATGTGTTCCTAGACAGGGCCTCATGAGCCAGGCAAATCTGCCAGCTACTCAGGAAAGGCCAGAGGCTTTTGAATTAAGGGGAGGATATACGATGAGCAGCCTCAGGGATGAGGCTGCCTGGTGGGATGAAAAGGAAGAGGAGCGGCCCTGGAGCATCTTTCCTGGACTTCTCTGCCACCACAGGTACCTGCCCTAATTGCCAAAATGGTGCCTACGATCAATGCCATCACCTATGCTCTGCGCAGTGAGCTGTTCTACGGGGGAATGGGCCGGCGTGTCTTGCCACAGAGGAGCAAGCAGGACCTCGCCCAGTGAGACTCTCCACATAACTGCTCAGGACCAGTCCATCCTGCCAGAGGAAAGCTCCCACAGCAGGAGGCTTCCCTGGAAACTGGCCCAGTGGTGCCAAAAGCCAAGTCTCAGTCACTCGTCCACAGGCAATAATGATGGGCTGAATGTGGAATGTGGCCCAAGGCTAGGCCCAGGGACTCAGAGAGATACCAGGTTCTGTGGGGAAAACCTTGGAAGAGACACTGTCTCCAACCTGAGCCACCTGGACCCAAATGTTAGAAGCTCTATGAATATTTACTCACTAGGTTACTTGAACACCAAGTGTATAGCAAAAGCTCATTAAAACAGCTATCAGTTTAACCTATGTCAGTATGCCCCAGTCATTCAGTCTTCGAAAGAAGACAAATTCCCTGATGGAAGGGGTTTCTTGTGGGAGCTTTTCCTAGCCTATCAGCACTAAGACACTACATATTAAATTGCAGTAGCACCAGTGGTTCACTCTGTCCTCAACTTAGAGAACCCCATATGTATCCGGCTGTTTCTATATCTCCTTCAGGGCACTTCGGGGACAAGGTGTAGCAGGTGGGACCCAATGTCCTAGAGGGAACAGAAGGATAGGGTGATGGGCGCCACACAAGAGGTCTCAGAATGGAGGTGTTGCTGGTCCAGGCCCCATGGAGGCAAGAAGATAGAAGGCCTGCCCTGTAGAACTGAAGAGATGAAGAGGGGTCATTCCAATGACATCTTGGGTCTCTAGACCAATGAAGAAAAGCAGGCTACATGCACCCACCTCTCAAGACACTTGCAAAAAAGGAGGCTGGTCCTGTCATTTTTCCAAGCCAGAGAGGGAGAGAGGAGGGGAGGGGAGGCTGCCTTTCCAAAGCACTGAATCACAGCCATGGTGTTGTGGAGATAAGATGGCTCTCAGCTACATGCCAGTGCCCACATAAGGGTCTTGTGTTGGGCCGGGAGCAAGGGCAGGATAGGGAAATCTCTGCACCTGAGCCACAGCTGAACTCATATGTGAACTGAGTGGTGGCCAGGAAGAGTGAGGGGGCCAATTTGTCCATCCTGACCTGGCTCTCCACAACCTATCCATCCCCAGACTGTCTTTCTTAGGGACTTCCTGCCTCATCCAACATTTTCATAAGGAAGGATGAGGAGAAACGGTAAGAAGCCAAAATGATGCACTTCCTCAGAGAAAAGAAGAGCTGGAAGATAAGGAGCCTGAAGACCCATGTCAGCTTTGTCCATGGCCTGATTCCCCAGGTCTGACAGATGTTTCCAGGTGTCCAGCTCTGGAGCTTCTTGGAGAGGGAAGAGGCTCGAGTGCTGAGCCTCTCAGGCCTCCTGACACTGACATGGGTTGACAGGAAATAGGAAGGGCGGAAGCAGTTCCTCATGGGCAGGACGAAGGCTTTTCACTTCAGCTCTGTCCACACCTCCCAAATCTTACTCATAGAATAATTTCCTGTGTCCTCATAACATCTGGGGTATCTGCCCATCCCAGATTGCTTTCAGGAATACAAGTTTCTATGAACAAACACTGAGATCAAGCAGAGCTCTGCACTGCCCCTTCCCACCAACCTTCAGCAACCTCAACCTTGACCTTAGGATCAAAATCAAGTTCAGCTCAGCTGTCTCAAGGTGAAGGACCAAGAAGATGTCTGTGTCCCACCTGAGATTCACCTTTCTGCAAACCCTTTGCACAATCCTGCTTGAGCTTGGGTAGAATCAAAGCTGGTTGAGCTAGCACTCAACCAGAACCTGACGAAAGTTAGATAGCCAGAGACCTAGAGCCTCTCCCTCCCCATCCCTAAACCCCAAGCCCATGGCAGATTCATGGCCCTCAAATTCTTCAGCTTTTCTACAAATGAGTGAGTTTTACAGGTCAGATGCTGACTCACACCTGTAATCTAGCTACTACAGGAGACTGAGATCTCGGACTTTCGGTTCAAAGCCAGCCTGGACAAGAAAGTCTATAAGAATCTTATCTCCAGTTAATCAGCAGAAAACAAGAAGTGGAGCTGTGGCTCTACAGTGGCAGAACACTAGCCTTAAGCAACAGCCAATAGCACTCAGGGACAGCACCCAGGCTCTGAGTTGAAGCCCCATGGGCTTTCTTTCGTGTGTGTGTGTGTGTGTGTGTGTGTGTGTGTGTGTGTGTGTGTGTGTGTGTGTGTTTGACAGTCCTGGGGTTTGCACTCAGGGCCTGGGCACTGTCTTTGAGCTTTCTCAAGGCTGGTACTCTACCATTTGAGTGCCACTTTCATCTTTTTCTGTATACGTAGTACTGAGGAATAAAACCCAGAGCTTCATGCATGCTAGGCAGGCACTCTACCACTAGCACATATTCCCAGCCCCAGTAACAGCTTACCTCATCTGTAAGCCAGCAATGCCTTTAACCTCCCATCACTACCATTTCATTTTGCTCCTATTCATCTATTTATCCAATATGTATTTAATGAGTAGGGGCCATATGTCAGACATAGTGTGCAGCCAGTGACATTGCCAAGATTTTTTCCAGTGACTCAGGAAACTGTCTGTCACCTCTTCTCCTCATATAGGATTTATGAGTTTAAAAAATGAAAACAAACAAACAAAACAGCTAATAGCCTAGTGCCAGTGGCTCATGTCTGTAATCCTAGCTATTCAGGAGGCTGAGAGCTGAGGACTGAGGTTCAAAACTGGTCTGGAGCCGGGGGTTGTGGCTCATACATGTAATACTAGCTAATCAGGAAGCTGAGATCTGAGGACCGAGGTTCAAAGCCAACCTCAGGCACTAAAATCCGTGAGACTCATATCTCCAATTAACCACTAGAAAACAGTAAGTGGTGCTATGGCTCAAGGGGTAGGGAGGTATCCTTGAGCTGAAGAGCTCAGGGCAGAGCCCAAGCCCAGAACTCAAACCCCACAACTAACAACAACAAAAAAGCTGGTCTGGAAAGTCATGAGACTCTTATCTCCAATTAACAACCAAATTTCTGGTGGTAGAGTGCCAGTCTTGTGTAAAATAATTAAAATTGAAAACTTATTGGCAGGCTGGAAATGTGGCCTGATGGTAGAATGGCAAGCCTCATGCTTCCATAAAGCCCTGGGTTCAATTCCTCAGCACCACATACACAGAAAAGGCCAGAAATGGCACTGTGACTCAAATGGACAAAAGAAACTTAGGGACAGTGCTGGCCCTGACTTCCGATCCCAGGTCTGGAAAAAAAAAATCTTGGAAGTTCAAAGTAGAAATTATGGCACAACTGCATACAAATAGGACGGAATAACTACGATGATAAAGATAATCCAAAAGGGGCTGGGAGTTTGGCCTAGTGGTAGAGTGCTTGCCTGGCATGCATGAAGACCCGGGTTTGATTCCTTGGTACCACATGCATAGAAAAAAGCTGGAAGTGGTGCTGAGGCTCAAGTGGTAGAGCTCTAGCCTTGAGAAAGTCCAAGGACAGTGCTCAGGCCCTGAGCTCAAGACCAGGACTGGCAAAAAAAAAAAAAGAAATATAATATCCTCAGAGATACTTGAGAATATATTGTGCCAGTAAAACATAAAAGAATTCTTATTGAATTTATTTGTATTTGGATATTTGAAATTTGATAGGGAAGGGGGGAAACCAAGACGGGTGGGGGGTGTGGGAGGGGAGGGAAATGGGTACCAAGACATGTGAAAGGGTATCAATGTATGTGAATTAATGCACCTTCTATCTGGCAAATATCATGTAACCCTTTTACTAATTACAATAAAAAAAATCTAAAAAAAAAATAAAGGACAAAAAAAAAAGATAATCCAAAAGTTCCCTTCAGAATCTCCTCAGGTCCTTTCCCTCAGAAATACATTGCTTTCACTCATTTCAGACATGAAATATGTACTCACTCTCAGCTTTAGATACCTGGCTTTAGGTACATAGTTAAGTTGAGCTTCCATGCTTAATATACTTAGTTTTTCAGCCCCATTTTGGGTATGTGTTATACTGGGGCTTGAACTCAGGGCCTCATGCTCTTTCTTAGCTTTTTTTTTTTTTTGCTCATGACTATTACTCTACCACTTGAGCCACTCCTCTACTTCCAGCCTTCTGCTTGTTATTTGGAAATAAATATCTATGACTTTTCTGTCTGGGTTGCCTTCAAACTAATCATCAGATCTCAGCTTCATGCATAGCTGGGATTATAGGTACCAAACACCAGCTCCTAGCCTTTGATTTATTTCTTTTTTAATATCTAGGGTTTTATTTTATTTTTTTGCCAGTCCTGGGCTTGAGCTCAGGGCCTGAGCACTATCCTTGGACTTTCTTAAGGCTAGAGCTCTACCACTTGAGCCTCAGCACCACTTCCAGCTTTTTTCTATGTATGTGGTACCGAGGAATCGAACCCGGGTCTTTGTGCATGCTAGGCAAGCACTCTACCACTAGGCCAAACTCCTGGACAATATCTAGGGTTTTAATCCACCATTATTTTTCAGAATAATTTCTCCTTTAAATGAAGCCTACCACAGAAAAAGAGCCCCATACACCCCCTGTCATGGCATGATCAGACCCTGGCTCTATTATCCCTTAAGTGGGGTTAGTGGGCTTAGATAGACAGGTAGAGAAAGGAGTTAGTGAGGAACAGACAGGCAGCCAGCCAGATAGAGAAAGAAAGAGGGAAGCAAGAAAGGAAACAAAGAAGGAAGCAAGGAAAGGAAGGGAAGGGAAGGGAAGGGGAGGGCAGGGGAGGGGAGGAGAGGAGAAGGAGAAAAGAAAATAGTAGAATAATATCTTCTTTTTTATTTTTTAAATATTTTATTGTAATTAATAAAAGGGTTACATGATATTTGCCAGATAGAAGGTGCATTAATTCACATACATTGATACCCTTTCACATGTCTTGGTCCCCATTACCCTCCCTCCAGCCCCCATCTTTGTTTTCCCCCCTTCCCTATCCAATTTCAAATAACCAAATACAAATATATCCAATACATCAGATAACAAAGTGAGATACTGTAACAATATGAGATAACCAAGGGACAGCAAAAGAGATGAGAGATAACATAGTACATTAAGGACAACAATCATTCATTATATGGCTTTTATCCTAGAGGTCCTTTCAATTAGCTTCATACTATCTGGCCTTATGTATCAAGGTTTTGCTCTGTTGCAAACCTCTGCTAGGAGAGCCCAAGGTTTCTATTTATTATGACAAAGGAGGGAAACCATTGAGCCTAAGTTCCTTTGAGTCTGGCTTACTTCACTTAATATGATCTTTTCTAAGTCTTTCCATTTCCTAACAAATGGGGCAATGTCGTTCTTTCTGACAGCAGCATAGAATTCCACTGTGTACAAATACCACATCTTGTTGATCCATTAATCAACTGAGGGACATCTAGGATGGTTCCATATCTTTGCTATGGTAAATAGTGCTGCAATGAACATTGTTGTGCTGGTGGATTTAGTATGCTCTAGTTTCTGGATGGTTGGGTAAATGCCAACTAGTGGAATTGCTGGGTCATAGGGGAGCTCTATGTTTAGCCTTTTGAGGCACTGCCATACTGCTTTCCATGGTGGTTGAATGAGTTTGCACTCCCACCAACAGTGTAGTAGTGATCCCTCCTGGCCACATCCCCTCAAGCATCTATTGTTATTAGATTTCTTGATTATGGCCATTCTAACTGGAGTGAGGTGGAATCTTAGAGCTCTTTTGATTTGCATTTCTTTTATGACCAGAGATGTGGAGCATTTCTTCATGTGTCTATAGGCCATTTTTGTTTCTTCTTCAGAGAAGACTCTCTTTAAGTCTTTGGCCCATCTTTTAATGGGATGGTTGTTACTTTGGAGATTAGTTTGGGAGTGATTCAATTTTTTGAGCTGTTGATATATTTTAGATATGAGGCCTTTGTCTGTTGTATGGTTGGTGAAGATCTTCTCCCACTCTGTAGGCTTCCTATTTAATTTACTAGCTATGTCCTTTGCCCTATAAAAGCGCTGAAGTTTAATGCAGTCCCACTTATCCAGCCTTTCTCTGATTTGTTGTGATTCTTGGTCCTTATTAAGAAAGTTTCGACCTGTGCCAAGGAGACCTAGTGTATCTCCTATTCCTTCTTGTAAAGTTTTCAGTGTGTCAGCTTTTACCTCCAGGTCTTTAATCCATTTGGAGTTAATTCTAGTGCAGGTTGACAAAGAAGGATCCAACTTTAGTTTTCTGCATGTGCTTAACCAGTTCTGCCAGTACAACTTGTTGAAGAGGCTATCTTTCTTCCATTCTATTTTTTTGGCTCCCTTGTCAAAGATTAGGTGGCCATAGGTCTGTGGTTTAATATCTGGATCCTCAGTTCTATTCCATTGGTCTTCAGGCCTGTTCTTGTGCCAGTACCAAGCTGTTTTGATAATTATAACTCTGTAATAGAGTCTAAAGTTTGGTATTGAAATTCCTCCTGCGCTGTTCTTTCTGCTAAGAAGTGTTTTTGCCATACAGGGTCTTTTATTATTCCATATGAAATTTTGGATTGCCTCTTCTATTTCTTTAAAGAATGCCATTGGGATATTGATGGGTATTGCATTGAATTTGTAGATAGCCCTTGGCAAGATTGTCATTTTCACGATGTTGATTCTTCCAATCCAGGAGCATGGGAGGTTTTTCCATTTCCTTAATTCTGCTTTAATTTCCTTTTTCAGGGTTTTAAAGTTTTCATCAAAAAGGTCCTTTACATTCTTAGTTAAGCTAATTCCTAGGTACTTTATTTTCTTTGAGGCTATTGTGAAAGGAGTTTCTTTCCTGATTTTTGCCTCATTCCTCTCACTGTTGGTGTAGAGGAAGGCAGTTGATTTTTGAGGGTTAATTTTATAGCCTGCTACCCTTCCCAAGTTTTGAATCAGCTCAAGGAGCTTGGGAGTAGAGTCTATAGGAGTCTTTAAATACAGAATCATATCATCTGCAAAGAGGGAAAGTTTTACTTCCTCTTTCTAAATGGAGTAGAAGTACTCCACCCATCTCATCTTCTTTCTGGGAAGTATTTCTCTTCCTTTTCAAATGGAGTTGGATTATAGTCTCAAATATACTAACAAATTGTTTTCAAAGTAAAGGACTGGCTCATCACCAAGGCTTCCATTGAGATAATTTTCCTGGAGAGACAAGATGTCTGTAAACAATTGATTAGCACTTAGAAATTGCCTAAACTCTATCATCTAACTAGCTAAATATGCATTGCTCATTAAAGGTAAAGGGAATTCTGGAAATTTTCCACATATGTAAAAAGGTTCAACTGTAAGAAAGTCCTGATTTAGGGGCTGGAGTGGCCTAGTGGTAGAGTGCTTGCCTAGTATGCATGAAGCCCTGGGTTTGATTCCTCACTACCACAGAATTGGTGCTGTGGCTCAAGTGGTATAGCACTAGCCTTGAAAAAGCCCAAGGACGGTGTCTTGGAGTTCAGGCTCCAGGATTGGCAAATAAATGAATGAATAAATAAATATTCCTTGATTAAAAAAGAAGAAGTCCTGATTTGTTTTTTTCTGCTTTGCCACAATAGTTATGAAACTTCTGCTTGTTTTTCTTGTGAGAGGAAATCTTGATCCAATTTGCTCAATGCAGACTTACTTTCTTTCTCACTCTCTGAGTAAATGCCAGTACTTATCTGTCTAACTTAAAGGAAGAGGAATGGAGAAGGAAAACTAAAGCTCCAAAAAACATAAATTGTTCTCTGGAAGAACAATGCTTAGTAGTTGCCACAAGGTGGCAGTGTCCCCTCAATGATTTTTTTTTTTTTTTTTTTCCTGGGTCACAAAACCTGCAGGCCCTCTGACAAGACCACTGGGGTGGAGTGTTGATTCCTGTAGGATCTTTAACAAACTTTCCTTTGTCTGCTTTTTGTATTGAAACATGATGCCTAGCTATTTCTATGTTGGGAAATAAGATTCCCATCTTTACTTGAAAGAACAAGAATCTCATGCCCCATTCCCAGGAGAGTCAGTCCCAACTGCCTCCATTCTCATAAAACAGTCATTGGAAATTGATCTGGAGATAAACTTCCAGCCACCATGGAATTCAGTTAAGATCTCTGGATGTGGGCTTTGCCTTTGTCTGACAAATTGGGGCCATCTTGATTTCTCTGACCTTGCTTATTCTGTGAAAAGTGGGGCTAAAGTCAGGAATGGTGGTTGAAGTCTGAGAAGTCTGGTTCACAGATAGCCTGGGTGATATAATCCAGGAGGCTCTTACCTCCAATTAACAGGCAAATAGCTGGAAGTGGAGCTGTGGCTCAAGTAGTAGAGGACCATCCTTAAGCAAAGAAGCCAAGTGAGAGTACACACACACACACACACACACACACACACACACACACACACACATACACACAGAGTGGTGCTGAGAGCCCATAAGTCAGGGTCACATGTGGGAGCATGTTGTAACTGAGGTGGGGGGGCAGTGCGTGCCTGGAGAGCATTCCTGGTACAGTGCCTGCAAAAACAGCCCAGGCCCTGGCAGATACAGAATAAGTAACATTTGGTGATAGGCAATGTTTCCAAGGTAACAAATGCTGGGAAAGCACTGGGTGAAGGCCAAGGACATAATCCCCAAATTTTCCCTCCTCTTAGTTGTGATCACTTGCCACACCCCGAAGCTGTTCCCTGGCTCCCCCACCATACACCTGTTTTTCCTTCCATCCATCCAACTCTCCTACAATGGTCTCCATTGTCTCCCAGAGCAGCACCCTGGGCTCAGCTGCCAGTCCCCAGTGCAGCTGTTGGACATATGCGACTTCTTCACCCTCCTAGGTAACACACAGAGTGGCAGCTTGGAAAGCCCTGAGATTTGGTAGTGGGAAAACCTAGGCATGAATCCAGAGTTGGCCAGCTTACTCAATATGATGGTCTCTGCTTGATCAAACTTTCCTCCATCTCTGAGCCCTGCTGTGCATTTCCTCGTAAAACCCAGTTCCAACAAAACCCTGCTGAGCTGGTTTACCTCCTGCATCGGATCAGATTCCTCAACCTCTGCCATATCTCAGACAATAACATATGCCCATTGGCCTATTTTTCAAGCAAGTATCCTGTTCACTGGGTCATGAAAATCCTTGAAGTCCCATGTATTAAAGGACTCCCTGGCTCTGTGCTTTGGGGAGGTGGCAGAACCTTTAAAAGGTGGGGCCTGTGGAGAGGTCTTAGATCATTGGGGTATGCCCTTAAAGGAGATGTTGGGGAGTCCAGCCCTTCCTCTTTATGTTCTTTCCTTCTTTCCACAAGGTGAGCGGACTTCTCAGCATGTACTCCCTGACACGATGTGTTTCTTACATATTTTGCTTCTTACATATTCTGAGCCCAGTGAGTGGGAACATGAAGGGTGGTATCCTGGTGGAGTCACCCATGCCACACAATCTCCTTTAGGTGTGGATCAGAGTAACAAACTCCCAGCCAGTCCCAAACAGTCCCTTCAATAGCTCAGGAATCAGAGTGAGTATAACACTCTGACTGTGACCTTTCTTTTTAAAGCCAAATAAGACCATGAATGCAAGCATTCTGCTACTGAAAATAATAAAGAGGGGTTATAAAGAAGAAATTTTATAGTGGGGTGCCCATGCCTCAGGCCTGTAATCCTACTAGGAGACTGAGATTTAAGGATCATGGTTTAAAGCTAGCCCAGGCAGGAAAGCCTGTGAAACTCTTAGCTCCAATTAACCATAAAAAGCTGGAAGTAGAGATATGGCTCAAGAGGTAGAATGCTAGCCTTGAGGAGGATAAAGAAAAGAAAAAGAAATTATAGGAAGAAAATCTTCACACATCTCTTGTGTTGGTGATCTTCAGATCACCTATAGGGAAGCTGGGAGGGGCTGCACAGATGACGTAGTATCTGAGTTCACATTGGAAACCTGCCCACTTCATCCCTAAATTGAATCCTTAGTCTCTTCAGACTCAAACATGTAGGATCAGAAAAATATGCTTGAAAACGACGTATCTACAGATCAGGACTTGTGACTCAAGTCAGCACATGCAAGACATTTGGTCAGGTGTCCTGGGAGATGGCAGTTGAGATGGAAAAAACTCTGGACTTCCAGACACACAGCTACCCAAACACCTCACTCTGGAGCCCTCGGAGCCCTGGAGCCCTCCCTTCCTTGGTGACCTTGGATGAATCAACACCTTTTTGTGGGCTACATTTTCATTTCTCTAATAGGAGGTTGGATTAATTAGTTGTTTTCAAACTTTAAAACTTGAAGCATTATTGAATGAAAGACAGGAAGGAAGGAAGGAAGGAAGGAAGGAAGGAAGGAAGGAAGGAAGGAAGGGAGAAAAGCCACTTCAGAAAGTATAAATAAATTAGGGAGAAGCCAGATGCTAGTGGCTTATACCTGTAACCCTAGCTAATCAGGAGGCTGAGATCTGAGAATCAGAGTTTGATGCGCATTTTGGCAAGCAATTCTAAGACTCTTTTCATGATTAACTAGCAAAAGCTGGAAGTGGAAGTGTAGCTTAAGGGTGGAGTGAGCACTAGGCTTAAGTAACCAGCACCAGCTAAATAAATGCTCATTAATTCGTTAATAAGAGAAATTCCATTGTATCTCTTTTATTAGATGTTTAAGATAGAGTGTGGAAACCCCCCCCCCCCCAGAATCCCAATCCTGGAACATCACCAGGCCATTCTGCTTTGTTCCCCCTATCCTGGGGCTTGAATTCAGGGCTTGAGCATTGTCCCCAAGTGTCTTTGTTCAAAACTAGCATTCTATTATTTGAGTCGCAGCTCCATTTCTAGCTTTTTTGGGGGGAAGGGGGTGTTAATTGGAGGTAAGATCTTCACAGGCTTTCCTGCCTGGGCTGGCTTTGAATCGCAATCCTCGGATCTCAGCCTCATGAATAGCTAGGATTACAGGTATGAGCCACCAGCACCCAGCTTGCTTAGCTTTATAAGAATCTGTTAGGTAAGCAGATTTCCTTCCTCTGTAAGTCCTAGGATTGTCTACCTTCTCCCAGCTCTAAAGCCCTCACTGTTCCAGTCCTCTCTGCACCTGGTCAGTGCAACTGGACTGCAGGTACTCACTATTCTTACCTCTACTGTACAGGAACCCTGTAGATGGAGTACCTTGACCATTTCTCCTGCCTGAGTTTCAGAGGCCTTTGTGATTTCTATTGACAGGGGCATTTTCCAAACTCATGGTCAAGTTAGACAGGAAGTGATTAGAACACTCCCCGAGGTTAGGAAATGCAAGACTAAGCAAGTACAAAGTAGCCTGACACTTTGCTATAGAGGACATGTGTCAACACAGATAATCCTTTGAACAGTAACAGGATCACAGCATTATAAATTTAAGTTTTATTGTCTACATTGTATGTATGAGAAAATTCAGCCTGTGATTATGAAAACTACCGTAGGGTAGCTTAATAAGTGATAAGATTAAGACACTATGTAAATACAAAAGCAACCAGTTTTTCAAAGATATTCTCAGATTAAGGGAAATGTTAGCCTGGCACTGTTGGTTCTTGCCTATAATCTTAGCTACTCAGGCAGCAGAGTCTGAGAATGGTAGTTTGAAGCCAGTCATGGGCAGATAAATCTTTGATACTCTTATCTCTAACTACTAAAAAGCAAAAGTGGAGATGTGTCTCAAGGGATAGAGCTCCAGTCAAGAGAAAGAAAAGCCAAGTAAGGGTGAAGTTCTGAGTTCAAATTTCAGTGTTGGCAGAAAAAAAAGTAAAAAAGGAATAAAGAAAATAGAAAGAAACAAAAATCAAACAAAACAACAAAAATCCCACAATTTTTAACTAAAACATTATCTCTATAAGACTCACTTAAAAAATTACCCAGGCAGAAATAAAGGACACTACACAGTAATTAGAATCCACAGGAACAAGGAGGAAAGTGTCTTATTTGGTCTGAGTTGCCAATAAAACACCATATATTGTTTAAAACAATAGAAATGTACTCTCCCTTAGTCCTGGAGGCTGGAAGTTTAAGACCAGGCTTTCATCATAGTTGAATCTGATTGTTACTCAGAAATTCCTAGGTTAGAAGTAGTTGCCTACTAGGTGTTTTCATACTAACAGAGAGTCCTCTCTCTCTCTCTCTCTCTCTCTCTCTCTCTCTCTCTCTCTCTCTCTCTCTCTCTCTCTCTCCCCCCCTCCCTCTCCCCTCCCCCCTCTCTCTCTTCTACTTTGATCAAGTTAAAATTCCAGTGCTCCTGTATATCCCAGCTTATTATTTTCTCAGTAAAAATATTGCTGGGCACAGTGGCTCATGCCTGTAATTCTAGTTACTCGGGAGGCTGAGATCTGAGGATCTCGGTTCAAAGCCAGCCAGGGCACTAAAGAACCTGAGACTCTTAGCTCCAATTAGTCACTAGAAATCAGGAAGTGGGGCTGTGGCTCCAGGGCTGTGGTGGTAGCCTTGAGCTGAAGAGCTTGGGGACAGCACCCAGTGTAATAAATAGCTCTGATATATAACATCCTACTGGTCTGCTCCTTTCCAGGAGTCTCAACTTACAGGTGGGAATTTTGACAAGAACACATTTAACAATTCCTAATGGGGGAGAAGGAACCTCACTTCAGATGGATAGAAATAATCATATGAGACTATTCAAACAACCAATTATGTCTCTCTGCACAGTATCACCATCCTGACCCATCCCCCACAGCTGTCCTCTGGTAGCAAGTATTTCCCATGTGTGTGCTTTACTGCAGTATTGGCAGCTCAGTTTAAGTGTTTCCTGATTCTGCTCTACCAAAAATGGCTCAGTTTGAGTCTAGCCTTCCTTGTGCACATAATATAGGTAGTTAGGATGAAGGATGAAATGAATTAGGAAAGCTACATTTAGATCCTTGTGTATGAGATCAAGAGATCTCAGGAAGACCTCCTATTTCCTATTTGGGAACCTTTGGACTTGAGCCCTTCAGATTGAAGGAAGTAATGTAAGTGTTCTTTATCCAAACCCTATATACAGTAAACATTCATTTAGCTACTCAGGCTTTTTGAGCGCTTCATATTGTAGTTTAGAGTGCAAGTCTGAGATGTCCAAGTGACAACAGCTTCTTCTCTTGGAATACACTTGTGACCTGGAGTGTAGGAAAGAATTAAATGTTCATCATCATACTTTGCTCTAGAAACAGCTCTTCCCCAGCTAGGTGCTAGGTGGCTCATGCCTGAAAACCTACATAATCTGCAAATTGAGACCTGAGGATCATGGTTCAAAATAAGCCCTAACAGAAAAATCCCTGAGACTCTTAAACCAATTAACCAGCAAAATCTAAATGTGGAGGTATGGCTAAAGGCTAAAAGGCTTGATTGAAAAAGCCAGGCCAAAGTCTTGAGTTCAAGCTCCAGTACCTGTACACCAAAAGAGAAGCAGGAGAGGGAGACTGAGAAGGAGGGAGAGAAAGGAGAGAAGAGGAGAGAGAGAGAGAGAGAGAGAGAGAGAGAGAGAGAGAGAGAGAGAGAGAGAGAGAGAGAGAGAGAGACTCAGCAAGCAGCATCTTGAAAATCATACACTTGCAATCAGACCAAATGTGGTAGAGGCATGATTTACCTTTGTCTCAGCAGAGCCAAAGAAACAAATTCCATTTTCCACATTCGTCACAGTTTTCCTTTACTTGCTGCTTGGAGATCTGCTGTTGGTTCCTGCCCCACCCCCGTGGAAAGGCTGTCTGTTCAACCAGAGACACAAAGTTGGCTTGTACAAACCATGCATAGAAGACACAGGAGTGATTTATTCTGGTTAATAAGCTAAGAGAAGGCATGTAGAGGCCAATTGTCTGCTGAAAACAAAAGAGTTTCTTGTGTAGGGAGTGTATAATGTTGGAATAAGCAGCATCACTTGTTTGCCTAGTTGTTGAACAGCCAGCCCCCTTTTTTACTAAAAGAAAACGCTATAGACAGCAGGCAGGTGGCTACAGGATTTGGGAGACAATGATTCATTACTATCCCTGAAGAATGCATGAATTACAACTTCCTTATATATTTATGATATCAACTTTCAAAATATCTTCAGTGATTCTTACCTCTTGTGATTCCTGCCGTCATGCAATCTTTTTCTACAACACACAGGGTGACATGCCACCAACAAGATATTGTGGAAATCTCAAGATTTGACTTTTGAAGAGACACTGCAATGTTAAGCTGGCTCTCTTGGATCATTTGCATCCTGAAGGATGCACAGTGAAATATCATGAAAACTTTCAAGCAGCCCTTTGGTGAGGTCCATATGACTTAGACACTCATCAGAACAACTTTGCCAAACATGCAAATGAGCTAACTCTGCTTAAATGACTAAAAGCCCAGCTGCTACTTTGACTACAATTTCATACAAGATTTCAAGCCAGAACCACTTAGCTAAGTCTCTCGCAAATTCTTGGCCAACATTAAAAGATATGTACTATAATATGCTGTGAATTTAACTTTCTCCAACTCTGGACCCAAAACATTTACATTTACATTATATAGATTTCCTAGGTCAATGAATAGTAAATATCTTAATATGAAAATACTATCATGAAAAATATTGTTGGCTCAAAAAATATAAGAGATGTAGATTGTTGTATTAGGCCATTAAATGTCAGTGGGATTTGCTATAAAACAATGCCTAATCTACCGAAATACTCATTTCCATGGTATATATGTAGTAAGAAAACCACAGATTAAAAGTTAGAAGCATCAGTGAAAGTCCTTGGCATTACCTATATCTTATTCTAATACATTTGGCCAGTGGTATATTAGTATGTCATATCGTTAGAAAAAATTAGGAAGCCTTGATTTGTAATATTTACCTAAATCTATAGCATAAATATTATCCTCTTCATTTGTTTTATGCTACAAATATGGTGTCACTGAACACAGAATTGGGAAGAGATGAACACAACTGGTTATTGTAAGATCACGTAAGCCATCTCCTGTGAACCACAAGATTGAGCTAGGGAGAGACAGATGGGGCATATAGTCATAATATGTAATTCTGCTCATGTCACCAGGAGCAACTTCTTAATAAGCTTCTTAAGTACCATCATGAGCTGAGGACTGGTATCTCCCTTCTGTAATCCTAACTATGGAGAAGACTGAGATCTGTGGATCAAGGTTTGAAGGCAGTCTGAAAAGAAAAATCCATGAGAAACAGGTCTCCAATTACCTAGGAAAATGTCAGGAGTGGAGCTGTGACTCAGGTGATAGAGGACCAGCCTTTAGGGAAACGCCAAAGGAAAGCACGAGTCCTTGAGTTCAAGCCTTGGAGTAATGGAATGGGGTAAAAGAAGTATCATAATGTTTTGACAATAACTTTAGAATCAAATAACCTAAGGCTCTAATTTCGTTTCTGCTGTTGTGGCCCCTACATGTATTCTGTACTAATGACATGTCAGACTCTTTGCCAATGAAGTAAAGATGGCAAGACATACTCCTCTGAGTTTTATGAAAATAACAATCAAAATAAAAGCTATTAGCTGAGTGCCTGTGGCTTATACTTGCAATCCTAGCTACTCAGGATGTTGAGATCTGAAGATCACAGTTTGAAGCCAACTTAGGCAAGAAGGTTTGCTCTTAGCTCCAATTAACCACTAAAACACCAGAAGTGGTGCTGTGGCTCAAAGTGGTAGAGCACTATTCTTGAGAGGAAAAATGTCGGTGACAGTGCCACCAGGCCCTGAGTTCAAGTCCTAGGACTGTCAAAACAAAACAAACAAAAAATGGAGTTTTTTTTAAACTATCAGGCCACAGTCTGAACTTATTAGATATCATCATTTAATTTAATAATATAGGGGAAAATAGTAAGGACTTAATAAATGCTAGCTGTCAATATCCTTTATTTTATTACATTCCCCAACAGGGTGAATTCTGGTCATTAGGATTCATAATGAATTTGAAATGGTTAGAACTGTCTGTCTCCCACTGACCAAACTCATTTACCATCTTTCTGAACTGAAAAACTGGCTCCTATGAAGAGTTGTAAAGTTTACAGAGGAAAATGCCAGAATCCAGGTCTGGGTTGCCCATACAGATCTGTGACTCTCCTGGTGACCCAAATCAACAGTAAAGGAATCCAGACACGTGCCCACTTCAGCACCATGGCCAGTAATTGTGTCCCAAGTCTGGAACAAGATGTTCTCCCTGTCCTTAGTGCTGAACTCAAGTTACCATTGGTCCCCTTGAAGGGGCTCTAACTTGTGCCCACCAGCATCATATGAACCCAGCTTCTTCCTGAGACCACAGTGAATAGGACCCAGCAGAACTGGGGTCCCCCTAACAGCAAGAAATCTCTGAAGAAAACAGCTAAAAACTTGACTTAGACAAGGCCTCCAGCCTCTGTGAGCTGCCTTGACATGCACATATCTTTATAATAAGAATACTGGATGGGTGCACACTTGGTGTTTATTCCTGAGCTAGTTGCATTCTAAATGATCTGTTTGATCCTCATAACCTTCTATGAACTTTTCTCCACACTGAACAAAGTGAGCCAGAGAATTTGAGTAAGGCCATTCTCCTAATCATCAGTGAGAAAAGTATTTCTTTTTTATTTGGGGCCTGTCCTGGGGCTTGGAATCAGGGCCTGGCCTCTGTCTCTGAGCTGTTTGGTTATTTTTCCTTTCTCCTCAAGTCTAGTGTTCTACTACTTGAGCCCCAGCTCCACTTCTGGCTTTTGATGGTAGGTAATTGAAGAAGACTCTCACATGCTTTCCTGTCTGGGCTGGCTTTGAATCACAATCCTCAGACCCCAGACTCCTGAGTAGTTATGATTACAAGCATGAACCACTGGTACCTGATGAGAAAAGAATTTAGTTTCTTATCTGTCTGTACAAAGCCCCAACTCACTACTCTCTGGACACTGCTATTTCCAAAATGTCAATAATACTGTAAACCCTCAAACTAGAAGAAAAGAATCTATGGGACAGCTAATAAAAAAATCTTGGTGTTTTATTATTACATGTGTTTTTCTTGAAGCCAGAGGATAGGACTTCTACATCTTCCTCTTCAGGCTTTGGAGGAACTCCTTTTGCTGTTAGGAAGAGACAGAAAACATAACAGTTACGGAAGCTAAAGACTTGCTTGGTTTTTCCCTAGAGTTAAAGAGCACCTGAACTTGACCTGAGGTGAGAGATGTCCTGGTGTGTGCTTAAGTCTCTGGTGAACAAGATGGACCTCTAACCCTAGGACCAGGAAACTGTCAACAGGCTGTGCCTGAGATGTGGTCAGGTCAGTAATCACCATACATGGGAATAAACACTTATGCTAAGATAATAGCATAGTGGTTAAGGGTCAACCCAGATTATCTGCACCCACATGAACTTTCCTCTAGCCATGAAGTTGTGGAGCATTTACTTCACTCTCTAGCCCTCTGTGTTTCTCATGGTTAAAATGTGAATAATAGGGTTGGTTGTATATAATTATATACATATATATATCATATGTTTGGCTTGAGGAACTAGTTGATAGACTTTAGCTTCTGCTGCTACTATTACTATTATTACTATTGTTATTAATTATTATTATTGCTATGGCTCTGTGATGCAGGTCACAGAAGGGAAATAATTTTAATAATTAAAGGGTTGTAGCTCAGGGATAGGGCTTTGGAACACTCCTAGGAGTGTCTGAATTTTCCCTGAAGGGGAGCAGGAAATACAGGACAGACATTGCCTCTCTGCCCCAGGTCTTCCCTGCTGAGTCTTAGTGACGTTGCTTTTTAAAAGTAACTCCACCCTCATCCTGCATCCTTCCACACCAGGACCAGAGTCAACATGACTTCATCCCATCAGCTATGCCACCATCAAACCCCCATTTTTTAAATTTTCCTTCATGTTTGCTAGGCACGTGGTGTACAACTTGAGCCACATTCCAGACTTTACAGTTTTTATTGGTTTACCAGATGGAGCCTCTCCTGCTTTAAGCCAACACTGGCTTTAAACTGTCATCCTCCTACCTCTGTCTCTTAGTTGCTGACAGTAGGAGTGCATGCACTACCATGCCCAGCCCATTCACTACTTTTCAAGTTGCTCACTAAATCTCAGGCCTTCTCATTCCTATCCTGTTATTCTTCTTCCTCTGAGCAAGCTCCTGACTTGCTTCTTCGGCTGAACATCTGTTAGGCGATGGAGACTCATCTGAATCTTGTGGCATCTTGCCCAAGGAGGGGATAAAGTGTTCTTATACTTTGAGGTGACAGTGGTGTCCAGTCCTTTGTATCTGTGTTGTCTGGAAAATGATGGCACAGTCTGCATACTGTGCCAGTTGTCACTATGATGCCCTCACTCAAATGAGCACTTGTCACACCCCTGTGGATCACCAGCTGCTTCTTAAAGAAAAGCTCAGTCCTATAATGGCCTATTCTGGCTTTTCAATATACATTTGATAGAGCCAAGGGCCCTGTGAGCTTTGAAGATGAACTTGCCATGACATTGAAACCACTCTGTCTTCCTCTTCTGAGTCCCATCTCACCACGGCCTGCAGCCAACTCTCTCGATGCAGGCCAAAGGGAATCAGACTTCTTGCAGTCATTAGAGCTGACTGGCTGTCAGCTCTGAGCAAAACACAGGGAAATTCTACTTCCCTAAATTCCCTAGTTTGCTGCACCCTGGGCTAATCTATGTGTAACTCCCAATATCAGGATCCCTGATTGATAGAGGAACCCAGGAAATTAGTGGACATCTAAGAAACTTGAGTTCAACTCTGGAATATCATTACATTCTTTTGTCTACTAGCCTTACATTTAAGGTCTGTATCGTTACAGAGAGGTTATTCAACAAACACCTGCCAAATAGGTCAAGACAGATTTTATTTTATTCAAGACTATTGTAAAAGAGAAGTGCTCTGATGGGAGCATTTAAAGTTTATGTCTTTTTCTTTTCAAACATTGAAATAGAACTATTCATATACCTTACCCTGTGTGAGATGATGAGGTCAAGAGGAAGAGTCCCTGTGAATGGGATTGGTGTCTTTATTCAAGAACCCTGAAAGATCCTTCACCTCCTACACAATCAGAACTAGCCAGCTGTGAACCAGAAAATTGGCCTCTACTATACACCCAACATCAGCACCTTGATCTTGGGCTGCTTTCCAAACTCTAGAACTGTGAGAAAGAAATGTCTGTTGTTTATAAGCTGCCCAATAAATAGCATTTTGATATGTCATCTCTAATGGACCATGGGGCAGAGGGTTTGAACGCAGATACAAACAGAGTCAAGTTGGGAGGTTGAAGGAAAGGACAGAGAATCACTCAGAGGAAGTTGGGTGGGTTGACATGGGTCAGAGGAAGGTAATTAGATAGAAAGAATATGGGGATGATTCTACTGGCTCAAGGCTCAATAGAATAACTTTTAAACTGGAATTGGGCTTAATAGTAGGCCAAGGACAAGTCGAGAAGAAAATTTAGAGGAGCCAGACTAATAATCGGTCAAGGAGAATGTCATTGCCAATATTGGTCTGAGTTCTCCAGAAAACCAAAATCAATTGCACATATACATGTTCACAATAGCCATATAGCCATACCAATAGTAAGAGAAGAAAAGAAAGAAGTGAATGAGAGATTGGACTTTAAGGAACTAAGTGAAGTAAGTTTTAGAAACCAACAAGTCTGATATTTGTGCAGCAGATCAGTAGGTTCTGATGGAAACTGAGGTTAATCAAGTCTAATAACTTCAGGGCAGACAAGCAAGCCAGAAATGCAATTTCAATATTATCCTCTTCCTTCTTCTTCTCTTTTATCCTCTTTTTCTTTCTTTCTTTTTTCTTTTGGCGCTGGTACTGGAGTTTGAACTCAGCACCTCATACTCTCACTTAGCTTTTGCATACTTAAGGCTAGCAATATATCACTCGAGTTACAGCTTCATTTTCAGCCCTTTTATAACTATAAAATAGGATATAGGAGTCTTATGGAATTTCCTGCCCAGGTTGGCCTTGAATTTCAGTCCTCAGATCCCAGGCTTTTAAGTATCCAGAATTACAGGTGTGAGCCACTGGAACCCTGCAATATGATGTAGTCAGGATTTGTTCTTCTCTGAGAAACCTCAGATTTTCTTCTTGAGATCCTTAACTGACTGAATGTGTCCCTTCCAATTTCTGAAGGATAACCTGCTCTGCTTAGAAACCGTTGATTTAAATGTTCATCACATCTACAAAGTATATTCCTGCGAGGACAAGGCTAAAATTTGACCAAATGATTGACTAGAACAACGCTGGTAAGCCGACACATAGATTTGCCCATCACAGGGTCAGGGAAGAGTATGGCAGAGCCTACGTAGGCATCTTCAGTCACCTTCACTTCTGAGAAGTGCGCTCCAGTCCTCCTCACTAGACAAGACCAAGCAGGGCCCCTATCTCCTCACAACAACTGTCTTATAAGACAGAGATTAAAATGAGGTAGAAAATATCCCCACATGAACATGGTCTATTTAGAGGGCTTTTCAGGGAACATGGACCCCTCAGCCTCTGACTGCTTAATGACTTGGACCATCCCACAGGTCATTATCAAAGATAAAAGAAAGCAGAATCCAAGCATAGTAGGGTCTCCTACCAGAGAAGCTGGAGTTTGGCAGTAGATCTAAGAGCAGCAATATATGTATTTGCCAATGATACTTTGGTGGAAGGATTAGAATCTGGACCTTTGGATAGCAGAAGTGGAAAGAACCACTTATGGTTGTCTCTCTCTCTCTTTCAATTGTATTTTTATTATCTTTAAGTAGCTGTACAAAGCAGTTACCATCCAATAAATGAGTTTATAAAAATAAAGCATCTTGATTGATAATACCCCTTTCATCATTCTCCTCCATCTCTCCCAACCCTACTCCTCAGAGGAGAATTGAAACTGTAATTCTTTAGACAGACTAACTCACAGTCCAATCAAATGAATGCCAGGAAGCTGATACTTGAAAGATAGACAGGGGAATGAAGAGAGGAAAGGGGGAGAATGAAGTCTTAACATTCAATGCACATCCTTCTATTAGAAATGAGCTCAGATTACAGGTGTGAATCTCTAGAACCTGATTCCAAACATTTCAAGAAAGCATCTTGTGTGATGAATCTCAGAAAGATTATTGAAAATCAAGCTGTTGCCAGGCTATTCAGAACCAAGTTGCAAAGTGCCAGCACCTCTGCTCCATAGGGGTGGGCTTTCTTCTGTTTCCCCAGAGAAACCACTGTTGCCAAAGACTGTGAATAGTTTACAAAGAGGGAGAGGAAGTAGCACACTTTTCCTACCTTCTTGGATGCATTTCTCTTGGAGCAGCTCTAAAGTTTTTGTTGTTAGAATGACAGCCTTTTCCGTTTTTACTTAAAACATCCTGTTCTCCTGGGATCCAGACATTGAAGGCTGGTCTGAGAGACAAAGCTGAGAGACGCCTGGTCTGCCTTTATCCCTAATGACCAAGTTGGATCAGAGTTTTCCTGCAGGGATGCCTGCCTGCCTGCCTGCCTGACTATTCACTCACTCACTCACTCACTCACTCACTGCAAAAGTAGATTTTAAAGACATATTTCGAGTGTCTGTTATGTACCAGATGCTAAGTGTTGGAGATACAACTGCAAAATATAGACTCTGCCATCCCAGAAAGTCCACCCTTACAAAGAGAATTTTTATCACTGTTACCCCAGTAAATAGATGTGTCAGAAATGCCTGATTCCAGCTCAAACTCTGCTTCAAATGTTTAAAAATGTGTATTATTTTATTTCACTGGGACTTGCACTCAGGCCTGAGTTCTGTCCATAGCATTTTTTTCTCTCTCTGTCTCTCTCAAGGGTAGCACTCTATCACTCATGTCTCACCTTCTATTCTTGAGTTTTAGTGGTTAATTGCAGATAAGAATTTCACAGACTTTTCCTGACTGGATTGGCTTTGAATCCAGACCCTCAGATCTCAGGCTCTTACATTGCTAGGACTATAGGCATAAGCCACCAGTTTAAGTACTTTAAAACATCTCATGGCAGGTACAATTATAGAAAAGTAGGAAATTGTAGAAAGTACAGAAAAGAATGATCACCTCCACTTCCATATCCAAAGACTTCTGCTTTTATACTCCTCAATTCCTTCCAGCTTCTTTTTGCTCTCTGTGATATATATAAAATTAGAAACATCCCACATATCCTTGTAGTGTGGGGAACTGGCCATCATTGCCCTTTAGTTCAGAATGACTTGTGGGGAAACAAAGACTCTTGGCTGGGAATGAAAAGGAAGCCTTTTTAGAAGGGTCATTGTGCAGCCTCTGTTTGGGTAACCAAGGGAGCTTCCTTTGAAGTATAATTTGACTCTTTTCTTTTTCAGGTCTGTCCCAAGAATATAAGCTAAACATGATACAGCATCACAATGCATCCTGTTGGGAGTCCCAGGAAAAGGGAAGCCCCAGGACTAATTAGGAGATCTCCATGAAAAGAGCTCCGTAGTCACCATCAGTTTAGGTGCTTTCCTTGTAGAATTCGTATTAGTGTTTATCCTTGGTTGATGTAAGGACTGACGTTTGCTTTCATAGCTATATAATTTAAGGAAGCCAGATGACCATTTGTAGTATCTATCAAAGCACTGAATACCCTTCCCCCGCCCAAGAAGCCCAGAATGTCCCAGGTATTTTTGTCCCTGGAGACTTTTTCCATTATCCAGCTGGGAGGTCTTAGGAAGAAAGACTCAGACTTGGGGCAAGGCACTGGAATCATAGGAATGGATGGGTGTACAGAGTGAGAACCTCTTCCTTTGCCTGCAGTGCCAGAAAGGCAGGGAGAGGTTTGAATAAAGAATGGGTGACAGGCAAGTAATCAGGTGGCAGAACCTGGTTCTGGTATGGACCCTGAGGTGACCCCTCCAAGGGCCTCAACTTCTGCCGGCAAGCTGCTCTGCTTCTCAGAAGTACCGATTGTTACCTACTATGAGACAAGCATTCTTCTTCAATTCTTCTTCAGCCCTTGTCTGATATCAGGGCAGCAAGTACAGAGAAGAGTAGGCCAACAGGAAAACAGATGCTATAAAGAAGGTCTTTGTCTCCTGGTTAAAATAGTAGTTACCTCCATATCGGATACCCAAAAGACCTTATTTTTTTTGTGGCTATTGTTTAACGGGAGGGAAAATGTTAGAACTTCAGGACAGAAAGACACAGAGTCATATCCCTCCCTTCCACTAAAAAAAGAAATGGACTCAAAACATTCTCCTTTTATCGATCAAGAACATTGTTGAGGTAGACATAATAAGATAGCTTCTGTTTATTGACTTCACTAAAAATAGGAAGAGAGCTATAGCGGGAAAGGTGATGTAGATCATGAGCTACAGGAGTTATCTTAGTCCATTTTTTGTGTGCTGTAACAAAACTCCTGAGACTGGGTGATTTACACAGGAAAAGGGTTTACTTTGTCTCATGACCTAGAGTTGTGGAAGTCTAAGATCTGGAAGCTTTATCTGGGGAGGGCCAGTTCTTCAACTCAGAGAAGAGTGGGGAAGGGAAGATGAGGGCATACAAGAACTCCAGACATAGGGTGTGCCCAATGTGAAGTAACTCAGTCTTGCAGTAACCAATCCAGGCCTGAACAAGCCACTTCACTCCTGCTTCTTGACAAGAATGAAGCCCTATGACCTAATGACTTATTAAAAGTGACACCACTTACCCAGGCGAAACTATGTTGAAAATGAACTATACAATTTGTGGGTGATGATAGGAAGGAAGAATTATGAGGGAAAAAGGAAGGGGTGACATTATCCAAAGAAATGTACTCATCACCTGACTTATGAAGCAATAACCGCTCTGTACATCACCTTTATAATAACAATAAAATTAAATAAAAATGATGACAACAACAACAAAAGTGCCACCAAATCCTGAGGGAAAGCAAAGGAAGAGATGATATTGTCCAAGAAGAATTTTATTCATTACCTGACTTATGGAATGGTAATTAACCACACACAAAAAAAACCAAATGTAGAGCTGTAACTTAAGTAAGCAGAAAAAAAAACCCAGACAAAATACAAAAAACAACAAAAACAATAAGGGACAAGACCTAGAGTTTAAGCCTCAGTGTCTGCACAAAAGAAAAAAAAAGGTTAGGCTAGAAGTTCATTCTTTTATAACATTTCCCTGCATCCTATTACTTCAACATGTAGTAAAATCACCGTCTTTGATATCTAAACAAAATAAACTCTTGCTGTGGTTTGTTCCTTGAATAATGTAAATTTAGTCATAACTTAATTTAAAACTATTGAGATTGAGGCTTCTTTTCTCTCTTCCTCTCAGCTGGTTTGCTAAAGATTTTACCTTCCTCAGGGAAAGGATCTGTCAGGAAGAGGTGTGACTGATAACAGGCCCACTAACTCCTGAGGGCTTTCCTGGCCCTTTCTTCCTATGTCAGATGAATACCAGTTGGAGGGCTCATGCCTATAATCCCAGCTACTCGGGAGGCTGAAATATGAGGATAGCAGTTCAAAGCCAGCCTCACGCAGGAAAGTGAGACTCTTACCTCCAATTTACTACCAAAAAGGTAGAAATGGAGTTGTGGCTCAAGTGATAGAATGCTGGTTTTGAGCAAAGAATTTCAGGAACAACGCCTAAACCCTGAGTTCAAGCTCTAGAACTGACATACACACACACACACACACACACACACACACACACACACACAGTTTTATACCTGATATTTCTTGAATATGGTAAGAAAGATTTTACTGGAGAATTATTATTGCATTCACAATAAGGCAAACATATGGAACTTCACTCTGAATATATGGAAAAGTAGAAAATTAGAGCCAAGGAGCAGGGTAGAATCAGTGGATGGCAATTTCCCAACAATTACATGAAGACTGGAAAGGATTCTTGCTAGGTCAGTTGAACAGGAATTCTTTCTCTTTCTTTCCTTCAATCATTTATTATTTTTATTTTATCTCATGTTACATTTTTTGTGCTACTTACCTGGGGCTTGAACTCAGCGCCTCCTACTATCTTAGCATTTTTACTCAAGGTTCATACTGTACCACTTGAACCATAGTTTCACTTCTGTCTTTTTTCCAGTATTGGAGTCAAGGCTAGCTAAAGCTCTAATCACTTGAATCACAGCTTGACTCTTCGGTGGTTAGTTGGGGATAAGAGTCTCATAGACTTTCTTGCCTGGGCTAACATATTTACACAGAGTGCAGTGTGCAGATTAAATCTCTTTTCTTTTTTTTTCTTAAACTCTTTTTTTTTCTTTTTAAACTCCTCGGGCCGGGACATTGTCCTTGAAATCAAGGCCAGCACTCTACCAGTTGAGCCATAGCTCCACTTCCAGCCCTTTTGGCTTTGTTTTGTTGGTTTTATTTTTTATTTTTATCAGTCTTGGTGCTTGAACTCTGAAATTGGGGGCTGTCCCTAAGCTCTTCAACTCTCAGGCACTGGTGGCTCATCCTAGTTACTCAGGAGGCTCAGATCTGAGGATGACGGTTCAAAGCCAGCCCAGGCAGGGAAGTCCATGAGAGTCTTATCTCCTATTAAACAGGAGAAAACTGGAAGTGGAGTTGGGGCTGAAAGTGAGCACTAGCTTTGAGCAAAAAGCTCAAGAAGCTAAGATTACAGGTGTGAGCTACTGGTGCTCAGCCTACATCCACCCCCATGAATTTCCCTGTTTGGGCTGGTTTTGAACCATGAGCCTCACATCTTAGCCTCCTGAGTAGCTAGGATTATAAGTGTGAGCCACCAGTGCCCAGTGGATATCTCCTTTCCTTTTGCATTTCATGGTATCAGAGTCCCTTTCTGAGAAAGCTTCATGATGACCGGTTTCTTGAGTGTCTTCCCAGAGATGGTCTTTGAGTTTAAGTCTGAAGAAAAATGTCTTGGATCCTTTTGCAAACCGTCTCCCTATGTGTTCTGAAGCTTTCCTTAACTGCAACCCTTTCTATCTACCCCAACTTCAGAAATGTATGCTATGTGCCAGTGGTTTATGTTTCCCTGATCCTCTTGCTAGTGGTAGAGTAATAAACAGTCCTAGCCATAGTGCTTTTTATTTCTCCCACAGAGCAACTGAGCAGGAAAGGGGCGTGGCTCTTTCCTGGAAAGGAGACTATGGACCTTCTTCAATGACATGCTGATGGCTGGCAGGGAGCCCAGATTCACAAAACTGCCTCAGCCATTTCGGACAAATGGAATTTGTACCATTAAGGCAAGGCTCAACAATATCAAATCAGCAACCTTTCCTGCTTTAGTGCGCATTTCTCCTTTTGGATAAACAAGGAATCATGTTACAGGAGGAGCAGTTAGCCTGCTTCTCAGGGCTTCCTTGTATCTTCTTTTCCTTACTCATTGATCCTGGGTGTTACAAGCACCAAGCATGTTAATATAATGTATTGCCATTGTCCTTTCCTAAAAACGTAGCCTCCCTCCACCTTCAATTCAACAGATGTTCTTTTTAAAATCTTACTGACATTGCTCTGTACCAGTGACTGACATGCCTGTAATCCTAGCTACTCAGAAGACTGAGTTCTGAACAAAAAGCTGGAAGTGGAGAAGAAGCTCAAGTGATAGAACACCACCCTTGAGTAAAAAAAAAAAAATACAATCAGGACAATGAGGTCTCCAACTCAAGCTTCAGAACTGGCAGGAAAAGCAAAGAGTGCGAGCATCAAGTGAAAAAAGCTTGCTGACATTAGAAATCAAGTTGTAGTCACTAAAACATGACTGTGTACATGAAGATATGTTTTTCCACTTTGAAGTACAACATGTTTCTTTTCCTTCTGTAGTTTTCCCTCTTACCCTAAAACCTACGTGTGGGCTACTTCTTGCGTAAAATCTCCATTGGAAACTATCTTGAGGGGAAGGATGGAGAAGAGATTGACAAAATGGGTGATGACATTGATCAAGATTCATTGTGCTCATAATTGAACTGCTGATATTTAAAGATAATGATCAATAATCTTTTTTTTGCCAGTCCTGGGCTTGAACTCAGGGCCTGAGCACTGTCCTTGGACTTTCTCAAGGCTAGAGCTCTACCACTTGAGCTTCAGCACCACTTCTGGCTTTTTTTTTTCTATGTATGTGGTGCTGAGGAATCGAACCCCGGTCTTCGTGCATGCTAGGCAAGCACTCTACCACTAGGCCAAACTCCTGGCACATGATCAATAATCTTAAAACATATCTTGCATAATTTTCTTGCTTCCTTTCAGTGTGTGTGTGTGTGTGTGTGTGTGTGTGTGTGTGTGTGTGTGTGTGTGTGTGTGTTAGCACTGGCGGCTTGAACTTAATGCCTAGGCACTGTCCCTTAGTTTATCATTCAAGACTGGCCTGCTACCACCTGAGTTAAGCTTCACTGCTGAATTTTTTGGTTGTTAATTGAAGATAAGAGTCTCATAACTTTCCTGCACAGACTGGCCTCTAAACTGCTATGCTCAGATCTCAGCGTCCTGAGTAGCTAGGCTTACAGACATAAACCACTGGGACATAGCTTGCTTTTAGTGCTTATTTCTTCCCCCAGAGATTTCCACAGACACAACATGTCAATCACTAGCTTTCTTGGCTTAATACAAAGGAAGATGTTAAAAGGAGATGGTATTAGACATTTCACTAATAATGTCTCTGGCAGAAACTCTCCCTAATATCCATTCTCTTTTCTCTTGAATTGTTACAGATTTTGTGTCTGGGTATAGTGTTGCTGGGGAGAATTAATATGCTTTCCAGCCTCCTTCTCATGTAATGTGTCATGAACTATGACTTTGTCTGAAGAGAAAGTATCCTGTAGTCTCATGGAAGAAAATTCCTTCCGATTATACAACATGTCTTTTGCTTTCTCATCCCTCTGGTTTGTTTACCAACTGCCTAGAACATAAATGCTGACTTATATCTCAAAGAGGAAGATGCAAAAGATAAAAAATTGCTCAATAATACCTGTTAATATAACAAGACAAACTTTATTAGGACCATAACCACAGATGAAGGGAACAGAAAGGAAAAGATGGAATTTATAGCTGGAATTATTAAGAGAAATCAAGGAAATTTGGACTCTTCCACAGCAGAGATATTGCAGAAGGCAGGTGGGAGTGGTCACATATCAACCAGGGAAAAAGGGTTGTGTATAGTAAGAGGAGCCTAATCAAATATTGAAGGTGATCAGACATCAAGGATGGAAAATGCCAGCCAAACCCACTTCACAGAATTCTTGTTAAATTCTTGAACAACAGAAACAAACACAAAGGAGACCTATTTGAGGAAGAATTCAGAAGAGAATCAGAAGAGTTTGTTCAAGGAGAGAATCTTTGTCAAGAACTACATTGTAAGCTGAGTGCCTGCGACTTGTGCCTGAAGTTCTAGGTACTTAGGAGGCTGAGATTTGAGAATCCAGACTCAAAGCGATTCTGGGCAGGAAAATCTATGAGAGTCATTGCTAATTAACTACCCCAAATCCAGAACTGGAACTATGGCCCAAGTGTTAGAGCACTAGTCTTTTTAAAATTTTTTTTGAAAGATTATACTAACATTGATTTTTACATCATATTTCAAATGTTATGCTTAACCGCCAAGAATTCAAGAAGGGAATCTCTATATACAATCACAGGCACACAGATTTTAGAACATAATTAAAATTAAGCTGAGGGTCGTATGTCATAGTTACATATCAATCTATATAACATTAGGTTTATAGAGTATACATCCCATCATATATTTTTATGTCTGTCTGTGTAGTTATGTTTATATCTCCAATACCATGTCCATAATCTTGGGTACCCAAATACTGAGTCATCACTCTTGTACTGTTTGGATCTAATATTCACATATCAAGGAGACCATGTACCTTTTGTTCCTTTGTTCTTGGCTTATCTCATTCAACATGATTCGATCTAGTTTCATCCACTTCCCAGCAAATGCCATTATTTTATCTTATCTGGTGGCTATGTAGAATTCCACTGTATGTATATGTACCACATTTTTTATTCATTCATCTGTAGTGGGGTTCTTTCCATTGCTTGGCTATTGTGAATAACGCAGAAATGAACATGCTGTGCAGGTGTCTTTATCATATCCTGGGTTATGATGCTCAGCATAGATGCCCAGGAATGGCATGGTGGGATCGTGGAGAAGGTCTTTTTTTAGTTTTTTTTGAGAAACCTCCAAACTGCCCTCCAGAGTGGCTGTACCAGTTTACATTCCCACCAGTAGAGAACACTCGTCTTGAGCAAAAAAGCTCAGGGATAGCTCCCAGGCCCCTAGTTCAAGTCCCAGGACCAGCACACACACAAAAAATGCCATACTGTAGAGTTGGCAGACAGATCTCAAGGGAAGTTGTTCATCCCACCCAATTTGGATTGCATATGTCCTGACCTTTCCATAAGGAAGAAGTTTGCTCTGATCTAATCACATCTGTGTTATGATGAATTTTCCTTTGTAAAAATCCTAACCCAAGGCATATGCTGGTGGCTCATGCCTATAATCCTAGCTACTCAAGTGGCTTAAATCTGAGAACTGAGGTTGGAAACCAGCTGGGCAGAAAACTCCATGGCATTTTTTTTTATCACCAGTTAACCAGCCAAAAGTCAGCAGTGCAGGTATGGCTCAAGTGGTAGAGTGCCAGTCTTGAGCAAAGAAGTTAAGAGACTATGTCTAGGCCCTGAGCACAATTTCCAGTACTGGCACTAAATAGAGAGAGAAAGAGATAGGGGGAGGGAGGGAGGGAGGGAAGGAAAAAGGGAGGGAAAGAGGAAAGGAGAGGGAGAGGGAGAGAGAGGAAGAGAGCTAGAGAGGGAGGAGAGATTAGGAGTGTACAGGAGAGAGAGGAGCAGGGAGGAAAGAAGAAAGGAGGGAAGAAGAGGAGAGAAAAGAAGAAGAAGGGAAGAGAGGAGAGGAGCCAGATGATAACACACTTAAGAACATTTAACGACTCAAATCTTTCCTATCTCTATAAGGTTTTGAAAGCTACAGCACTCCTACCATATAGTTACGCCATTTTAGAGAAAGAAGTCAGAAAATGAGGACAGTTATGGAGGTTCTGAGCCTTTTTATCCAAAAATGATTAAAAGCTTCTTAAAGCCAATGTGTTGTTTAAATTACATATAAATTTCAAATAGATTAATATTTCAGTACATTAAAAAAGACTCAGTAATGGGGACCAAGACATGTGAAAGGGTATCAATTAATGCACCTTCTATCTGGCAAATATCATGTAACCCTTTTATTAATTACAATAAAAAAAGAAATCCAAAAAAAGACTCAGCAGGTAGAGATATTTTGTGAAAAAGTACAGATTCTATACATCAAATAAAATAGCTTATATTTCTCTGTCATTATTGCTCCAACCTATCTTTTTAGCTTCTTGGGAAGTAGAAATCAAAGGATCTCTGAGGACACTGCGAGCGACATTCCAGTTCACAAAACTCCATCCTAACTAACATCTGGGCAGAGTGTTATCCAAGCAGAAAGCAAAAAAAAAATAAAAATAAAAATAAAAAAAATCCTGCCAAGCCAAGAGGCAACTTAAAAGTCCTCCAACTAAACCTGCGTCCTTTGTTCTGAGCTTTTCTCTACTGTAGTAACTTTGTAATCATCATGGTCTCCAGGAAAGATTCGCAGATTATCAGTCTTATGTGGAAGACAAACCTCCCTCAAACAAGCAACATCTTCTTCCTATTATCTTAAAGCAAACAGTTGAAAAAAATCCAGAAGACCATTTCAATCCTGTTCCATTCCAGTAGTTAGGGTGATAACTTCTCTGGAACTCCTCCAAGGACAAAGACTGAGCTAATGGTCAACCAGGCCATATCTGTGCCTTGGAACTGTTTTTAACTGTGCATACCTTTCTCATCCCCAGCCCCCAATTCTCCCTGTTTAACCTGAAGCCAGTGTCTGTACTGTGCCTGCCATGTAATAAGTCTTCTTTCTCTGCTCTTTTTATTTAGCATATGGAGGTGAGTAACCAGATCTAACTCAGGACTCCTGGATTTGGGGCATGAGGTGTTAAAAACTTGGTTTCACTAATACCAATATGCAAAGGGACTGGAGGCATGGGTCAAGTAATAAGAACCCTTGCCTAGAAAGCCCAGAGTTCAATCACTGGGGGGAAAAAAAAGCAAGCAAGCAAGCAAACAACATTAAGACAAGGTCTTTAGCATTGACCACAATCCCATATAACTGATGTCCTTATAAACACAAAAGGGATTTGAATACAAACACACACCAAATGAATACCATGTAAAGACACAGAGAGGTGCCAACATCATAGCTAAAGACAAAGACTTCAGAAGGATTCCAGTCCTACTGCCCCTTGCTGGCAGACTTCTCTAAACTCATGAAAAAATGTTTATTTGTTGTTTAAACTATTCATCTTGCGGTGCTTTGTTATAGGGAACATAAAAAATGAACACATCTGCTAATAGCTGAATAATAATGCAAATACATTTATATCATCATCACATGTTAATTTCTCTACAGTGATAGAAGTATGCTATAATAAGAATGTCTAGTTATTTCATTACCTCTCATAATTTTCAGTAGGAGTAATTTTAATGATATTTAGTTAGGATTTAGCAGTTCCTACAGGACAGGCCTTATTCTCAGGACTCATATTTTTAACTCATTGACTATACAGAGCAATCTCATTTATTACCCATCTGTAATTGTGAAAACTGGGTAACAGACAAATAAAGTAACTTGCCCAAGTCTCGAAGAGCTTAAGTGGAAACTGGTAGAGCCAAGATCACAAGTTAGATGGGCAGACTTAACTGCACACTCTTTTCCAGCACGGTGAGATGTGGTTTTCACTTTGAGAGAGTTTATGGCAGTTTTTTGTGTCAATACATAAATATCTATTGCTTTTGTTACACAAGCATGAAGTGCAACCTTGGCTGCCTTAATAAGTAGCCTTTGATTCCTCCTCAGGAACAGGAGAAATCAAGGTATTTCCTCTCTCCCCACAGGAAGAAGCAGTCCTTTGTGTTTCCATATACCTGCACTAGTAGACCTACCTCCGCTTATAAATAAAACAATTGGTTTTGCTGGCAACTTCAACTCCTCTTTGAGAAGTTTTTTCTTTTTTCTTTTCTGTCTGGAGTTTGAACTTAGGGTCTCATGATTTCACACTGCATATAGCTTTCTTATCCAGAGATAAGATTCTCAGGGATTTATCTGTCAGGCTGGCTCCACACTGAGATTCTCAGATCTCAGCCTTCTGAATAACTAAGATTATAGGAGTGAGTCACAGGTACCTGGCCTCTTTGTAGAGCTTTGTCAGAGACCACTTACTGGACAGATTTAGATCTAGAACCTTAAGAAATGGTAGGGAGTAGAATATAAGAAGGATAAAAGCCTAGGACCTGTAACATAGCCTAGCCCTTGGGTGGTCTCATTTATGGTATGTATGCAGCCTGGAGTAGATCTGAATAGGAAGAGGGGACCATAGCCACTCTGGCATCATGCCTAGGATGGATAGCAGACCAGAGAATGGTAGTATAGAAGGCAGAGGCAGCTCCACAGAGCAGGCCAGGCACAGAATGCAAGTCTTGCTTACCTAGCCTCCTGTGTGAAATCCTTTCCCATCAGGAATCCTCCTCACAACCTACCTGCCAGCTAGGACTTCTTAGGTCCCTAGGACTCTTGAAAGCTTTCAGATAAATCCATTGTTTTTGCATCATATTCTCAGATCTTCCCCTCCTCATATATCCAAATTGGAGACTTCATCTTTATTTGCCATTGCTTTTACTGAGTTTCACCACTGCTGTATCTTTCTCATTTCCAAGGACTCTTTTGAGAACGCTTCTTTTTATGACATCTATTCTTGTTTCAGGGGTTCAATTTTATTCCTTATGGCTTTGAACATATTATTTATAGCTTTGGAGGAGAGGAGTGTGTGACAGTAGTTTTTCTTCTTGTTTCTACTTTTTTTTTTAGGTCTTTTTGCGTGCATCTTTGTGAGATTTCCCTCTTGGAGTTTGGCCTTCTGTTAAATCGGAAAAGAAAACTAACACACTCTACAAAACAATTTTGAATCATGTATGGAAATTAGCCCATATATAAACATCATGATGTTTACATGTCATATTATATATGTTTACCTTCTTTTCATGTAAACATGGGATATTCATGAAACTTGACTACTTAACAGGCCATTAAGAAAACTTCAAGACCTTCTAAAAAACAGAAATATTCAAGTAACATTCTTTAATTATAAGGCAACATGTTAAAATTGATAGAAATTTTTTAATTTGAAAATTCAGTTTTCATGGAGACTTAAAAACATTGTATTAACAACTTTTTGAATTAAAGAGATTTTCCCCCTAAAAACGGAAGAATTTCTTGATGTGTGATCTGTGATACAACCAAAGTAGTTGCCATAGGAAAATTAACTACCTGAAATATGTGGCACAATAAAAATAGAAACAGAAATATAAAGGAATTTCACACCCAAAATAGAAAGTAAAATAACAAAGTACTCTAATAGGGATCTAACGCATATCAGGATCATAATCCTGTGGGGTTAATTTGCCTTTCTCTCATGGGAAGAAAACATGAATTCAATGTGGACTCTCTCGAAAGTCAAAGCTTAACCTTTAGAAACTAGAGAGTCTCTTGAGCCTCTGTAGCAGGGTGCAACAGACCATGTAAGCAAATGATGGAGCTAGACAGAAGGGCCCGATGCTACTATAGCAAATAGAAAATTGAGGATATGGGGTTTATGTGAAATTTATAATTTTTAAAATGTTGATAATTAAATGAATGTTATCATTTTGTTTTTGTTGTTGTTATTGTGTGTACACACGTGTGTGTGTGTGTGTGTGTGTGTGTGTGTGTGTGTGTGCAGGTCCCTAAATTTTTCTGCTCAAAGCTGGAACTCTCATTTGAGCCACAGTTCTACTGCTGACTTTTTCGTGGTTTTATTGGTGATAAAAGTCAAAGGTGGCTTCAAAGTGCAATCCTCAGATCTTAGCCTCCTGAGTAGCTAGGGTTATAGGTGTGAGTCACTGGCACCTGCCCCTGGTATGGCACTTTTATATTATCCACCTCTGGGCTTTTTATCTTCAGTCTATTGCTCCAGCCTAAGGTCAGGAGTCATGCCTTCAGCTGCTACCCAGTATTTGAAGGCACCATGGTGAGTGCTACCCTTGAGCAAGAAGCTAAGGGGCCATACTCAAGCCCTGAAAGTAAGCCTTGGGACAGGCCCACCCCCAAAAAATAATACTTTAAAAAGATATCTCTAGTGTAGTGTTTTTCAAAAAGGGAAGCTTTGTTAGAAATAGAAATTTATTAGTAATGTAAATTCCTAGGCTTCATCATAGGGCTACTGAATTTGAAAATCTGGATTTGGGATCCAGAAATCTGTGTTATTTCAAACTACTGCTCAGCTTGGACTGCTTTTTGGTTCATGGTAGTCCTGGGCTTGAACTCAGGGCCTGGGTGCTGTCCTTGAGCTTTCTTGCTCAAAGCCAGTGTTCTACCACTTGAGCCACAGCTCCATTTCCAGCTTTCTTTGGCAGTTAAATGGAGTTTGCTTTGAACAGAAATCCTCAGATCTCAGCCTCCAAACTGGCTATAATTACAGGCATGAGCCACCAGTGCCCAGTTGGTCTGCCTTCCTATCCTTAATCCCAGTCATACACAAACTTCAGACCCTCATGGGTCATAATATATATATATATGCATATGCATGCATGTATATACACATATACACAAATATTATGCATATATATGTATTTGTATATATATTTAAAAATAAGTAATTCTAAGTGACATTCAAATATACTTTCTTAGGTTATGTTTCTATTTAGCATCCAAACTAATGTCCTGTGACAATTTTTACACCTGTCTTGCCATCTACCTTTTGTAGGCATGTGAAAATCTCCAGTCAATCCAAAGCTACTCAACTACCCTCGGAATCTAACTTTAATACACCAAGTCAATATTTCCCCTGCTCTAAATTACCCAGAGCCAGCTATCAGATAACTAGAAAATGTTTCTATAGCCTCAAGGCCTCTGATCTTATTTAAACCAGCCAATTCTAAGGTGTCAACCCTCTCCTGTTTTCCTTTCTCACAGAAATCCCAATAAAAGTTCTGTCTTGTATTTCATCCTAACCAAATTTGATACTTCTTCCTGTGGCTCTGCACTGCTTTAGTGTGTGTCCAGTTCAAAGAAAAATGTATGTAATAAAAAACCAATCACTGCTTTATCAGTGGTTAGTGCCTATAATCCTAGCTCCTCGGGAAGTTCAAAGCCTATCTTCAATTAACCAGCAAAAAGCCACACATGCAGGTGTGATTTCAGTGGTAAGGCCCCCAGCTGTGAGGGAAAAGCACATTCAAAATGAGGCCCTGAGTTCAAGCCCCAATACTGGCACAAAATCAAAACAACCAAACAATAGCAACAAAAATGTATCAATACTATTGGACATTTCATGCCATCAAGGTCATCCTCTGGATTAAAGCATCAGGGTACACCGTGAAGCAATGATTGATGGTTATAGACATTCAAGGAGAGGAGAATGTCAGGAAAAGAACAAAAGGTGAATAGGGATAATCAATTGAAGGAAGCATTCCTACCTTCGTAGAAGAGGAAGGGAAGGGTGACTTAGTACATCACAACTGCCAAAAAAAACAGAACACCTAATCACCTCAAGCATTCAGGAGTCACAAGACAACAAATCAGCAGTTTAGAAAAACAAAAGTCTTCTTGGTTTGGGCAACTTGAGAGGTACTTCTTTCCAGATGCCCCTATGTTGAGGATGTAGCATCTTACCTAACTCCCAGGGACAAGCTGAGAGGACCATTCCTTTTCACATTTCTCAATTTAGCTCATGGCTTAACCCCTAGAGCACATTTTAGCAACTACATCTGTGGAATGGAGTATGTGAGGGGTGTGTTGAAGAGCTCCTACACTGTCTGCTTTTCTAATGATCTCCATCCAGAGAGAAATTGTGGAGCGAACGTGGATGATTTAGAGCAGGGGAAATATTGGCTTGGTGTTTGAAAGTTAGATACAGGGGGTAGTTGAGTAGTTTTAGACTAAAGATTTTCACATGCCCACAAAAGGTAAACAGCAAGACAGGTGTAAAAGTTATTCCAGGACATTAGTTTGGATGCTAAATAGATATAGAGCCTAAGAATGTACATTTAGAATGCCACTTAGAATTATTTATTAAAAATTATAGATAGACTTTCTCAATGTTTTAAACACACACCCTCATCAAGAAATAAATTATGTTAATATTTGATTTTTGATTAAAAAGTAGTTTTCAGTTGACCAAATATAAAGATATAGATTAATAGAGAGCTGAAAGGTAGAATAATTGAATCATGATATTCTATGTATATATATATGAAAGTAGAAATCAGGTAACTTGAGGGGAGGGGTAGGGTTGGAAGAGATGGGGAGAGCATAGAAGGGGTGACACTGATCAAGATGCATTGTGCTCATAAACTGACGTGTTGAATCGAAGCCCCTTTGTACAAGTACTTAAAGATAATGAAACATTTAAACCCTAAAGTACACAAATAAATATAGATATATTATTACATGCAATGTGATTTTATAAATCATACATTGTTCTCCTTTCTTTCTCCATGGAGTGTTACTGGTCTGTAGACACAGAAGAGGGTATTTTTCAAAAGCTTTCCTTTTAATGTTAATTATTGTAGTTTTGCTGTTGGGACCAGCACAGGCTTCAGCCTGACTAGTTCAGTGCAAGGACAGATCTAGTGCATCAGCAGCAGGCCAGATCCTAAGCTTTGCAGGGTAAAGATTCTCAGGATTGGTCCAACCATCTAGAAAGGAAGGAAGGAGGGGTAGCAGCAGTTCTCAAAGGAACTAGGACTTGGTCCCTGGCAGAAAGAAATTCGGATGTATGGGATCTTAACACTGAGGGTCATGGGTGTAGCACGAAGGGAGGAATGAGGGTGTATTCTTAGCCAGATTTAGTGTTCCGGTGTGACTGGTAGGAGACGTATGGTCCAGAGCGTGTAGGGGCAAGGGGAAGAGCTGTGGACTTGAGAACCAAAAAGGACCAGGCGCCGCTTCACGCTCTATTCCCAGGGTTCAGCCCACTCCCAACTTTTCAGTCTGAGCTGGGAGGTGACAGGTTTGGTCCACAGTCAATCAGCAAACGTTAGTCCATGAGGCCATCTGGAGATGAAGTCTGTCGCAGGAACGGCATCCGTGACTGGGCCCGGCGAAGCCCTGAGTCAGAGGACAGAGAGGCCAAGGTGAGTTGGAGCAGGTGGGACACGGAGCCGGGGCGGAGCCAGAGGACGGCGGGGCGGGGCCACAGGGCAGCTGGCGGCTAGGTTCGGGCGGCAGGGGCGGGGCCCCGCGCTGTGAAGTTCGCGCCTGCGCTCTGCGCCCCGGGGGCGGGGCTGCGCGCGCGCGTTGCGCAGGGCCCCCCCTTCGGAGGGCGGAGTCTCGGCGGGCGCCGACCGAGGGAGGGGGCGCGGTGCTGAGGAGTCCGGCGCTTCCTCAGGCCGCGGACGCGATGCAGGCTGCTCCGGCTCCGGCGGCAGAGCTGACCGGGACGTGACGGGCGGGGCCCTCTCCTGGCTTCACTTTCTATCCTTTGCGTCCGAAGGTCGCTTCTCTGGGCGAACCTCAGCCGAGGCCGCGGTGGAGGAGGCAGCGCGACCTCCGCAGGGTGAGCGGGAGCCGGGTGCGGGCGGGCGCCCGCGGCAGCCCGGGACTGGGGCGGGGGGCGCGGTCCGGGGTGGGGCCGGGCCGAGGCGCGGACGTCCGAGGGCTTGCGGCCCTTCCTGCCGACCTCCTCGTGCGCCCGCAGATCCGCCTGACACGGGCGGGCGTGGAGCGGGGAGGCCGGACGCCGCTGCCCCGGCGGGCTGGGGGCCTGGGGTCGCCGGGGCGCCGCCTCCCTCCCTTCCTCCGAGGGGAAATCGGGGCGAAGCTGAGGGGCACAGTGATTTCCCCGTCAGGATGCTCTTGAGGGTTGGGTGTGTGGGGGGGAAGTAGCGGGGCGCCCTCAGGAGCGAGCTTGTATTTATTTTTATTTTTAAAAACAAAGACACGCCCTAAAACACCTCTGGAGATTTAAAAAAAAAATCCGAAAACAAAACTTCGGTGCATCCCCACACCGTGGCCGTGTTTGGATGCTCATTCCTTTTCTCTTTGGATCTGGGCTATTTGGGGGGCATTCAAACATAATACTACTAATAAAAAACTGCACCTATTTTCTTAACCCAGTGGAAAGGAGGAATGCCCCCCTTTGAGGTGCTCACGGCCGGGTGGCTAAGCCTGAGTTTGGATCTCAATAATTGCCAATTCATCTCTGTAGGCTACGTTAGCCAATTAGGGTTGCCGTTCCTCCGCTAGGCCTTAAGCAGTGTGAGGATTAAAAGATGCACTGAGTGTTCCCGGTCCCGGATTGGAACGCCTCACCGTCTTGAGAGAGAACAGGACTCTGCAAATTAGACCCTTCGAAAGGGCATGCCATTTCCTTTGAACATTAAAATACGAGTGGCATGTATTCACTTGGCCATGCATATTTGGTGAAATACGTTTGACCATTTAGTACATACATACTACACATGCACACATGTTATGTGTATATACATGTAGATGCATGTGTGTATGTATACATATGCATCATCCTTTTGGCTTTTAGAGAGATTAGATGCTATTCCACAAAAGATACAAAATGTCTTACAATCTGTAAACCAAGCATGACAGGTAAACATTGGCTTGATGGTTTGCCTGAAGTCACACAGTCTTCTCATTGGATTTATTGCTTGCCTCCCTTAAATAAAAGCTCTTTGCTCTTTTCTTATTTGGTGTTTTTTCTTCCTTTTTTTTCTTTTTTGGTACTGGTGCTGGGGCTTGAACTCAGTGCGTGGGTACTATCCCTTAGCTTTTTCTCTCAAGGCTAATGCTCAACCACATTAACCACAGCTCTTCGCTGGTTAATTGGAGATTCTAGTCTCATGGACTTGTCTACTCTGGTTGGCTTCTAATCATTCTTCTCACATCTCAGTGTCCTGAGTAGCTAGGATTCCAGGTGAATCAGTATCCGGTTTGGTTTAGTGGGTTTTTTTTAGTGCTCTCAGCAACACTGATTTTTGATTATCTTTAGCTTAAAATGCATACCTTTTTCAGTCCTCAGCCATATTATACCATCTTACTTCAGTGCTAGGTTATTATGTCATACTAAGTAAGTGTTAATGTTCTGAGAGCAAGAACTTTTCATTGAAATTATTTTTTTCTGTCATTTCACAATTAGTATTTTGCTTTACTGGATGAGGAAAGAAGAGGGCTTTGATTTCATGTCAGTGACTCTTCATATGTAGTCTCTAAAAATCCAGGTTTATGCTATTTCTGGTTCTTGTCTCTGTTCTAGAATTATCTTCTACTTTAGGCCTGTCTTCAGATAAAATGATTTGTCATTTGAAAAAAATAACATCTTTCTTTGTGGTTTTACTTAATTTCCTCTGTTGAGAATTCTTTTCCTTCCAGTAATAACTAACATGTTCTTCACAACTTTACTGAAATACCACCTCTGAGTCTTTCTTGTCCAGTTACTGATCCAGTAGTTTAGGTACATTCTGCAGTTGACATTTTGCAAACTGGTAGTTAATTATTTGCTTCCATGCCAGGCTTTTGAGTTTCTTTTGGAGTTTTCTATTCTGGCACATGCTGTTGTGTGGTACAGGTGCTCAGCTATTTACTGAATATATTTTTCAGGAATAGTTCCAGGCTCACATACAGATTTAAGATAGGAAAAATAGGTTAGATTACTTCAATATCATGCAACTTAAGAAAGATACTATAGAAGGTTTTTGTCTTTGTTTTGTTGTGCTGGTTCTGGATTGTGTTTTTGAGGGTTTTTTTTTGTTGTTGTTTTGTTTTGTTTTGCTACCACTCGAGTCACAGTTCTACTTCCAGTCTTTTTTGTTGTTGTTGTTGCTTAATTGAAACTGAGAATCTCACAGACTTTCCTCCCAGGCTGGCTTCAAACCTGGATGGATCCTCAGCTCTCAGCCTCCTGAGTAGCTAGGATTACAGGCGTGAGTCACTGGTGCCTTGCTGTAGAAGGTATTTTTGAATATCCAAGAGTGAAGTAAAAATAGTTGGTGGTTATTTATGAAATTCTATTTAGAACAAAAACAAAATCTCCCAGCTAATCCATTGTTATGATATAGCAGTCAGAGGAATAGATCCAGTAAAGATCGCTGTTTCATTGGTTCTGGAACGTCACTTTGAAGTGCAGCAAATTTGCCCAAGGTCATGTGGGTGTAAAGGAACACAGCAAGAATGTTATCCAAGTCTTTGGATCATCTTTGTATTTCATCTTTGCTCTCCATCTCCTACTTGGAGATCTCAATCATTGTTTTACCATGTGAGTGTAGACTTGAGAGAATCAGGTGTGTATCCGGAAAGGGGTATGTTGTGGTAATAGTTACTGAACTTATGAGAATGAATGATTTCTTTAGCTCATTGAGCAGCTAACCTCTGAGAAGTCTGAGGTTACATGAGTCGCCTTCTATCCCACATCTCTTGATCTCTTGACCTCATGCTTTTTTTTTTTTTTTTTCTCCTATTTCATGATGTAGTGGAAGAAATGAGGACTTCACTGTTTTTTTTTTTTTTTCTCATGGAAAATGAATGTGCTCCTGCTTGCTTTCTCTTTGAATTGTTAGCTGCCATTTCTGGGGATATGGAGCCCGTGAGTGAGCGGTTGAGAAACATGATAACTCCTCAGGGATCCAGGAGAAACCAAATCATCACCATTCTTCTCAGCCATGTAGTTTTAACTTCAGTGTTTGAGTGTTCTCTCCAGATGCCCCATAACAACTGGCTTCGGTTGCCATATGGAGGGAGATCCTGCAGACAGTTATGTTTTGATGGTAAAATGAGAATTTAGTATAGTAAGGTTACAGCTGGCTAGTAACATGCTAAAATTACATGAGGGTAGCCTCTCTGATTACTCCTATGTGATAGGTTTTTTTAAGGGAATAAATTGATGATTGTGGTTTTATGCCTCTGAAAAGCCAATTTTGAAATATATACTTAATGAAGTGGGCCTGATCGATTCCTACAGGCTTTTTAGTTAGCAAATGATGTAATAGTCAAAGAAGTCAAGTCAAAATAAGCTTAATTTTTCTTTTTCTTTTTTGTTGCATTGGTATGATTTTATAATTGAACTTAAACATAATGGGATTTTGTATTTTTATCTTTCAACAGCTCACTGTTACTGTCAGTTGAGTCACTTTTTTAATATTTAGATATTTTAGATTGCTTCCCGTTTTGTATGTCTTGCATTTATTATGTATACTTTCCTTTTTGACCTCTCTAAACCTTAGCTTACTAAAATATCCCCACTGAGTCTTGTCCAAACATTTCATCCCTTTTTGTCTCTACTGATTCAGTAGTAAACTTAACATTCTTCAGCTAGTGTTCAACCATATGGTCATCATTTATTTCTTTTCTTTAGACTAAAGGCTAAGGGAAGGGATTACAAGGTCATAGGGTGTGAAGGTTTTGTCAGCTTCAAAAGATGCTGTCAAATATAGTTTTGAGAGGTATTTTTGTCTGCTTCCAATAGAGTTTAGCTGGGGGTCTTTCATACTTTTTATAGCCTTTTTGGTTTTTTAAGAGTTTTGTCTTTTTGAAATGATAAAAGAATCAATGATAGAAAAACAACTGCAGTATTTTTAAACTTTATTTTCTGCTCTGTATGAATTGTTTATCCTTTGCCAAAACATTGAAATCTTTTCACCAATCCTCATTAATATTAATATAAATACTTATATTTTGAAAAGCATTTCTGGTCTGCATCATTTTTGTTTTTTAGCATAGAAAACTTTGTAATTTTTTTGTTTTGGAATCACTGACTTAAAACTTGTGATTTTAGGTGGGCAAAGGTGGCTCACAACTGTAATCCTAGTTACTCAGGAGGCCGAGAGCTGAGAATCGAAGTTTAAAGCAGATAGGGCAGAAAAGTCCCTGTGAGAGTCTTATTGCCAAGAAAACCAGTAGTGGCACTGTGGCTTAGGTGGTAGAATGCTAGCTTTGAGCACAAAGACGCCCAGGAACATTGCTCAGGCCCTGATTTCAAGTCCTAAGACTGGAACAAAGAAACAAAAAAACAATAAAAATGAATTTTAAAAATTGTGATTTTTTGAGGCTAGGAGCTGGTGGCTCATACTTGCTATTTAAGCTACTCAGGCAGCTATTCTTTTATCTCCAAAGAAACTACTAAAAATGCCAGAAGTGGAGTTGTGGTTCAAGTAGTAGAGTACTAACTTTGTGCACAGAAGCTCACAGACAATGCCAAGGCTCTGAGTTGAAGCCCCAAGACTGACATACACAAACATACAAAAGAAAAGAAATTGGGAATTTTTGGATTTTGATTGTGAGGGTGAGAATTCCTTCATTTGGTGCATGCTTTTATTGAACATTAGAATTTGCTTTGTTATGTGTATGCATCTTTAGTAGATTGTGTACAGTGAAGTGAACTTTGATTATGTAGATCTTGTAATACAAAAAGAAACTATTCTGATTTTTTTTTTTTAAATACTGTTATGTGGGCTTGAATTCAAGGCCTTGCAACTCTCTCTTAGCTTTTTCCACTTAAGGCTGGGATTCTACTGTTTGAGCCCCATCTCCACTTCTGACTTTTTGCTGGTTAACTGGAAATGAAAGTCTCACAGACTCTTTGTTCTGGCTGACTTTAACCTTTGACCCTTAGGACTCAGCTGCCTGAGTAAGGAGGATTATAGATATAAGCCACCATTCTTGTCAGTAAGTTTTGAAACTAAATGAGAAACAAATGACAAATTTTAAAAAAGAATAGACACTTGCTTTTAAAAAGAAATTATGGTAATTTCTAGATAAACTAAATTTAAAAATAATAATTTTATTGTTATTATTAAGGTGTTACACAGAGGGGCTGCCATTTCATAAGTCAGGTAATTAAATGCATTTCTCTTTTTTTTGGACAATGTCACCCCTTTCTTTACTTTTGCCTAGGTCTCCCTCTCATCCCTGCCCATAAGTTACATAGGCCATTTTCCCCTAGTGTATACTGAATAACATGATTGCATTTGTTCACTTTTCTGTATCCTTTAAATAAAATGTTTATGAAATAGTTGTATTAAAGATTTTTATGTTGGCTCAAGATTAATCAGGTTATTTCTGATTTATTTCTTAGTTGTTAATCATTCTAAAATACATGAAACATAACCTTGGTCACTTTCTCCATTGAGGGAGTGATCTATTTTAGACAGATGAGATAGCCTATGATAATCATTGCCAGCATCACCGTGCTGATACTTAGCATGGAGTTTTCTCTTGCGCATAGCCATTCAGAAGATAGTTTTAACTTTGTAATTTCAAAATTTTATTTTATAGTGAAGGTCATGTACAGGGTGATGACAGTTACCTAACTTAGGTAATGAGTACATTTCTTTTGAATAGTATCACATATCTTCTCCCAGTTTTCCCATACAGATTCCTCTTCCCCACAAATTATGTAGTTCATTTTTAACCTAGTATCTAGTGAGTGTCTCTGCTGAATTTCTTTACCCTTGGTCCCATAATTTCTGTGCTCCCCCTTACCCTCTCCCAAATAGGCAAATTTATATAAGTTGAAAGGTACAGAAAGCAAAAGCAGTGACAAAGGAGGGAAAAACAAACAAGCAAAACAACCTAAAGCCTCCTGTTTCCATTTCTTGAAGTTCAATTCTATGATCATCATTTTATATGATCATATGCTCATATCTATTGGACCTTTGTGATCCTCTTCTGAGATTATCCTCCTTTGTGAATGTCCAGAGTCCTGTATCATTTATCATGTCCAAGTGTCTTTTACCATCCAGTGTGTTTACTTGTAGATTTATAGGTATTTTCTAGTTGCAGAAAATGAGGGAAACCATGCAGCCTATGTTTCTTTAGGTCTGGCTTAGTTCACTTAATATCACTTCCCCCCCAAACCTTTCCAATTCCTTACAAATGGTACAATTTCATTCTTTCTGATGGAAGTATAGAATTTTCTGTGTGTGTGTATGTATGTGCGTGCATGTGTGTGTGTATCACATTTTCTTGATTCATTCATGTGCTAAGGGGTATCTGTGTTGATGCCATATCTTGGCTGTGGTAAATAATGCTTCAGTGACCTTGGTTGTGCTGGTAGCTTAATGTGGCCTTGTTTGTTGCCTGTTGGATAAATGCCCAACAGTGGATTTGCTGGGTCCCCTCTTTTTTTTTTTTTTTTTTTTTCCAAATCCTCATTTTTGGTGGATGAGAAAACAGAGATATAAAGTGATCCGCTAAAGTTAACATAGCTTGTAAGCAGGGGAACCGAAGTTCACACTGCTTTTAAATGGTGTGATTCCAAGCCTAGGTGCTGTCCCTGAGCTCTTGAGCTCAAGGCTACCACCTTACCCATTGAGCCACAGCCCTACCCCTTGAACTACAGTCCTACTTCCTATTTTCTACAGATTAATTGTAGATAAGAGTCTCAGGTTCTTTAGTGCAGGCTGCTTTGAACCTGAATCCTCACATCTCAGCCTACTGAGTAGTTAGGATTACAGGCATGAACCATAGTGTCAGCCAAACCTATATAATTCTTATTTGTTGGGCCTAAGGGTCTGGATCTTCTCTGTAAGACATTCTGAAAGATTTAGATGTTTCAAAGCAAAGATGATGTTTTATCGGCTAGAGAAATGGCTAATGTGACTAGGTGGAAATAGATTGCATTGAATTTCTTACAGGAAGTTTTTCACATAGATTTTATGAGAAATGGAGTCTGAATTTTGAGGTGGACGTGGAGATCAGGGGTTATTTTGTGTAGATATGGGACTGCTTAACCAATTTATAAGAGAATGGGAAGGCAGAGTGTTGGGCAGAAGAAATGAATGAGCTGGTGAAGACAAATGTGTTTTAATAATAGTTTATTATATTTCTTTAAGTTGAGTGACTGTGATGAATTGTGCTTAATCTAGACATACATCTAATCCCTGTTGGATTGTGTGCTTGTCAGTGCTAGGGACTGAATGGAAGGTGTAAGTGCATATAGGATGACATGATAGGAAGAGGGCAGATGAATCTGAGAAGTACTGAATCACTAAATCAAAGAGTGGGTGGGAGAGAAGAGAGTTCTAGAACATGACAGCTTTGCAGGAGGGGCGAGCCATCATTGCTGAAGCCCAAAAGGAGATATTAACACAAAAGTAAGCACATAGATTGTTAACTCAGGCTAGAAATAGGTGTGGTTGGTACAGATCAAGTGACAAGCTGAAGGCTGGGGTTGTTCAGAGGTAAGTTGTGTTTCTATAGTAACTGACACCTCCAACCCTGTAGCTTCCTGTCTCTTGGTTTCTAACTTTTTTTTTTTTTTTTTGTGGGTTGTGGGACTTGAACTCTGGGGATTGGGTGATGTCCCTGAGCTCTTCAGCTCAAGGCTACCACCCTACCCCTGGAGCCACAGTGCTACTTCCAGTTTTCTGGTGGTTAATTGTGGAGATAAGAATGTTACTGACTTTAGTGCCAGGGCTGGTTTTGAACTGCCATCCTCAGATCTCAGCCTCCTGAGTAGCTAGGATTACAGGCCTGAGCCATGGCGTCAAACTTCCATGTGCAAGGGTGCTGATTCTGGAGAATGACTCAGTTGATTGAGATCAGCCAGTCAAAACATTTCTAATTTATAAGAGAATTGACCAGAGAATGTGATGAGTTATCTCAGAGTTTTCCATTTTTCTCTGATGAGTGGTTTATATTAGTCTCAGTTACTTATCTGCCTTTCAGAGACTGCTTAAATTAAATTGAAGTGTGGAGGCATTAGGGAGCCAGAGGGTTTGTCATGAAGTTTTTCTTTGTGTTTTCTGTGTTAATTTATAGTTTATTGAATATAGTTAGATCACCTCTAGGAATTGTTGGTCCTAATAAGGCCACAGATTACTCTAAATAATGAAGTCTCTTTTTTTCTTCGTATGATTTTTATAATTATATAAAATGTATAGAAGATGGTTTTATTTTTTATGATTAGTTCCTAACTTCATTTTCAATTTTAATTTTAGGATTTGAACTTGGGACCCTGTGCTTGTTAGGCAAGTGCTTTATTTAAGCCCTACCTCCAGGTTTTTATTCAGCTAGGGTCATGGTTTTTGCCTAAGGCTGTCTGGCCTGCAATCATAAGATCTTCCTACCTATTCCTCTTCTTCTCTGGTTTATTTATTGATATGAGGTCTTGCTAACTTTTTGTCCAGGCTGGCTTTGAACTATGATCCTCCTGATATTAACCTTGTTCTTTTCCTTTCTGTAGTTATTATCATCCACCTACCTCTATCATTGCTGCAAACCATTTTAGTTGTCATGGTATCCTATCCCACATCTTGAGTTCTGAATATGGGGATGGGGGAAGTAGAACATGGCTCTTTAGCTAAGGAATACTGGCTGTCACAGTTTTGGTGTCTGGGCATATCTTAGTAGCTAAGGTGATAAGGTGAATATCTCTTCCCCACTATTATACCACTCTTTTATAATGAAACGTGAAAAAATATTACCTTAAATTTTCTGTCTCTCTCCCCCAACCACCACATCCATCTAAATCTTCTCTCACCAGGATATTACAGTTTTTGCTTATTGAGCTGCTAGTATATACACTAGGGACAGCAAAGAGCAGAAGACACCAGAAGGTTCTTTGAATTGTTGTCATTATATTAATGATATTTGGTTACAGCTTGAGTGCTTTTGGGAAATTTGAGAGCTTTCTCTGAACATTATGTCTTGGCAACCAGTGGTTGGGTCAGGAGTTACAGTTTCCTCAACCATAGCTCAGAAAAGCAAGAGCTTTTCATAATAGCTATTAAGAATGATCACGACACTAGTTTGATCTGAGCTGGTAGGCCAGGTTACAGGAAGTATCCAGGTACTGTTTGTTTTCAGGGGATTGGATGGCAAGGATGGCCATCTCATCGTCGTAGTCGTTGTCTTCTTTATGTTCCTCAGTATTCTGTTCTTCTTGGTATGGACTTGTTAGTACTTACTCATTATTGTTAGTAGAGTCGTGTGCTTGATTATTGTCGTGATCAATGTGATTATTGTCTTGTAGTCAGTTTCTCCAGGACTTGTGAATTCTGCACTAAAAGTTCCCTCAGTCTTGGCTTTGAGACCAGATCACAAGTCTGGAGTTTCCTCTTTCTCTGATTCACTTAAAGAGGGGTGAATGCTCCTAGAATTTGTTTTGCAGTGACCAGAACAAATTATCTGTTTATTTGAGCTTACAGTCAGATGAAAAGATACAAAAAATAAATATCTATGTGGTATCTCAGTGGAATAAGGCAGAGAGGGCATGGGAAGGAGATGCTGCTGTTGTACATTATACTACTAGATCATTAGGAAAGACTTCTGTGAGAACTGCTATTTGAAGTGAAAGAGTGTGATCAGTGCTGATATTGGGGGAGAGAGCATTGCATAAAGATAGACCAGGGATGCCAGTAGCCTGTCTGAAGCATGCTTAATCTATTCTTAGGGTGACAGATACTGTCTCAGTGGAAACACTGAAGAGGGGTAGTAACAGTGAAGTCACATACAGATTGAGTTGGTGTGGAAAGGGTCAAGCAAATATGACTGTGTGGATCAGTAAGAACTTGGTGTTTCATTCTGCAGGGGCACAGCTACTGAACATTTTGACTTTTTTTTTAATGGGATACTGGGATTTGAACTCAGGGAGGGCCTCATGCTTGTTAGGTTGGTGCTTATCCATGCCTACAGCCCTGTTTTTCTATTTTTCGGATAAGATTTTTGCTTCTTATATGATCCATGATCCACTGTCTTTAACTTTAGGATTCCCCTGTTGCTGGGATAACAGGTGTGCATCATCTCATCCAGCTTTCCTCCAGGGAAAGGATCCAGGTGGACTTTTATTCCTGGGTGAGCTTAGAACCATGATCTTCCTAAATAGCCTCTTAAGTTGCTTGGGGTGATCAGTGTGGGCCACTGTGCCAAGCTTCAAGAAAGATGGTGTCTCATGAACATTTACTGCCAAGACTGGCTTCGAACTTTGATCCTTCTAGTCTCAGCTTCCAAAGTAGTTGGAATTATTGGTGTAATACTTGACTTATTTTAAATGGTCCTCTGGGTTGCTATATAGATAATGTCAGGTGTCAGGCATAATGAGAGCATTTAGCAAGCTGCATCAGTAATCCTGGTTAGATAATGATATTGATTTTGGCCAGGAGCTGGGAAAAGCACTCCTATTTTGTATGCATCTTGAAAGCAGAGCCAACAATTTGATGGTGGATTGGATGTGGCCTGAAAAACTGGAAGAATGGAGTTGACATTTACTGAGATGAGTAAGACTGCAGAAGAAGCAGGTTTCAGGGAGAAATAATGAGTTCAGTTTTAGTTTTGCCAAGTTAGCAATTCAAGTAAAGATGTTGTGTAGGTAGCTGAGTACATACGAGTCTGCATTTCAGGGCAGAGGTCTGCGATGGCTGTAGGTAGGTGACTGACAGGTAGCAGTTAGTACTAGGGAAATGGATTAAGATAGTTTACAAAGTGAATGTGGGCACAGATATCTGAGGACTTCTCTGGTTTGGAGAGTGAAAGAGGGAGAGAAAAAGGAACAAAGAGGCATAGAAAGAAGCACCCCATGCAGGAGAAGTAAAAGTAAACATTATCCATGAAACTCAGAAAAACAAATGTTTTAGGAAAGAAGGAGTGATCAGCTTACACCAGATTGTTATATCTAGTGATATGAAAATTGTTGGTGAGGTTAACAAGTTATATCTAAAATTTGATTGAAATTGGTTTGAAACTGAATTGGGATTGACAGCAGAGACAATTCTTTCCAGGACTGTGTTCTACAGTGAAACTGAGAAACAGAGTGGTAGTTGGAGGGCACAAGGTATTTTTCTAGTATATTTGTATATATACCACAAATTATTTAAGGTTAATAAAATTATAAGAGCAATTTCTTTGAAACAGAGATGAAACTAAGTTTCATCTATGCACCCAGTGTCCGTTATTATCACATATATCCCAAGTATTCCCCTTGCTCTTTTAGATAAAGACCGTGGCTAGTGGGGAAACATGTTGAAGAACACTTCTCTCCCATACTTTTTAGAGATTGGTTGAATTTTCATTAGTTCAAAATTATAGTTTTTACAGGTTTGAACTCAGAGCTTTGCACTTGGCTGGGCAAGGATTCTTCTCTTGAGTCATACTGCTAGCCTGTTTTGCTCTAGGTTATTTTTCAGATAGGAACTCAAGCTTTTTTTTTTTTTCTGATCTTTAAATTTCCTGATCTTCATGAGTAGCTAGGATTATTTGAGTGAGCTATCCACCTTGGCTTAGGTAGTCATACTTTTAATGAGTTATTAGGAAAGGAGTTAAATAACATGTTGTTACTGTTCTCAGCTGTTTTTCACAGTGTTTGGCCTTTTGTGGATTCTAAATTAGGATATGACAATCTGGTAGCATACTTTTACTATACAATAACTTCTTAGTAAAGAAAAAATACTAAAAAAAACAGACATATAAATGAAGTATAAAATAAGAAATAAAAAGTAAAGTATAAAATAAAAAGTATAAATAAATGGCTGCTTTTTTCCCCCTAATATACTTGAGGCTTGCTGTAATTATGGTTATTGTCAGTATTTTACTATGAAGCATTTTAATCCTCATTCTCCACTTTTTTTTTTTCACTAGCCACTGATCCATGTTCTTAATCTTTGAATTTCGGAATCCGGTGTGTCCTATTATCATTGTAAAATTCCTCTGTGGCTTCTACTTCTTTTTAGAAGTTTGGCCCCCTCACTCCCTTCTTAACCTCTCACCTACCTCCTGCCCATACATTCCCAGACAAGGAATGTAGAGTACTTTGTCAAGGATTTTAAGGTACACTGAGCGTACAGGATAAAGGTCAGATTGCTCATGACACAGTGCTCCATGAATGTCCTGCCCTTGTCTTCTGTCTTGGTTCCATGAAGATTAGAAACTGGACATGTTTATGCATGTACCTCTATTGCACCTCGATTTCTTTTTCTTCCCTAGACCTATCATTTGTCATCTTATCTCATTACATCATTTTGTCTCCTTAAGAGCTCAGTATATGTGTATGCTTGCTCTTCTAGGAAATACGCCAAGCATATTTTTGTTTTGCCTCTTCCACCTGTTCTTCATCATATTTTGTTACCTGTCTTCCTGTAACATTGTACAGTTTATAAGAACTGAATTATTAGCTATATTCTACTCTCTTGGTTTTCATGACTCATCTTTTTTACCTCCAACATAAAGTAACTCAGTAAGTTTTTGTTGAATAAATAATTGCGTAAAACAAGTACTCACTGTTGACCTGGTTTTGACTGAAGTATTTAGTTGAGTATTTATATCATTTAGCTTGCACAAGATACACAAGCATCTCAAATAATATTCTTAAAGGCATTTATACCCCAGTGAATCTTAAGCAGTTAATATTTTGTTAAATATTTACTGTTGTTAGTACATGTTATAATTGATAATTTTACTGTATTTCCTAAATCTCTGGTTCCTTTTTTTTTTTTTTTGAATCTCTCTCTGTCTTAGTGTCTCTCTGTGTTGTTTTTGTTGCTGGTACAGGGGCTTGAAACCTCAAGGTCTGGGCACTGGCACTGTCCCTGAGCGAGCGAGCTTGCTTGCTTTCTCTCTCTCTCTCTCTCTTTCTTTCTTTCTTTTTTTGTCACTTGTGGGCCTTGTACTCAGGGCCTGAGCACTGTCTGGGCTTTCCCAAGGCTAGAGTTCTACCACTGGAACCACAGCACCATTTTCAGCTTTTTTCTATATATGTGGTACTGAGGAATTGAACCCAGATCTTCATGAATGCTAGGCAAGCAGTCTTATCACTAGGACAAATTCCTGGCCCCTCTCTGAGCTTCTTTGCTCAAGGCGCGTATTCTTCCGCAGAAGAAGTTCCACTTCTTGCTTTTTTTGGTGTTTAATTGGAAATAAGAGTCTTATGGACCTTCCCGACCTGACTGGCTTCAAACCACAGTTTTCAGATTTCAGCTTCCTTAGTAGCTGCTTACAGATGTAAGTTGCTGTTACCTGGCGTCTTTTTTTCTCCTTGATATTTATTTCTATTAGGATTTTGTCTTTTAGACTTTCTCTATTCTAAAACAAGCATGTTTTATCCCTCATTCCTTAAACTTGATTCCCTTCCTAACTTTTCCATTAGTGTTTATCGTAAGTTTTTTGGTAGTCTTTTTTTGGTCTCATTTCTATATCTAATCAGTTACTTAATTCTATGATTCAGAAAAAACAAGATGATTGGGAGGGGGCGGGGTGAGGGAAAGTGGGACGAAAACAGGAGAAGGGATATAAATGTTTAAGAAGTAATGTACCCACTACCTGACAAATGTAACTGTAATCTTTCTATATGTTACCCCGACAATAAAATACAATTAAATTTTTTTCAAACTATTTCCTGTGGTGCTGAGTTGATAGTACTTGTGAGAGGCAGACTAAGGAAAGTGTATAAGACATAGATGATTATGATACTGCTTGCTGAGCATAGTAAGTACAGTAATAGTGGCATATTCAGAGCATCATTAGAAGACAGGAAAGAAAAGTTAAAGTGGTTTTCTTTCTTGCCTCCCAACACAACCCTCTTATAGCAGATGAATCTCCTGTGATTTATCTCAAGTCTGACATTGTATATCTAGACTTAGCGTAAGATCCTACAGGATCAAGGCTTGGTTCTGCAAGACTGCCCTTCACAAAGATGCCATTTGCAAATTCCATGTTATGACCTGTGCTTATGACTGACTTGCCACAAATCATGGCTCATAGAAACCCCTCCTTGGATTCAGTTAATTTGCTCACAGAGCTTAGGGGAACCTTTTACTTATGTTTAACAATTTATTATAATAGATGTCTAGGATGTAGGCGAATAAATAGCTGATGAAAGAAATGTTATCCCATCTGGCCAGCTCTCCCATCAGGGACCTCCTATTCAGCAATGTAGCAGCTCTGTAACCTGATTTTTTTTTTTTTTGCCAGGGGAGGGAGAGTATTATGGCAGATGACTGGCCACTGGTGATTAGCTTAACCTTTAGCCCCTATCACCTCCCTGGAGGTATTGTGGGTGGAACTGGAAGTCCAGTCCTTTAATCAAACCTTGATCCTTTTGGAGACCAGCCACCATGCAGAGGCTGTCAGGGGATGTCCCAGGCTTCTGGGCCGGAGGAGTGTCCCAGTTTACTAGTTATCTCCATTGATGAACAAAGATCTAGTCTTATCATGGATATATATTAATGAAATATTAATGTATAATTAATTAGTTAATATATTAATATTATTACAAAAGTAAAGTTAAAGGATATATCGAAGATACCTTCTCTACTACAGGATAATTCTGTTGCTATAATATAATAATACTCTTTACCATCTTCCATTTATTTATTTATTTTTTGTGGGTCATGGGGCTTGAACTCTAGGCCTGGGTGCTGTCCCTGAGCCCTTCAGCCCAAGGTTACCACCCTACCCCTTGAGCTGCAGCCCTACTTCCCCTTTTTTAGTGATTAATTGGAGATAAGAGTCTCATGTTCTTTAGTGCCTGGGTTGGCTTTGAACTATGATCCTCAGATCTCAGCCTCTTGAGTATCTAGGATTACCGGCGTGAGGCACTATGCCTAGCTTTATTTATTTATTTATTTATTTATTGCCAGTCCTGGGACTTGAACTCATGGTCTGATCAATGTCCTTGGGCCTTTCCTCAAGGTTAGCACACTACCACTTGAGCCACAGCTCTACTTCTGGCTTTTTGTGTTTATGTGTTACCAAGGAATTGAACCTAGGGCTTCATGCATGCTAGACAAGTACTCTACCACTAGGCCATGCTCCTAGCCCTCCTGTTTCTTTTTTTAAACCTCCGTTTATTTTCCTTTTCTCAAAGTTTTGCTTTCTCTGCTTAGTATTAAATTGTATTTGTCCTTGTCATAGTTTGTTAACTATGAGCCTTTTAGATGATTGTGTCCATATTACTGACACCTTCTTTTCCTTTTCCTTTTTCTTCTGAGACATAGCTGTTCTGTTTTGTTTTGATACTCATTATTCTCAGTTGTCTTTACTGACTTCTCACATGTTCACTTCATTTTTCTGTAGTGATTAATGGTGATACCAGTAACTCAGCAAAATTGTAATTCTGGAATCAACATAATATTCATTCTACTATTGTATTTTTCATTAGTTATACAGTTCCTCCCATCCTCTGGTTGTGGGGCTTGAACTCTGGGCCTGGGCACTGTCTCTGAGATCTTCAGCTTAGGCTACTTCCAGTTTTCCAATGGTTAATTGGAGATAAGAGTCTCATGGACTTTTTGTGCCTGGGCTGGCTTTGAACCTCGATCCTCAGATCTCAATTTCCTGAGTAGCTAGGATTATATGCATTAGCCACTGGTGCCTGGCTCCAGTTTATTGTTGTTGTTTTTTGATCTATACCTTTTCCATTTTCTCAGGCTATGTCTAATGTCCTCCATAAAAGTCTTCTGCCTGATCTTGGCATCCTATATAATATATATCAGGAAATGCATGTGCTAGTTTGACTGTCTTAGAATATAATACTGGAACCCAGGTCTAATAGTTTTATTGTATTAATACTTCTTTATCTATTAACATTGATTGCCAAAGTATCTCTGTTGGACACATTGCTATATTTTTTTTTGCAAGAAACATAAGAATTAGGAATATTATTTGTTATGATTACAGGAAAAAAAACAGAAGAAATGTGGAAACAGAGATCTAGTTGGGAGAAAGAATCTAGAAATAATTTTATAAGGCATTTTCTCAATGATATTAAAGATTTGCAAATAACATTTTGCATTTAATGTTCAAATACCAGTAAAAGAGTAATTAAGCACAGAAAAATCTTGATAATGTGAATAGGCAAAAACCTGAGTTTTAGTGAGGGTAATTTTGAGCAAATGTATTTGAGTTGTACTTTGAAGAGATGCTGATTGATATTCAAGGGAGACTCATTATTGTTGCATGTTACTGAAACTTAATATGTGGTAATATAATCACTGTAACTCTACATCATCTAACATGCTTTTTTTTTTGCTTTATTTTTTTTTATTGTAATTAGTAAAAGGGTTACATGATATTTGCCAGATAGAAGGTGCATTAATTCACATACATTGATAGCCTTTCACATGTCTTGGTACCCGTTTCCCTCCCCCCCCACACCCCCCATCCGTCTTGGTTTTCCCCCCTTCCCTATCAAATTTCAAATATCCAAATACAAATAAATTCAATATATCAGATAACAAAGTGAGATACTATATCAATATGAGGTAACCAAGGGACAGCAAAGGAGATGAGAGACAACATAGTACATTAAAGACAACAATCATTCATTATATGGCTTTTGTTTCACTATCCTGGAGGTCCTTTCAATTAGCTTCACATTATATGTCCTTATGTATCGAGATTTTGCTCTATTGCAAATCTCTGCTAGTAGAGCCCAAGGTTTCTAGTAATTATGACGAATGAGGGAAACCATTGAGCCTAAGTTCCTTTGAGTCTGGCTTACTTCACTTAATATGATTTTTTCTAAGTCTTTCCATTTCCTAACAAATGGGGCGATGTCATTCTTTCTGACAGCAGCATAGAATTCCATTGTGTACAAATACCACAACTTGTTGATCCACTCATCAACTGAGGGACATCTAGATTGGTTCCATATCTTTGCTATGGTGAATAGTGCTGCAATGAACATTGTTGTGCTAGTGGGTTTAGTATGTCCTTGTTTCTGGGTGGTTGGGTAAATGCCAAGTAGTGGAATTGCTGGGTCGTAGGGGAGTTCTATGTTTAGCCTTTTGAGGCACTGACTGCCACACTGCTTTCCATAGTGGTTGAACGAGTTTGCACTCCCACCAACAGTGTAGTAGTGATCCCTCCTGGCCATATCCCCTCCAGCATCTGTTGTCATTCGTTTTCCTGATCCTGGCCATTCTAGCTGGAGTGAGGTGGAATCTTAGAGTTGTTTTGATTTGCATTTCTTTTATGACCAGAGATGTTGAGCATTTCTTCATGTGTCTATAGGCCATTTTTGTTTCTTCTTCAGACTCTCTTTAAGTCTTTGGCCCATTTTTAATGGGATGGTTGTTACTTTGGAGGTTAGTTTTGGAGTGATTCAATTTTTTGAGTTGTTGATATATTTTAGATATGAGGCCTTTGTCCGTTGTTTGGTTGGTGAAGATCTTCTCCCACTCTGTAGGCTTCCTGATTAGTTTACTAGCTATGTCCTTTGCCTTACAAAAGCTCTGCAGTTTAATGCAGTCCCACTTATCCAGCCTTTCTCTGATTTGTTGTGATTCTTGGTCCTTATTAAGAAAGTTTCGACCTGTGCCAAGGAGACCTAGTGTATCTCCTATTCCTTCTTGTAAAGTTTTCAGTGTGTCAGCTTTTACCTCCAGGTCTTTAATCCATTTGGAGTTAATTCTAGTGCAGGTTGACAAAGAAGGATCCAACTTTAGTTTTCTGCATGTGCTTAACCAGTTCTGCCAGTACAACTTGTTGAAGAGGCTATCTTTCTTCCATTCTATTTTTTTGGCTCCCTTGTCAAAGATTAGGTGGCCATAGGTCTGTGGTTTAATATCTGGATCCTCAGTTCTATTCCATTGGTCTTCAGGCCTGTTCCTGTGCCAGTACCAAGCTGTTTTGAGAATTATAGCTCTGTAATAGAGTCTAAAGTTTGGAATTGAAATTCCTCCTGCGCTGTTCTTTCTGCTAAGAAGTGTTTTTGCTATACGGGGTCTTTTATTATTCCATATGAAATTTTGGATTGCCTCTTCTATTTCTTTAAAGAATGACATTGGGATGTTGATGGGTATTGCATTGAATTTGAGATAGCTCTTGGCAAGATTGTCATTTTCACAATGTTGAGTCTTCCAATCCGGGAGTATGGGAGGTTTTTCCATTTCCTTAGTTCTGCTTTAATTTCCTTTTTTAGGGTTTTAAAGTTTCATCAAAAAGGTCCTTTACATTCTTAGTTAAGCTAATTCCTAGGTACTTTATTTTCTTTGAGGCTATTGAAAAAGGAGTTTCTTTCCTGATTATTGCCTCATTCCTCTCACTGTTGGCATAAAGGAAGGCAGTTGATTTTTGAGGGTTGATTTTATAGCCTGCTACTCTTCCAAAGCTTTGAATCAGCTCAAGGAGCTTGGGAGTAGAGTCTATAGGATTCTTTAAATACAGAATCATGTCATCTGCAAAGAGGGATAGTTTTATTTCCTCTTTCCCTACTTGGATCCCCTTTATGCTTGCTTCTTGCCTTATTGTACTGGCTAGGAATTCTAGTACTATGTTAAAGAGGAGTGGAGAGAGTGGGCATCCTTGTCTCGTTCCTGATTTTAGAGGGAATGGCTTTAGATTTTCACCATTAAGTGTAATACTAGCAGTAGGTTTCTCATACACAGCCTTTATTACATTGAGGAATGTTCCATGGATTCCTAGTTTCTCCAGAGCTTTTAACATAAAGGGGTGTTGGATCTTGTCAAATGCCTTTTCCGCGTCTATTGAGACAATCATGTGATTTTTGTCCTTGCTCCTGTTGATGTGTTGAATTATATTAATTGATTTGCATATGTTGAACCAGCTTTGCCTCCCTGTGATGAATCCAGTTTGATCATAGTGAATAATTTTTTTGATGAGTTGTTGTAGACGGTTGGCCAGTATATTGTTGAGAAGTTTTGCATCGATGTTCATCAAAGATATAGGTCTATTGTTCTCTTTCTTTGATGAATGTCTGTCTGGTTTGGGGATGAGGGTTATGCTCATTTGCCTTTTTTTAAATGTTGTGTGTCCGTCCCCTTTCCCCTGGCAATACCAGGTTTGAACGCAGGGCTTCATGCTTTCTAGGCTGGTAAGATATTGCTTAGTGATCTTCACCCTGGTTTTCAGTGGTTTTTCAGACAGGGTCTTACTTCCTAATTGGGCACATACCTGAGTTGTGATTGCCTATTTTAGACTTCCTGTTCTTGTTGGGATGACAGATGTGGGAGATGTGTGCTACCTTATCTAGGTTCCTTCCATGGCAATGGAGTCTCCTATACATATTTTTTTACTTGAGGTGATATGAACTGTCTGTTGTCTACCTCATCTCAGTTTCCAAAGTAGCTAGGACTAAAGGCATACACCACTGATGATAGCTTCATTAATCATGTTTTATAAAATTATAGTACTTGTGTTATTGAAGTAAACAAAATTTGGGGATTGAGTAAGAATTTATAGACATTTTCATTTATCTGCTACTCCTACATGTTATGTCTTATTTACTGCTGAATTAAAGGACTTCCTGAATACTGTAGTGTTCAAGATCAAAACATAGCTTTTATTAAAACTATATCCAAGCATATTTAAAGTTTCCAGTAGTCTTTATTTCTTCAATGGCTTTTATTGCCATTGATTCCTTTTCTGTATTGAAATAGTCTTTAGGAATAGAAAAAATTGTAAATATTTTGTGTTCCTTGTCCTCATGGAGTTCTCTGTAGTAGAGAAAGTGGAACACAGGAAGACATGAGTTTAAGAAGAAAGTAATGGGATGATTATTATTCTGAAGAATCTCTAGTTATATTGTCTGAGCACGTAGGAGAAACTATTTCTAGCAGATGTCACATGAACTTGCTAATTCATGTAGTAAGTTTATGGTAAGAGTTATTATTGTATATTATATGAGAAAAGAAAATATGGGGCTGAAAAGGAACCTGTTACTCAACAGTCTGATAGAGATTAAAACGCAGGACATTCCAGAGACTAGAGTTGAAATAAATACTTATGAGAGACTACAGATTGCAAGAAGCCTCTTACAGTGCTCACCCCTTACAATGTCTTCTCTTTATAAGGTGTGTTGTGCATGCTTCTTGTTTCCTTGATGGAGACAGGATGGCTGGAATTGTTTGGGTTGAAAGGACTTATACTGATTTAGCATGAACAAGAGAATGCAGTCATTATATTAGATAAATATACTATGAAATTAAAAAAATCAACGGGAGGGCTTGGGCTGGGAAGGATGGGGGAAATGATGAAAGGGTGACATTGATGACGATACATCTTAATTATAAACTCATTTGTTGAATTGTAATTCCTTTGTACAACTGTTTAGAGATAATAAAAGCATAGTTTTAAAAGAAACAAGAAAAAATGAATATGAATTGCCTTTTTTTTTTGGCCAGTCCTGGACTTGAGCTCAGGGCATGAGCACTGTCCTTGGACTTTCTCAAGGCTAGAGCTCTGCCACTTGAGCCCCAGCATCACTTCTGGCTTTTTTTTTTTATGTATGTGGTACCAAGGAATCGAACCTGGGTCTTGCCTAGAGTGCTAGGCAAGCACACTACCACTAGGCCAAACTCCCGGCCACTGAATTGCCTTTTAAAGATTATTGGGGCTGAGGTGTAGCTTAAGTAGTGAGAGTGAGGCTCTTAATTCAAACTTCAGCACATATATATATATATATATATATGTATATACATTTTGTGTATATATGTGTGTATGTGTGTATATATATATATATATATAATTTCATCATCAGAGACTCGTTGCAACACCAATAATATACAGAGACTATTCCAAAAATATCTAGATTCACTAATCTTCTTTTGTTATTTTCTTATAATTTTCCTCCTCCTCACCTGGTCAGTACTGAGATTTGAACTCGGGGCCTTGTTCTTTATCATTAGCTGTTTTGTAAAGATTTCAACATGTATCTCCTCAGGATAGGAGTTTTAAAAGAAAACAGTATTGTCATGGACTTCTTTGGAGTAACATTGATATATCAATTTAATCTACCATCTATACTTCATTTGATCTAATCTCCTTTATAGATTTTTCCCTTTAGGCAGGGCTAGTTTGTACTTCTTAAATTGCAAAACCTGAATCCTGAGTGATTTTTGTTTTGTATAAATTTTCTATTAATGATCTAGAAAAAGTCACAGAGATTGAGAGTTGGATGCCTCTTCTTGTCTTTCTCATTTTAGAAAATGATAGCACCACTTGGTTATTTTTCAAGTTAGAAACCTGGGAATTATCCTTAATTTCTCCCTTTCCCTATTCTTGGATTTACCCCATCACCAAGTACTATCGATTCTATCATCTTTATATACCTTAAAAGTCTACTATTGCTTTCTATCAATTCAGTTCAACTTGGCTAGTCCATAATCATTTTTTTTTTTGCCAGTCTTGGACTTGAGCTCAGGGCCTGAGCACTGTCCTTGGATTTTCTCAAGGCTAGAGCTCTACCACTTGAGCCTCAGCACCACTTCTGGCTTTTTTCTATGTATGTGGTACCGAGGAATCGAACCCGGGTCTGCATGCATGCTAGGCAAGCACTTTAACCACTAGGCCAAACTCCCGGCCCCTCCATAATCATTTTTAATCTTAACTCCCACCTTGCTTTTTAACTGATTTCCCTGCTTCCAAGGTTTTTTCCTTCCACTTCATACTTGTGACAGCCCTTAATGATCTTTTAGGAGTGTAAATAAGATCTTGTCACCCTTGCTTATACATTCACAGGTTTTCCATTACACCATAGTTTTCTGCATAGCTCAGTCCTAAAATGTTTAATTTCTTCATTTGTAAAATATGGATTACATTAATTTTATAAAGAAATTATGTGGATAGAATGAGCTAATAGGTATAAAATATTTAGAAAATTTCTTAATTTGTAAAGTTATAAAAGTTTCTGCCCTCAGATATCTACTACCACCTTGAGTGCCTCTGATTTAGTTTTTGAAATCCTTTCGCTTCCTCTCTGTGATTAACTTAGGGAAGCTACTTCACCTCTTTAAACCTCTACTTCTTCAGCTGTGAAATGGAAACCTCTACCTATCTTGTAGTTGTAAGAGGTTAAGGTATAATTCTTACAAGTGTCTTGGCACAATTCTATACATACACTGTACTCGGTAAAAGCTAGGTCATATCATTAGGGCCTCTCACTATCATGTTCTCTTTGTTGTCAGTAGGGACAATTAGTTCTTTCTACTCTTCTGGTCTTATAGGAGAGAGTTGGTTGTCTTGATCATGGAGTCATTCCACATACAGACTACTTTTTATAGGTTTGTAGGTGTTCTGGGAGATGTTGACCAGAGCTAGCCTTACAATGTCAATTCATTTATGGTACTAAATGCCAGGTTTTGTGCAAGATGCTGAGACTTAAAAATTGTAAGTCCTTCATTAAACTACTTAATACATAATACCTACTGTAGATCTATTATAATTTTGAAGTTTTTTTTTTTTTGCAAGTTCTTGAACCCAGTTCACGAGTACTGTCCCTTTGCCTCTTTGTGTTCAAGGCCAATGCTCTACCACTTGAGCCACAGTGCCACTTCTGGTTTTTCTGAGTAGTTTATCAGAGATAAGAGTCTCATGGACTTTTCATCCAGGCTGGCTTTGAACCATAACCCTCTGATCTCAGCTTCCTGAGTAGCTTGGATTACAGGCATGTGCCACTAGCACTTGGCTTAATTTTGAAGTTCTTGTGTTCTTGATTGCATATTACTTACTAAGACCTAGTTCCTGCCTCCTCTAGCACCATTGAGCTGCAGGCAATATTCCTATACTGTGCAGGTTCAGCCAGTCTTGACTAAGGTATGTGAGTAAGGCCTGCAATTAGAATGGCCACAGTGTTTCTGCATCCACAACCCTGAGCAGTGTGTCAGGGCTGCTACCTTCTTGACTCATCACCTGTAATTCAGAACCTCTGCCTTTTTGTACTGTCATAACAGATTAGTTCTTAGAACTGGAAGTTTGTCTTGATTTTATATCTGGTAAGATCTTGTACCAGATATCATTCTCATTATATTCTTTATTTGTAACATTATCTTTGAGTGATTCCGCTGAAGGAAAAAGGGCTCAAAATTAAAAATCCAAACCAGAAAGTGGTATGCTTTTGTACTCTCTCAAGTTATTGCCTCTTTTTTTATCATGTCTTTGAATAATGTTATGTTATCCAGCCTCATTTCTTCCTTAGATAATAGAAAATGAGTGGAAAGGACCCAGCATTCTAGGCTTGCCTAAGTGAACTAAGGATGGTGGTTACATTTATTAAGGGAAACATCAAATGAAAAAATAGATTGGGAACTTAGTATGTCCGTGCAGACTTTAACAAATGGACATTTTCATTTTTGAGCTTATTGTAATTAGGTTCATTTTGTGCCCTTATCATTGCTGTCTCTGTTATAGCCTCTTAATGCATCTCCTTAAAATCAGCTCAAATTGCTTTTCTTTTTTCTTTTTCTTTTTCTTTTTTCACCAGTCTTGGGCTTGAGCTCAGGGTCTGAACACTATCCTTGGACTTTCTCAAGGCTAGAGCTCTGCCACATGAGCCTCAGGACCACTTCCGGCTTTTTTCTATGTATGTGGTACAGAGGAATTGAATCTGGATCTTTGTACATGTTAGGCACGTAGTCTACCACTAGGCCAAACTCCCAGCCCTCAAATTGTTTTTCTGTTCTAGTTTGAAACTGCTTTGTTAATATAATTGCCCATAGTAAAGCCTGGATTTCTTAGATGAATAAGGCCTTCTGCAGAGTACATTTTCTCCAGTATTCTCGTCTGGATACATTTCTTTGAATGTTATTCTTTCTTTATTCAACCACTAATAGCTTTCTTCATGGACGAGTTATACTAGTTCTGTACTTCTGTTTATTCTTTTAACTTGGACTATAGTTCTTTGTACACTTAGTGTATTTACTGTGTGTCTTCTGAGAATGAGCTTGTGTTGTCTTCTCTTTAAAACCATGTATGCTATCTTCTCCTCACAGTTAAACCAACACTTAGTCTTGTGTCTCCATCTGCTGGCCAGTATGTTTTACAGTATCTATTATAGCACTGTATTGTCCTTTCTTTGTCTACAGAGCTTTTTCTTTGCATTGGAATGGTTATTTGTAACTTTAAACTCAGAGCCAGATGCATAATAGGCTTTGAATAAGTTTTAGTTACTGAACATGTCTTAAGTCACTGATGTAAAGGAGAGCTTTCTTTTCTTTACAATATATTTCTTATAACAAGTATTGTGTTTTATGTTGTTTACACTTCAGGATCTTGTTTCATAGCTGCTTAATAAAATGCTGATATTAATCTGAGGTAGAAGTATGCAATGGGTTAAATGGGGCCTTCCTGCCAAGAAGATTTTATGTTAGTCTAGAACACCATAAGATTATTGTTACATTTGATGTGCACCATATGTAATTCATAGTTGTCTACATTGTGCCCAGTATTTTAAATAAACAAATAAGAATATATACAGTATACCTGTATACAAATTCAGATACAGTAACCTCATGAGATTAACCATAAATGGAAGAAAAAAAAAGTGAAAGGGAATAATGTCATATAGTGCACTAAGAACAGCAATCACAAAGATAAACCTCTTGTTTCATTAACCTAGAGTTCATTTTGTTTAGACTCATCCTGTTTGACTTTATGTACACAGTTTTTGAGCTACTGTGATCCTCTGCTACAAGAATCCTAGTTGTGTACTATTACAAATGAGGGAAACCATTGACCTTATGTTCCTTTGGGTCTGGCTTATTTCACTTAATATGATTTTTTTCAAGTCTTTCAATTTCCTTATGAATGTGAGGATTCCATTGTGTATCAGAACCATATCTTCTTGATCCATTCATCTACTGGGGCATTTGGATTGATTCCTTGTTTTTGGATTTTTTAAATTCTTTTTTATTGTAATTAATAGAAGGTTTACATTATATTCACCAGATAGAAGGTGCATTACTTCACAAACATAGATACCCTTTCTCATGACATGGTCCCCATTTCCCTCTCCCCTCCCCTGCTCATTTTGATTTCCCCCTTCCCTATCCAATTTCAAATAACCAATTAAGCACATATAAAATATATCAGATAACAAGGTGAAATATTGTAACAATATGATATAACCAAGGGATAGCAAAAGAGATAAAAGATAACATAGTACATTAAGGACAACAATCATTCATTATATGGCTTTTGTTTCTTTATCGTGGAGGTCCTTACATTTAGTGTCATACTATTTGGCCTTATGTCTCTAGATTTTGTTCTATTGTAAATCTCTGCTAGGAGAGCCCAAGGTTTCTTCTGATTTTGACAAATGAGGGAGACTCTTGGGCCTATGTTCCTTTGATTCTGGCTTACTTCAATTAATATGCTTTTTTCTAAGTCTTTCCATTTCCTAACAAAAGGGGCGATGTCATTCTTTCTGACAGCATAGAATTCCATTGTGTAGAATCCATAGAACATGGATAATAAAGGCTGTGTATCAGCTGAATTGTATAAGCTCTTCAACGAAAGCCAGTATAACCCTCATCCCCAAACCAGACAGATTCATCAAAGAAAGAGAACTATAGACCTATTTCTTTGATGAACATTGATGCAAAACTTCTCAACAAAATACTGGCCAACCGTCTACAACAACTCATCAAAAAAATTGTACACTGTGATCAAACAGGATTCATCACAGTGAGGCAAAGCTGGTTCAACATACGCAAATCAATATAATTCAACACATCAGCAGGAGCAAGGACAAAAATCACATGATTGTCTTAATAGATGCAGAAAAGGCATTTGACAAGATCCAACACCCCTTTATGTTAAAAGCTCTGGAGAAACTAGGAATCCATGGAACATTCCTCAATATAATAAAGGCTGTGTATGACAAACCCACAGCTAGTATTATACTTAATGGTGAAAAGCTAAAGCCATTCCCTCTAAAATCAGGAACGAGACAAGGATGCCCACTCTCTCTACTCCTCTTTAACATAGTATTAGAATTTCTAGCCAGTGCAATAAGGCAAGAAGCAAGCATAAAGGGAATCCAAACAGGGAAAGAGGAAGTAAAACTTTCCCTCTTTGCAGATGACATGATTCTGTATTTAAAGAATCCTATAGACTCTACTCCCAAGCTCCTTGAGCTGATTCAAAACTTTGGAAGGGTAGCAGGGTATAAAATTAACCCTCAAAAATCAACTGCCTTCCTTTACGCCAACAGTGAGAGGAATGAGGCAATAATCAGGAAAGCAATTCCTTTTGCAATAGCCTCAAAGAAAATAAAGTACCTAGGAATTAGCTTAACTAAAAATGTTAAAGGACCTTTTTGATGAAAACTTTAAAACCCTAAAAAAGGAAATTAATGCAGAACTGAGGAAATGGAAAAACCTTCCATGCTCCTGGATTGGAAGAATCAACATCGCGAAAATGACAACCTTGCCAAGGACTATCTACAAATTCAATGCAATACCCATCAATATCCCAATGCCATTCTTTAAAGAAATAGAAGAGGCAATCCAAAATTAAATATGGAATAATAAAAGACCCCGTATAGCCAAAACACTTCTTAGCAGAAAGAACAGCGCAGGAGGAAATTCAATACCAAACTTTAGACTCTATTACAGAGCTGTAAGATTCAAAATAGCTTGGTACTGGCACAAGAACAGGCCTGAAGATCAATGGAATAGAACTGAGGACCCAGATATTAAACCACAGACCTATGGTCACCTAATCTTTGACAAGGGAGCCAAGAAAATAGAATGGAAGAAAGACAGCCTCTTCAACAAGTTGTGCTGGCAGAACTGGTTAAGCACATGCAGAAAACTAAAGTTGGATCCTTCTTTGTCACCTTGCACTAGAATTAACTCCAAATGGATCAAAGACCTGGAGGTAAAAGCTGACACACTGAAAACTTTACAAGAAGGAATAGGAGATACACTAGGTCTCCTTGGCATAGGTCGAAACTTTCTTAATAAGGACCAAGAATCACAACAAATCAGAGAAAGGCTGGATAAGTGCATTAAACTGCAGAGCTTTTGTAGGGCAAAGGACATAGCTAGTAAATTAATTAAGAAGTCTACAGAGTGGGAGAAGATCTTCACCAACCATACAACAGACATAGGCCTCATATGTAAAATATATCAACAGCTCAAAAAATTGAATCACTTCAAAACTAATCTCCAAAGAAACAACCATCCCATTAAAAGATGGGCCAAAGACTTAAAGAGAGTCTTCTCTGAAGAAGAAACAAAAATGGCCTATAGCCACATGAAGAAATGCTCAACATCTCTGGTCATAAAAGAAATGCAAATCAAAAGAATGCTGATTCCACCTCACTCCAGTTAGAATGGCCAGGATCAAGAAAACTAATAACAACAGATGCTGGAGGGAATGTGGCCAGGAGGGATCACTACTACACTGTTGGGGGGAGTGCAAACTCGTTCAACCACTATGGAAAGCAGTATGGCAGTGCCTCATAAGACTAAAAATAGAGCTCCCCCACGACCCAGCAATTCCACTACTTGGCATTTACCCAATCATCCAGAAACAAGGACATACTAAATCCACTATCACAACGATGTTCATTGCAGCACTATTTACCATAGCAAAGATATGGAAACAACCTAGATGTCCCTCAGTTGATGAATGGATCAACAAGATGTGGTATTTGTACACAATATAATTGTATGCTGCTGTCAGAACGAACGACATTGCCCCATTTGTTAGGAAATGGAAAGACTTAGAAAAGATCATATTAAGTGAAGTAAGCCAGACTCAAAGGAACTTAGGCTCAATGGTTTCCCTCATTTGTCATAATCAGTAGAAACCTTGGGCTCTCCTAGCAGAGATTTGCAATAGAGCAAACCTTGATACATAAGACCAGATAGTATGACGCTAAATGAAGGGACCTCGAGGATAAAGAAACAAAAGCGATATAATGAATGATTTTTGTTCTTAAGGTACTATGTTATCTCTCATCTCTTTTGCTGTCCCTTGGTTATCTCATATTGTTACAGTATCTCACTTTGTTACCTGATAATATCGGATATATTTGTATTTGGTTATTTGAAATGGGATAGGGAAGGGGAAAACAAGATGAGGGGTGGGGGTGGGGTGGAGGGAAATGGGGATCAAGACATGTGAAAGGGTATAAATGTATGTGAATTAATGTACCTTCTATCTGGCAAATATCATGTAACCCTTCTATTAATTACAATAAAAATATATGAAAAAAATAAAGGCTGTGTATGACAATCCCACAGCTAATATTATACTTAATGGCAAAATTAAAGCCATTCCCTCTAAAATCAGGAATGAGACAAGGAAGCCTACTCTCTCTACTCCTCTTTAACATAGTATTAGTATTACTAGCTAGAGCAATAAGGCAAGAAACAAATATAAAGGGGATCCAAATAGGGAAAGAGGAAGTGAAACTTTCCCTCTTTGCAGATGACATGATTCTGTACTTAAAGAATCCTATAGACTCCACTCGCAAGATCCTTGAGCTGATTAAAAACTTTGGCAAGGTAGCAGGGTATAAAATTAACCCTCAAAAATCAACTGCCTCCCTGTACTCCAACAGTGAGAGGAATGGGGCAACCATCAGGAAAGCAACTCCTTTTGCAATAGCCTCAAAGAAAATAAAGTACCTAGTTTTTGGATTTTTAAAAAATGAAATAGACTGGGTGTCCCTTTAAGCATTATGTAAGTAGTTGTCTAAAATACCTTGTAGTCAAATTGAGAAGTATTTTATAAAGTGTTATAATCAAAGTATAAAGTATTGTAAGCATGCTACATTAGTAGAGTACCTACCTAGCTATGTGAGGCTCTATGGTCAAACCCCAGTACCATCTTAAAATTAAGTTTCTTGGACAAGTTGATTTCTTCTTTTATTAGCGTGTATTTTTATTATCTTTAAGTAGTTGTACAAAGTAGTTACTATTCAACAAATGAGTTTATATAAATACAGTTCATCATGATTGATGTCACCCTTTCATCATTCTACCCCACTCTTCCCAACCCAAGTGCTTTTCAGTTTTCTAATTTCATAGGATATGCACCAAATATTATAAGTACATTCTTTTTCCCCCTTTCCTCTCTTCATTCATCTACCCTCCTCCCTTGACCTTTCACATCTTTTAAATTCCAGTTTCCTGGTATTCATTTTGTTGGACCATTAGTTTTTCTAAGGAATTATACTATTTTCCCCCTCAAATTGCTTTTCTTTTCTTTAAAATCTGCAAGAATGGAGGATTGCAATCCAGCTGTTATTTTATTGGAAAAGATAGTTTTTCAGGAAATAACTGAGTTATCACAATAACTTCACCAGCTACGCTGATTATTTTGACATGCTTTCTAAATCATCACAGAAGGAGAGTGTAAGGGGTTAATATAGGCCTTGTTCTATGTATATATTGACTTTCAGATATTACTCAGCATTTAGTTGTCAAAGCAACTTGTTCTTTAATCCTGCCAGATTGGTTTACTGTCAAAATATTTGTTGTTTAGTAATATTTAAGATTAATATTAACGTGTAAGCTTTGTCACTTAATCTGTCATCTTGTTGCAGGTGCCATATTTATAAATATGGGATGAATATGGGATGAATATGGAATAAATATGGGATGAAATCTGAGAAGTATTAGGCTTCTAAGATGCATATAAAAAGCTGGAAATAGATGCATAACCTTTTGGCACAGCTGGATATATTGCATTGTGACCTGACCACTTTGGTGCAAACATTTTTTGTTCCATTTGAAAAATAAATTACTGCTGATTATGGTGGCTTATGCCTGTTAGGAGGATTGTCAATTTGAGGTGAGACCCTGCCCCCCAAATCTAAGACCAAACAAACAAAAAAATGATTAAATATCCCACTTTTGTAAGCCATGAATTAATTAGTACCAGCCACTTTTGCATCATCTTGAAGCTTTTAATTTTCCATTTTTGAATGAAAGTTGGAATTGTAAGGGCCAGGGATATCTGTTGTTCACCTAATATCCTTTAATAAATGAAAAACAACAAAGTCAGTTGAGCACTGGTAGCTCATACTTGTTAGCCTAGCAACTCAGGAGGCTGAGATCTGAGGATCATAGTTTGAAACCAGCAAAAAGCTCAAAGTGGACGAGTGGTTATTGTGAAAGAGTGCCAGCCTTGCGCAAAAATGAGAGCGAAATGCCCTCAGTTCAAACTCCAGAACTGGCACAAAAATGAAAGAACTATAAAAAAAGAATCAAACTAGAGTCAGTCTGGCATTATCAGATTCGTTTGATAACTTGAAAACAAGGGAGCTTAAAATAAAAGCCATAAATAACTATTACATACTTTCTGTTAATATGTTTTGTTGTTACTGTAGAGGTGATGTACAGAGGGGTTATTGTTACATAAGTGAGATAATGAGTACATTTTTTTTTGAACCATGCCTCCCTTTCCTTGCTTGCTCTCCCAGTTTTTCCTTTACCGTTAGGTACTTTCAAGTTACTTCATTTCTCACGTTACTAGAAAGTGGTAAGCATAAGATTCAAACCGGGGCTGCTACAGACTTTTAACCTTTGCATTTTATCTGAGTGACTGGGATCAGGTGAGGTAAGAAGGGAAAGAACTTGGAGGTGAGTGAGAAGAAGAGGCTAATAATATAGCATATCTCTTTTTTTGATGAAAACATTTTAATTATGGGCTAATTGTGTTTCAGAGGAGAATTATGTATGAATTCTTAAACATAATGAGTAAAGAAAAATCTAATTAATTCTTGGTATATTTATTATTTAGCTTTTAGTGGTTACCAATTTTATCATTCTTATCCCTTTGTTTTTATAATATATATCAGTACTTCAGATATATTCCACCATGTTATACTTTCTCTCACCTTTAAAAATTACCTGCAAGTAACTGTACATATTTCCATTCAACATGTCAGTGCATTTTGATCAATGCCCCTCTTTCCACCATTCTTTCCCATCTCTTCCAACTCCACTATTGTATACTTTCATGTTTAAATACTTCAGTATTTATAGCTCTATCATAAACAGACTTTGTGTTACAAAAGTAAGACCATTGTACTCTTATCACCATCCCCTACATAAATTTTTAGTATAATTCACTACTCATTCCATGCTTAATTTTCTGTTTTAAGAAATTCTTTATTACTGGAAATTTGCTTAAATTAGGATACAATAAGGTCCACACACTGATTGGTTTTCTTAAAGTTTATAATATTTATTTTATTTTTTTTTCTTTATTTTATTTTATTGTAATTAGCAAAAGGGTTACATGATATTTGCCAGATAGAAGGTGCATTAATTCATTGATACCCTTTCACATGATAATATTTATTTTTTAAGGAAAGCAAGTGAACTCTTCCATTTAAGATCTGACTGATTATGTCTTTTCGTTACTAAACATATTTTTCTGTCCTTGTCTTCCCTATAAATGAGTAAATCTAGAAGCTTAGATTTATATTACATTTAGATTCAGTTTCTTTAGGCAAATATACTTCATGGTGCATCTGTGTGTTCTTGTCTGATAAGGAGATATAAAAATCTTTGAGTTTCAGGTGTCTTTCACCTAATGGAGTTTTCCTAATGAATTTAGTTATTGTTGATGATTGCTACTTAGTAGATTAGTTAATTCATTAGAGTGGATGAAATAATTTCTGTATCCCATTTTTTGACTCTAGAAAGAAAAATTTCTGTAGTCATGTAGTTGATAATCTTAAAATAGGAGAATGGCTGGATAGATGATTAGTTCTCATGTTAGTTTATGGAATAGTTGTTTTGGGAAGTTGTCTTATTTGGTGCAATTGGTATGAATGCTCAAGTTTTAGAGAAACTTAAAGATTGAATTATAAGCCTACATAAAGCTCTAAGTCCACAGATCTTTATTGATGTACCTCTGGGTACATCATTCAGATTAAGTTGTACATTCATACCAAAACCTTAGTTAATCACTTTTTCATCATTCCTTTCCAGAGAAATCTTACCCAGGGAGTCTTAGCATAGGAATCCTGTATCAGCAGTTTAACCCCTAGCCCCCATCGTCTTGGTAGAAATATATGTTCCTGCGCCCTACCCTCCACATTGACTCAGAATCTCTGGGGGGTTAAACCCCAGCGATTTTATTTTAACAAAGTCCCTCAGGTGATTCTGATACACACCTTGTCTATTAGTGGCTGTCCTGTTACTGCTGACATCATAATTAGCTTAACCTGTTCTTGTCCTTTCCCTCATATAAATGGGTCAATTGGGTATTTTTCATATTCAATCTTATTTCCTCTAGGATGCAGAGGATTTTTTTTCCTGTTGCCTTGGAGCAATAGGACTTGTTGTTCCTTTCCCAGAATTAAAAGGCCTTTGCTTTATAGGAAAGAAAGATAAGGAAAGCGAGGGATGTTGTGTTTGTCTCAGGGCCACCTTTGATTATATCATGCATGTCAGTAGCATTGAGAAGAGAGATTTCTGAGCTCCTTTTTTCACAAGTTATTTTTATCTCTATCCGAGTAAAAATTAAGTTTTAGCTAGAGGACAGAAAAGGTCAAATTGGCCAGACACCGGTAGCTGATGCCTATAATCTCAGGCTGACATCTGCAGGATCAGGTTTTAAGGCTAGCTGGGTAGAAAAGCTTTTGAGATCCCCTGTCAACCAATAGCTGGTTTTGGTGGAACAAGATTATCATCCTAGCTACATGGGAGGGAGGCTGACATTGGGAGCATTGTAGTTCTAGTCCAGCCTCTGCAGAAATGTTCACTAGATTCCATCTTAATGGGAGAAGCTGAGTGATGGCATGCACCTCTCATCCCAGCTATTGTGGGAAACCGAAAATAGGAGGATTATGGTCCAGGTATGTGCTAGGGAAGACACAGAGACCCTAACTTAAAAATAGCGAGCATAAAGAATCAGTGGTAGAGCATCTGCCTAGCAAGCATTAGATCTTAAGTTTACACCCTAGTACCACCACTGAAAAGAAAAAAGGTCAAATTGATAGAATAATAGGGTTTTATGTTAATGTGATGTGCCCTTTTTATGCAGGTGCTCTGCTGTGGAGCACAATATACCCTTTTTAAAACTATGAAAAATCTGGAATGCAATTTGACTGTTTTGAAGTTTTTGCCTTGGCCAGTGATTTTCGTTTTTACTAATTTAACTGCCATAGTGAAACCTTTGAATAGGCTAATGCCACAGATGACAGCTGGGGGAGAATGAGAAAAGGGAATATGGGGGAAGTAGTTGAATAACACAAGTTAAAAAACAAATAAATTATTTCAAATTATGATGTATGTCTCTGAATGTGAAAGTGAGTTTAAGAAGTCACTACTTTCACCTGTGTAGTCATTAGCAATGTCGTTCAGCTAATTGCTCTTGGACTCAGAAATGAATTTATACCTATTTAAATTGCTAAAATGCAGGTACTTCCTAACCTCCTGAAAAGCTATTTGGAAAACTAAATAAGGAAAGTGAGTGGGTGGTTCTTCAGAGGATGGAGGTAATGGATAGGAAAAAGGAGTGAAAGAGTGACAGGTCTTACAGTTCATTTGTAAAACTTTTCCTTTAATCAGTACCTTGGCCCTTTAAGTTTTTATGCTTTTCCTCTATTCCTCTATTTCACTCTTGTCCCTTGTCTCAGAATATTTTATTCCTCTGTCATAAGGGTAGTCTGCATTGGCCCTGGAATCAAATGGACTTGAACACTAATGCTGTTTGGCCATTTATGAACTTATTTTAGCCTTTGACCCATAGGTGGGATGAACTCTACCTTATGTTATGAAGGGTAAGGTGGTAGGCACCTAGCCTATATATGGAGCCAGCACTAGGGGTTATATCTCCTTAAGACCTTTACTGTAGCAGCTGTGACTTAGCTTCTTCCTTTTAATGCATCTTTTGAGAAGTGTGTGTGATCTCTGCTTATGTGTAATTGGTAGCATTGACAGGTGAGCTCTTCTGGGATTCTAGGCTTCCCTGTCCCTCCTTAGGCTGTCTTAAGTGTTTTATGTTAGCCTTCATCCTTTTGAGGATATAATACATTTTAATGGACTTTAAGCTTCTTCCTCAATGCAGTAAACAGTAGTCTTTTGGTATGGACCTTAGAACAAAAACTTGTTAGGGCTTAGGATATAATAGAGCTCAGTGCTATATTGCACATATTTGATGCATTTTTCACATAATACTGCTGCCCAACTTCCATTATAGACAAGAGATGCCTTTCAACAGATGTCAACTTTTTGTTCTATATTTAAGCCGGTTAATTTTCACTTGCTTTTTGGATAGTTTTCCTTCTGGGAGGCATAGTTTTACAAAATTAAGAGTAGGGAGATACTCAGGTCATATAGTGATTTAAACCTTTGAAGACACCATGGGACTTACTGAGAGCTTCACATCAACTGTGCTGTGCAGTGGATGATAGGAATTTAAAATTTTTGTTTTCGAAATTTCTTTTGATTGATTCATCAGTTCTCTGAGTATTCTTGGTCAAAACTGCATTCTATGAATCCATAAATAATCCTGACTTACAGTAGATTAGAATCTCATGGATTGCCTGGGCACTGTCCTTGGGCTTTCTCAAGTCTAGAGCTCTATCACTTGAGCCACAGCACCATTTCTGGCTTTTTTCTATTTATGTGTTACTGATGAATTGAATCCGGGTCTTCGTGCATGCTAGGTAAGCACTCTGCCACTAGGCCAAACTCGCGGCCCTTTGGGCTGGTTTTGAACCTTAATCCTTAGATTTCAGTCTCTTGAGTAGCCAGGATTACAGATGTGAGCCACTGCCATTGTTCATTTTCTTTTTTTTAAACTCGTTAATAATTCAAACTTCATTTTTAAGGCTCACATGAACAAAAGCCACTGGCATAGTTCATTGCTTTTTAAAGGCTGTTGTTCATTGTTTTTTAAAGCTCCTGCATTCTTAGTTTTAAAAGTTTCTTATTTGACTAGCAGAAAAAAAGTTACATGCATTATGGGTATTCTGTTCTTTTTATTAGTTGTTGGGGACAGAACATTCTGTCATTTACTTGAAAATTTATGATTTTCTAAGTATTTTTGACACTAATAATAGAAATATCTTCTAGGAAATTTTAAGCTATAGTTGACTTACAGTCAGGTATTATATTTGGGTGGTACTAGCATTTGCGTTCAGCTCCTTGCACTTGACAGGCAGGTACTCTACTACTTGAGCCATGATTTCAATATACTTTGCTTTAGTTACATCTTGAATAGAGCCTACAATCCTCGTAAAACTTTGTACATAGCTGGAATGACAAACTGATGCCACCCTGCCCAGATGTTTTAGGTTGAGATAGGTCTTGTGAATTTTTTTGCTTAGGCCCTCATTGGAACCATGAGCCTTCCGAAACTACCACAGATGTTAGCCAACACATCTGATGGAATCAGTTTTTGTCTTTTTTTTTTAATTAAAAAGTTTGACAGATTTACGCTGTGTGCTAGTGGCTGGCTCCTGTAATCGTAGCTACTTAAGGGGCTGAGTTCTGAGGATCACAATTCAAAGCTAGCTCTGGGCAGGAAATTGTTATCTCCAAATAACTACCAAACAAAACAAAACAAAAAAAACTGGGACTGGAGCTATGGCTCAAGTGGAAGAGCACTATCATAAAAAAGTTCATAGCATCCAGGCCTCAGGACTGGTGGATGCACACGTTTCTTTTTTTGACAAATTAAAGACGTCATAATTACATAAAAATATTAGTGATACAAAGGCTCGCATTTTTGTTTGTATTTTACTCATTTGGATTTTTACAGAATTACATAGTTACTGGAAGCAGTGACTGTATTTTCTAAAAATTTAGACAAATGTTTTAATATTTCTTTACAATTTTAAAATAATTTTATCATAGGATGTTATTTATTGAGTGGTTACTTGAAGAGGAGAAGCTGGTTTCCAGTTCTATGTTCGTATGTGAATATGTGTATGGGTAGTTTTATGTTATGTTTAAAATTGATTTGAGGTATTGAGGTTAATGATTCATGGGCCAATCAACTTTATTAACTTTTTTTGTTTCATTTTGACACTAAGTTTAGTGTTTGCTTGTATTACTGGATGGAAGTTCTTTTGAGGTAGCTGCTTAACACTTTGATTCTGGTACCCTGTGTGTTGTATATATGTTTATCTGATTTGGGAAAGAAAGGAGAATGACAAAGTGGTGAATCAAGGACATAGGGTGAACCAGTGTAACAGTGATACTCACAAGACACTAGGTTAGAAATGAACTTTACAACTTGGGGTGAGGGGGAATTAAAGGAGTAGGAGAGTGAGAGAAAAAGGATAGAGTTGTAACTGTGTTCAACAAGAAATGTACTCAAGGGCCTGGAGTAAGGCCTAGTGGTAGAGTGCTTGCCTAGCATGTAGGAAGTCCTGGGTTTGATTGTTTGGTACCATGAATATGGGCAAAGCTAGAAGTGGTGCTGCAGCTCAAGTGGTAGAGTGCTAGCCTTGAGAAAGCCCAAGGACAGTGTCCAGGTCCTGAGTTCAAGCCCAGGACTGGAAAAAACAAAAGAAATGTACTCATTACCTTACTTATTAACTGTGACCCCTCTGTACATTACCTTTACAACAAAATAAAATAAAGATAGCTAAAATGTCAACCCTTAGTGCCAGAATAGTTTTTCTTTTTTGGTGCTATTTCATTTTTCTCATCCTTATTATAATTTTAGTAATTATTTAAAAATATGTTCCAATTTTTGTAAGACCTTGTATATTTTTTGCAATCAAAATCACATGTTCTGATTTTTTTATTTTCTTTTTTTTTTGATGGGGAAAGAGATCATTTTTGAATTTTGATAATCTACCCGATTAAACTGACCTGATAAAACAGACATTTTAAAGTAGAAAACACAAAAATAAAAGAGAAGTGTCGTTGGAAATACTGCACAACTTCTTGTTTCCTCCAAATTTGCTTTATATAATTGGATGAATTGTAAATTAATGAACAGAAACTTAAGCAAGATACATATAACAGAAACTAATAAGTGAAATTCTTTCAATTTTTTTTCAAACTCATCTTTAAATTTTTCCATCATGGGAAATTAACATTATAGTTGAATGCCCAATTAACTAATTATGACATATTAAATTCTTCTATAATGCAATCATGAAGACCCTTCATGACACTTGTGTTTTGTATGTGGAAAAGTGTTAGAATTACAATTTCAACTCAATAAAAAATAATAAGTAATACTTGGCTTGTTATCTGGAGACTGCTTCTTTTGATGATTTTTAGTTATAACACCACTGAGCTGAGCAAATAAATCATCTTCTGAGAACATAAGGAAAAATAAACACATGCAAAATGAATAAAACACACTACTACATCTTTACTAGGTCATCTGTACTTCTAATAGTTCAGAAACTTAGAGATTTAGTGTACTCTTACATTAACTGCAAGAAAAAATAAAGGAGAAATTCCTTTTTTGAGATCACACTATGAAGTCAAATGGTTATTCAAATTCTGAATTTGTGTGCAAAACATGAAACACATTTACCTTTGTTCTAGGACTTAACAGATAACTTTCCAAGAATCAAACACACAGATATATTTGTGTGACTTCAATAACCTCAGCACTACAGTAATGAGAGATGTAGTAACCTTTTGCTATTTCAAGACTATAGGGAAAGAAGTCACAAAAAAGGAGAATTAAAATTGTTACAACTAAGAAACTGCTTCTTGTTTAGTTTCACCATAGTGCCACTTTCACCTTTACATAAGCATGGTGGCATAATTCAAACTCAATAAATCAGAAATCTTAATATTTAAAATTTACCTTGGCTTTCAGTTATCACCATATTAACAACCAAAGGAATTAGATAGAACACAGAAGAGGTAATGGTTAAACCCGCTTTGCTAGTTGGTTTCTTGACATATTAACTCATTTTTAATAAAAAGGGATAGTACATCTCAGTTTACTTACAAGCTAGGAGATCACTTTGAATTCTGCATTTCCTAACTGCAAACAGAATAAAACATTTACAACAGATTATAAATAAATTGGTTTTCAAGCATAGAGCCAGCCCCAATGATAATACACTATTTTTAAAGACCTAAGGCAATTAATTCCATTATGTTCTGATTTTTCAAAAGAAGAGTTTATAATCAAAAGTGAAACTTTTTCATATATTTTTTATTGTAATAAATGAAACTGTTTTAATAGGAAATTGGATGATATACTGTAGAAACTTCTTGAAATCTAGTCACATTTGATTGTCCACTTTTATTACCTGTGGGCATTTCTGTTATATATGGCCCAAATTTTTAATAAGGTATTTAGAAAAATGTCATGAAGTTGTTGCTTTAATTAGTATATTTGGTCTTTTTTAAGATGACTACAAGAACCATTAATAATTTTGAATTTTTCTTTGTGTTATTACATATGTACATTTATATAGGCATGCATTATTAATCTTACTTTGGATATCTTACTTTCTTTTTTTCTTCTCTTCAGATTCTGTCACAATTTGAGAACAAATGTACCTTATAGCTCATGGAAGAGAAGACACAAATCAAGACATTTTTGGGTTCCAAGTTGCCGAAATATGGTGCAAAATCTGTAAGAAGTACACTGAAGCCGATGTCCAGTGGGACAGCTGTTACTCTATTAGGAACGTCCAAGGGTAGTAACATCAAAAGTTATATAAAAAATAATGGCTCTGATTGTTCATTATCTCATTCCTTTAATTGGAGGAAAGCAGATAAATACCAACTTAGTACACAAAATACTGAAGAACCTAACAGTACTCAAAATTCACATGATAAACTCACTGATACTGAAAAACATGCACCTGCTCAAGGAATGTTGGATAAAAATGAGGTAAAGGGAGGTTTAAAAAGTCTTCCTTTATTCACATCAAAGTTAACAAAGCCATCCACTATGTTTGTATCATCTACAGAGGAGGTAAACCAAAAGTCTTTTTCTGGACCATCTAACTTGAGTAAATTCACCAAAGGCACATTACTAGGAAGGACTTCATATTCTTCAGTCAGTGCTCCAAAATCTCAGTTGAATGGATTTTATGGAAATCGATCAGCTGGTAGCATGCAGAGGCCCCGAGCAAACTCCTGTGCCACTCGAAGCAGTTCTGGAGAAAGCTTAGCACAGTCCCCAGACAATATTAAGTCTATGGCTTGTGAAAGAATGGTAAGGTCACAGAGTTTTTCACATTCCATTCAGAATTCATTCCTTCCCCCTTCATCTATAACCAGATCACATTCCTTCAATAGAGCTGTTGATCTTACAAAGCCTTATCAGAACCAGCAGCTTCCCATTAGAGTGCCTCTACGGTCAAGTATGCTAACAAGAAGTTCTCGGCATTTGGAAGTACTTAATGGAAATGAACATTTGGGGTATGGATTTAATAGGCCTTATGCTCCTGGTGGAAAGAAACTGGCTTTAGCAAATGGGCCAGGTGTAACTTCTACTTTGGGTTATAGGATGGTTCACCCCTCTCTACTGAAATCCAGCCGACCTCCATTTTCTGGAACTATCACCGTCGATGGTAATAAAAATACATCTGCTGACACCTGTGTAGAGGAAGAGGCTACAGTTTTGGTTAAGGAGAACACTACCAATAAGGACCAAGAAGTAATTGAAAATGAAAGTTACAGAACAGAAAATGACCAGACCATGAAACATGATACTAAAATTAGATATCTAAGTGATGATGTGGATGATATTTCCTTATCTTCTTTATCATCTTCTGATAAGAATGACTTAAGTGAAGACTTCAGTGATGATTTTATTGATATAGAAGACTCCAACAGAACTAGAATAACACCAGAGGAAATGTCTCTCAAAGAAGAAAAACATGAAAATGGACCTTCCAAGGATGTATTTGAGTCCCCCAAAGAAAATGAAAAAACCTTTGGTAAAACTGATGAATGGATAGATTTAAGTGTTTCTGGTAAATATTAACATCCTTAATTTCCTTGCTTTTCTCCTATAACCAAATTATCATTTAGGATTATCTTCTAAGATACTCTCAGTGTTACACAGCGGGTTGAATCTGGAGTTGGGCAACATTTATCTTCCTTGTGATTTTTGTTCCCTATCCTCTTTTTAACCTATCTAATGCAAAGTCAGTAAAATGTCTTTTTTGTTCTTTCTTGGCTATTATATCCAAGCCACTTCGTATTTAATATAGACAATGTTTCCCAAATGATCTCTCTGCCTAGAGTGGTGAATCATTGGTCTTTGTTAAGAATAAAACTATGTCAAAAGAAACATAAGATAGGGAAGGTCATGCCCAGTCTAAATTTGCTTGTTTAGCAATTTTAATAGTGATACTGCCCAAGGAACTTTATTTCTGTAATTGAAGAAAATGAAATAGCCGTATATGAATCATTTCCCAATATAGATAGCTATATTGACATTCGATACTAGAGAACGTATATTTGTATTTTCATATGCCCTAAAAGAAGAACTGAAAAGAATGGATACAGGAATGTGGTCATGCCTGGAAATACACACAAACCCTTGATTGTCTGCAGGTCTTATAAAAGAGACTGTGAGAACAAGTTTATTTCCTTATAAGGAGGCAACTATGAAGTTAAAGAACACACAGAGGAAAGGAGTTTCCTGAACAGTGGTTAAAATAATATCTTGGAAAATATTAAAGAAATATGAGGATATCAGAAATGTTACAGTAGTAAAGGATGGCTAAGTGAATTTTTTTGTTTACTAGAAATATTTTAAAGATTTTATTCTTTATTTTTAAAAAAAATTCTTTAAGACTTAGAAGATGTTGCAGTTATGTATGCGTTTGGGGGCCATCTCTTTGGCCATAATATATTGAATTCTTATAGCTTATTTTTTAGAAATGACAAATAATCATATTTTGTGAATCAATATTTCTCTCTTTTTTAAACCAACTGAAGATAGGAGTGGCTATACAAAGCATACTTCCGGAAATAACTTGATTTCCCCGGATGCGGATTACAGAGCTGGCTCTTCATTTGAACTCTCCCCATCGGATAGTTCTGATGGAACATACATGTGGGATGAAGAGGGCTTGGAACCCATTGGGAATGTGCATCCAGTTGGCAGCTATGAATCTTCTGAAATGAACAGCATAGTACGTATGGATTTCTATGCCCTCTTGAAATACTTTACCTTACTGTAGTGAAGCTTTTGGCATTGATTGACATTTTTAATTTATGAAATAACTTTCCTAGTTTGGCAAATAATAACTCATGTATTTATTAGGACCCTATAAAATGTATAGTAAATACAGAAAGTGTAACCTTTGATTTAAATACATATACACATGTTCATTATAGAATATGCATACATACATGCACACACATACACATGTATCTATGGATGTACTTTATTGGGCAAGTTTAGCTAGGCCAGAAATTCTCAAGTAGGTAGAGATCGTCAGTATCTAGGAACATTTTTGGGTCTTTTTCCTTTTGATACCGGGATTGAACCTAGGACATTGCACTTGATAGGCAAGGGCTGTGCCACTGATCTATTTCCTGGGCCTTTCTGGAAACATTTTCAGTTATATTGCAGAGTGTTAGTTGGTGAATAGAAAGAAGCTAGAGGTTCAGCTATCTCACTGTGCCCATGGCAAAACATTACCTAGCAATTATTGAGAAAACCTAGGGATACCATTCACAGACCACAGTAAGGTTTTTTTGTTGTTGTTCTTCCTTGTTGTTGACTGTGAAGCTTAAACTCAGGGTCTAGGTGTTATCCCTAAGCTCTTTAGCTCAAGGCTAGCTAGTACTCGACCATGTTGAGCCACAGTACCACTTCAACACAGTAAGTTTTAACTTTTAGTCTTACCTTTAGTCTTTACTCTTTACCTTGTTGAAGGCCTGGATAACCATTGGAGGCACCTGTCCATTATGATCTCTGCAAGTTTGATCACTTGAAGCCCTTTGTTGGAGAGGGAGAGATTGTGTTGTTGTCTTATTTATAAGTTTCCTATCAATCTACCATGCATTTATTATACACAGGTATTCTAAGAAACAGTTGTGAGTAATGTGGTTAATATGCTGTTTGAATAAGGTGTAACAGATGTGTTAGTTAACAGGGCATTGATGCCTTTTGTGCTTGTATTCCTGAACTTAAGAGGCATAGATCCATAGGAGTGCAGTTTTAAGACTGCTTAGACAAACTACACCTCAAATGACTCACAAAAAGGAAAGGTTGACTTAAGTGGTAGAATGTTAGCTGAGTAAGCAAACTGAGCCCAACAAGCTCCAAGAGCTCCTGACAATTAAACAAAAAGACTCAGGCTGGGAATGTGTTTTAGTGGTAGAGGGCATGCCTAGCATGCATGAAATCCTGGGTTCAATTCATCTACAGTACCGCATAAATGAAAAAAAGCTGAAAGTGATGATGTGGTTCAGCTGGTAGAATGCTAGCCTTGAGCAAAAGCAGCTCAGAATCATGGCACAAGTCCTGAGTTGAAGCCCTAGGACTGGCCAACAAACAAAACAACAAAAAACACTCTCATCCTTTATTATTTAGTATGTAAAATGAGATTTCCTCATAAAGTCATATAGTAGTTTTTGTGATTATGTTGCATTCAAAGTAGATTTCAAGCAGTATGATTTTTTTTTTATACTCCTATGAAATAAAGACATGGAAAGAAAAAAACAACAATATTGCTACCAGGCTATTTTCAGGAAGAGGGTAAAAGTGGAGATAGGAGTGCTTCTGGAGTTTGATCTCAGGCCTTTCCTGGGCTGGTACTTTATCTCTTGAGCCACACCCTAGTCCTTTTTACTTTCATTATCGTTCAGATAGGGGTTCTTGTTTTTTCTGGGTCTGGCTTCGCCTCATAATCCTCCTTAACCACAGCGTCTCCCTTAGCTGGGGTCACAGGTGATTGTCACAGGTGATGACTGGCTTGTTTGTTGGGATGAACTCTAGCTAACTTTTTGCCAAGGTTGGCCTTGAGACTTGGCATTCTCTCAATCTCTGCCTTCTGAGTAACTGTGATTATAGTTACAAGCTACTATACTCAAACTTAACAGAAATATTTTAAGTTGTACAAGCATATAGAGGAAGAGGAAGCATATTTAATTTAGAGAAAGTGTCTTTATGTTATTAGATAAAGGAAATAAAGCTTACAGTTTATGATTTTTTTATTATGAGGCCTTTTAAAAATGAATGTAATTGAAATGCACATGAATGTGATGTCCAGCAGATGGCAGCAATATGACATTTAGTACCTGGTGCCTTTAGCGGTTTACCATTTTCAACACCCAAAAATGCCTTCTCTTAGTTTTAAACCTGTCTCAATTGACTATTAGCCCCTGATATCCATGACTTTCCTCCGTGATCAGTATGTTTCTGTTTACTTGAGATGGGAAGGAAAAAATAGGCTTTCTGTACTTTGGTGTCTCTAGTATTTTTCTTCTAATCAAAAGAAGACAGGCTAAAAAAGGATGAAGAACTGATGGAAAAGTTGAGATACGTGTTGAGATTCTGTTTTGCAATAGTTGGACTTAGCATTTTTGCTTGGAAGTTCAGCTGAATTTTTGCTTTGAGTATTTTAAACTTACTTATACAAGCATGTACTTGTATAGAATTGCTTTTATGATGAATTATTGTTACAGCCTTTATTCACTCTCTATATTCTATTCTTTTTTGTGCATTTTGTCTTATCTCTTTTTCTCCAGATACTCATGTGAGTATTCTCTTTTATAAAAAATAAACTCTAGGATAGGGAAACAAGAGGTTTATCTTGTGTGATTGTTGTTCTTAATGTACTATGTTATTTCTCTTCTCTTTTTTTTTTACCCTTATGGTTAATCTCATGTTGTTACTGTATCTGACTTTCTTATCTGGTATATTGTGTATACGTTTATTTAAAATAGGGAAGGGGGAGGAACAAGATGATTGGGAGGGGTTCGGGGAGGGAAATGGGGACAAAAACATGAGAAAGGGGTATCAATGTGTGAGAAGTGATGCACCTACTACCTGACAAATGTAACTATAACCCCTCTATGCATTATCCTGACAATTAAAAAATAAAAAGAGTCTTACAGACTTTAGTGCAGGGGCTGGCTTTGAACTTTGACCCTCAGATCTCAGCCTCCTGAGTAGCTAGGATTACATGCATGAGCCACCTCACCTGACTAGAATAAATGTGTTGATACTTTGTAAGTAATTAAAAATTAGTCTTTTCATCCTTTTTGTACTCATTAAACCATTAGTTGAAACACAACTATTTTGGAGATGAAATTCAGTACTTTTTTCTGCTAAGTGTTATTATAGTCATATTTATTTATATAGCATTAGGCAAAGGCATTTTTTTTCTTTTTTAAGCACAGTTAACTGTACTCAGAATCCTCTGCTGTCATGCTGTGACCAGTATGAAAGCTCTAATTGAGGGGAATTGAACTATAGTGTCACAATGACTGATTTCATAACTCCAAAATATTTAGGAAGTGGTAATTTTAAAGTATAAGATGCTGTTATTTTGGGAATTACTTTTTCTTTCTTGTTTTTCTTCTATTATCTTAAAAAGGCTTTTGCCATGTAGCTTAGGGTGGCCTGGGACTTGGTAGATTGCTCTGGGTAGCCTCAAACTCATAATCCTCCTGCCTCAAGATTAAAGTTATGAATATGCACAGTCATCTGGAATGATTTTTATATTTGAATCTCATGTCCTTATAAAAGTGTCTAGCTTTGCTGTTCTGTGTTTTGTCAACTTTGCCTCATTTTCTTATAGTAGGACAGTTTAATTCCTTTTCATTATTTTAATTTTTGAAAGGTTTTATTAACACTGATTTTTACATCATATTTCAAATGTCATCTTTAACAAACAAGAATTCAAGAAGGGAATCTCTCTATGTACATAGTTTTTTTTTTTTTTTTTTTTTTTTGCCAGTCCTGGGCTTGAGCTCAGGGCCTGAGCGCTGTCCTTGGACTTTCTCAAGGCTAGTGCTCTACCACTTGAGCCTCAGCACCACTTCTGGCTTTTTTCTGTGTATGTGGTACCGAGGAATCGAACCCGGGTCTTCATGCATGCTAGGCAAGCACTTTAACCACTAGGCCAAACTCCCGGCCGTCTATGTACATAGTTTTTAGAACATAATTAAAATTAAGCTGAGAGTTAGTATGTCATAGATACCTATCAATCTATATGACATATCTATAGAGTAATATCCCATCATAGATTTTTATGTCTATGTAATTATGTTTATATCTCCAAGACTGTGTAATTCCTTATCCTTTAAATAATCTTGAATATTAAAATGGAGTTTAACAATTGTTTGAATGTCTTTCATGTAATTATTCTAATTTCAAGTATACAGATATATTTTACTGAACATTTGTGGTTTACTAAAAAACAACAGGCTAGATTTATTTTTTGGTGTCACTGAGGGTTGTACTCAGGGCATGATGCTGGCTAGGCAGGTGTTCTATTTCTTGACTCATATCCTTGGCCCTTTTTGCCCTTGTTATATTTTGGATTGGGTCTTAGGGTCTTATATTTATGCCTAAGATTGGCTATTTATACTCTATGTAGCTTGGATCCTATACACTGTACACTGTGTCCAGTTGTTGATTGAAATGACATCTTACATTTGTGCCCAGGCTGTCTGTGAACCTTAATTCTACTGATTTCAGTTTTTGAGTAGCTAGAATTCTAGATGTGAGCCACTGGCATCTGCTTCTGTATTTGATTTTCTATGTTGACGATTGGTCTAGACTTTATTGAGACCTAACCATGTGCTGAGTATAATAATATTCTTATTAGTAGTTTTTGTGATTTTTATGAATTTCTGGGTTATTTGTACTGAAGTTTGGAATATCTCAAGTACAAAAGTAGAGAAGAACATAAAAATGCTTAATTTTGTTTTGAGTTTTAGAGGTAACCTAGATAATTTTTGGCTTTCTATCCTTTAATTTATCCTGGTTATTTTACTTTAAGAAAGAGACTAGAGATGGCTTTTTTTTTTTAAATCTCTATGAGGAGTATTCGTGAGGCTGGGAGTTTGGCCTAGTGGTAGGACGAAGACCTGGGTTGGATTTCTTGGTACCACATATATAGAAAAATCTGGAAGTGATGCTGTGGCTCAAGCGGTAGAGCTCTAGCCTTGAGAAAGCCCAAGGACAGTGCTCAGCCCTGAGTTCAAAACTGCCCCCCCACACACATAAAAAAGGAATATTCACAATATATTTGTTCTGCTAGTTTTTCGCCCCCTTAACAGGCATTGTACTATTGCCAAATAGTTATCATTTAAGTGATGAGTTTATGTGCCTTATTTATACCTGTATCTTTGTTATAGGACTCTCATACTGCTATTCCCTATATGTTTGTGTATATACTATTTGAGATTACTTGTATTTTTTCAGTGTTACTTTTGCCTATGTTGTTCTTAAGCCTAGGAAGCCTTCCTTCCTTAGTTTCTCTGCTGGTCAAATGTGTACTTGTTCTCTAATGTTTTTTTCTCCTTGCCCCCTAAGGGTTACTATTTAATGAGGCACCTGGCAGCACTTTATGTATCTGTATCTGTATTCATGTATGTATATATGTTTGTATGTATGTACACATGTAATATATATGTATGTATGTGTATATGCATTAATTATTCCTTTTTACTATTACTGGAAATAGGGTTTCAGCTAAGTGTTGCACATTTGCTTGGTGATTTACTTGCTCTTCAGCAAATGGCTATCACTTGAATCATATCTCTATCCCACTTCTAGCATTAAAAAAAAATCACATCCTAGCTTTCTTTTTTTTTTTGTTTTGCTCAATATGAAGTGATGTTTGCTATCCTGATTTCCAACAGACTTAGTATTTGTAGTCTTTAGTAAATGCCTCTTTTCCATTAGAATTAATCACTCCTTCTTCTCTGCTTCTAACTGCAGTGCTTTCCCTTGTATCAGTACTTTCCCCTTTGGGGTCACTTTGAACTGATTTCCTCATTGTCTGAAGGTAAAGAACAAATTATATTTTGTATTTCTTTCTTGGCATACACAGGTAGGATTTATTGGTTCTTTGACATGAAATGGACCTAGAGAAGTTAGTACTAGTGATAATGAATTATATTCAGATTTTTATTTTATTCTGTAAAATTATCATTTTTATGATATATATATATATATGTTCTCCTTCAGCCCGGATTTTACTATGAAGTCTATATTAGTGCTGAGTTTCATGGTGGTTATTGATATTTAACTTCTGTCCCTGTGGTTTACAGTGAAATCTCAAGTTTAGACTTGTGGTCCATAGGGTCATTTTCAAGGCTGACCTTTTGATTTTATTCAGGTTTGTCTCTCTCTTTTTTTTGTGTGGTGAAATGGTTCCCCTCCTTTTCTATATGAGTCTGCTATATTTCTATATGAGTCCTATTCATTCAGATTCATTATGTGACGTAACAAGTATAGGGTAAATGATGATTGTTATCTCTGTAAAATGATTCAGGGGCTGTGCAGTGATAACCCTAGCCACTCGGAAGGCTGAGATCTGAGGATTGAAGTTCTAAGTCATCCTGGGCAGAAAAATCCATGAGGCTCTCATCTCCAGTTAATAAGCAGAAATGAGGAACTGGAGTGGTAGAGTGTCACCTGTGAGTGAATGAGAACACAAGGCCATGAGTCTACGCCCCAGTACCAGCATACACACAAAAGAGGATGTAGCTACTAACACAGTTTTGCATTTATTTAAAAAGTGACAGCATGGCCCTATGTAATAGCACATGACTGCAATCCTAGTGGATAGCTGAGGCAAGAAGACTGACTTCAAGGCAAACCTAAACTACATAGAAAGTGAGATTACTTCAAAAAGACTAGGGGAAAAGAATCTCCTCCCAAAGCAATCCCCCCCCAACAAAAAAGATACATGAAATTGTTAAATGTTCTACTTTTTGTAAAGCCACAAATAATCTTTCACAGCTACTTTTGCAACATTTTTCAGACCCTCCCCCCATTCTTCAATCATCATGGCTCTCAAGTAAGGTTCAAGGGCACCTGTTTATATTCTACTATACAGTTAAATATTCTCCTACTTCAGCCTCCTGAGTGCAGGGATTGTAGACTTGTGCCACTATACTTGATTGAGATATTACAAACATTTTGTTCTTAATGTTTTGTAATATTTTTTTCTCTTAAGATAATTGGAATTTACTAAATTCTATAATGGATTGACTGTAGGGGGAAAAAAGCTCATGTCCTCACTTTAAGAAATTGTTGAGTAACATTTCTGCTTTTGTTTGTTCTTCTAGATTATTTGAAACGGGAAGTATAACTTGTTAATTTCTTTTTTATTTTCATAATTTCTCTTTGCTCAGTTCTCACTATATTTTTTTAGTCTAAACACCTTTGCTCTCCAGTTTCTGCTACACACCTTGAATATAGTATGGATTTTATTTTAATTTTCTATTTAATTTTAATTTTTTGGTGGATCATTGGCTTGAACTCAGGGCCTTGATGCTGTCCCTGAGCTTTTGTGTTCAAGGCCAGTGCTCTACCTATTTGAGCTTCAGCTCCATTTCCAGTTTTCTGGTAGTTACTTGGGGTTCATTGTAGATAAGAGTCTCATGGATTTTCCTGTGGAGGCTGGCTTTGAACTATGATCCTCAGCTGCCTGAGTAGGTAGGATTATAAGCATGAATTACCTCTGACTGACTAATGTATACTTGGTAACTCATTTCTGCTTTAGGGTTCTGATACTTAATGTTTTAATAAACACTTGTTAAAATGGATGCCTGATGACCTGATAACCATTACCATTTAGTTAAAAAAAAACTAGAAACACTTAAAGATACTGTTTATTGCTGTTTAGGATTTTTTTCACATACATTGTGACATAGTGTCTTTTCAGAGTAAGTTTCTAAGGTATCACATGTCATAATAGCAAGCTGCAGCTTGCTGGAAATATGATGCTAGCACAGATGGGATAGTGGAGGGACGGCTTACAGAAAGTTGAGACGGGCTTAACATAGGTAAATCAAAATCTCAAACTCCTATTGTTCCTTCCACTTTTGCTTGACCACCAAATCACAGAGAATTAGAAGTGAACTTCTCCACACATTTGATGAGGGGATACAGTAAGATGAAGAAACTTTCTCAAAAGTTTTTTTCCCCGAGTAGTAAAGCTTTACATATATACTGATCAGCATAGGTTCATTTTTTTCCTATTAATATAACTCTTATATTTGGAGAAAGTTCAGATTTGCCAAATATAGTTGTGACCCTTTAAAACATTTTTTCATTCAATATTAATGTAATTAAGTATAATATGAAGTTTAATTTAGTACTTTTTTGAACTATGATGATGCAAGTACACATAAATTCTGAGGACACTGATGTGGAAAAGGTTTTATTTTTAATGAATTCAGATCCTAATATGACAGATAGAAACATGATCACAAGATGATTTTATAAGTGATATGATGTGATTAGTACATATAATGTCTTGAAATAACAAGTTATCTTTTCATATACATGTATAAGTATAGGAGTAGGAAGGAGATAGATGGAGGAGGGCAGGAAAATAATAATCAAGTTTCAAAGAAGAACATTTTGAATTGAGTTTTGAATAATGGGTACAAAGTTAGCTTATTGGCCAAGGAATTGAGAAGTTTTGCATTTTAGTTATAGGTACCAGCATGTATCCTGAGAGTACCACTAAAATGAGATGTGTGGGAAGAATAGGGGAATTGCTAAGAATGTGAAGAAAAAAATACAAGTAGGGGGAAAAAGCTAGAGAAATAATATGGGAAGGAAGGAAAATCGGGTATCTCAGAAGGACAGATGATGTATACAAATCACATCCTAGAAATATATGACAGATGTGTTAAATATTAGTGTACCTATATGTGAGATGGTGAGTAGAATATTTTTTTTGAGTACTTTCACAAATTAAACTTTATACTTCCCAGTCAGAGACTGTCGTTCAAAACAAAAATTAGTGAATGTAAAAGTAAATTTTCTTCTCATCACATCTCCTTTATGGAGCATAGAACCAGGCACAAGGTAGATTTATAATATTTATGGAAACATTTGTGAATTCTGTGAATTGAATCAGATAGCATGTAGTTAACTGGTACACTGAAGCTGAGAAATTAAATGATTTTCACAAACTAGAAAAAATTTAAGAGTTGAAGTTACTGTTTTGTCTGAATAGTAATTGCAAATTTTAAACTCAGGCTGCTATTGTTGTTGTTGTCATCATCACCATCATCATCATCATCATCATCATCATCATCATCATCATCATCACCAAAATTTGTCCTGTGACAAAGCAAAAGCCAGAACATACTGTCTGCAGACTCTTCTGTTTCTAGTGTCCTTTAGTTGGTATTTTCCTAATCTTTCATCTCTTTTCTAGTTTAGGAACCAGGTAATCTGTATTTGTCATTGTTGCTGATTTAGGAGCTTAAGTTGGTTTCATGTAGGCAGATGGAAAGTTAATCTTTAACTGGATTTAATGAAGTAGAAAATAGCATGAGAATATTAGATGGACTACAAAGGAACCCAAAATTTTGACCCTAGTTCTACAATTGGTGCTTTTTATTTTTTTCTCTCTCTCTCTTTCTCTCTCTCTCTCTCTCTCTCTCTCTCTCTCTCTCTCTCTCTCTCTCTATATATATATATATATATATATATATATACTGTTCTTCCCTTATGATTTGCATTAAGTGACTAGAGATTTTTACCAGCTCTGAAGCTCTTAAAGTTTTCTCTGCCCTGTAATGTAACTTGTTTTCTTTGCCTCTTGCTTTTAATACTTGCAGAAATAACTTTTGTTTTGAAAATATAGTATCTTTCTTTGAAAAGCTTTAATTTCCTAAATTATTACTATTTGTTTTTGAGATTTCCTTTGTTTTCAGGGGTTGACTAACTCCGGTTAGTGTGAAGTAATCAATAGGAAATGTTTTGCTACTCAGATATTCTATGTAAGAATGACTTAAAGTTTTGTTTCATCTTACAGCTTTTTAGTTTTAGCTATTTAGACTTATAGAGAAAAATTGAAAAATAGAGTTGGAGTATAACTTTCATCTCTCATCTCCTAATGTTAGCCATGGGGTAGTGATCAAAACCAGGAAATTAAGTTTAGTATAGTACGTTTTTAATGTCTGTATTGGCTCTTGCCTGGCCATTTCATTTAGGACTGGTTTTCTACTACTCCATTTCTGGATTTGTTTTTGGTTAATTGGAAATAAAAGTCTCACAGACTCCTATGCCCAGATTGGCTTGGAATATAGTCCCAAATCTCAGCCTACTGATTAGCTACGATTATAAGTGTCTATCTGATTTTTTTTATGCTATAGAGGGCATATGCTTAATATATTTTTAGAATAAATTTTTGTATTTGGGTTGACTTCTTTGTGTTTTTGTTGTGAGTTTTAGCACTACTTGTTGAAAAGACGTTTCTGCAGGGAATACTTGTGTGCCTTTCTTGTAATCAGTTAACGGTATTTGTGTGGGTTTATTTCTGAACTATGTGTTCTATTCACTGATCTGTGCATCTTTTCCTTTGCTGTCTTGATTCCTGTCTTGTTTTGTCTTGGGGTATGTCCTCTCATGTACAATAAGGAGTTCAATTAGTTGTTCTCCCTGGTTCCTGTGTGGGAGCCTCTATCCATCTTCAGAATTTTTAGAGTAACAGAAGTATCTTTGTTCTTGGTGGGCCCTGCTAGCTTATGCTAATCAGGTGACAGCATGGGGGCAGGCAAGTTACGTCAGAATGACCAAATATGTGGAGGACTGGGTTTTGAGCCATATGGTATAATCTAACTTTTGGGGAAGGAAGAAAAAGGTACTGGAGATTGGTTCTGTCATGTGGGCAATAATTCAGTTCAGTCTATGTAAGGAGAATGACTAATAAAAACCTTGCACATGTTATACCTGGTCAATAATATTCTTGTGTGTGTGCAATTATGTGTCATGCTGCAGAAGGGTGACATGGGCTGGGCTGGTTTTGTGTAGACATGGAAGGTTTATATTTGGACTCATCTCAGAACTTGTGCTGTTTGTCACATTTTCAGGTTGTCATGATTTATATCCTTTTTTTTTGCTATAATAAAACTATTAATGTACTGCTTTTTTGAGTTGTATGAATTATTCTAGCAAATTATCACACCCAAGGGAGAAATAAGTACCTCTGAATTTGTAGTCAGTTGTTCAGAAGTACAGGTACCCTGGGAGCTTCTCAACTTGCAGCTGGTATTCGAAGTAAAGACATTCTGTTTCTTTAATTTGTGATGTGTTTCGTATAATTCTAGATAGTTGTAGAAATCCTGGGCTTTTGTTAGAACAACTCCTAGGCACTGGATTGTGGTTTGGTATAAGAAAAACTGATGAAAGGTAGACTTGAGGAACCTGTGATTGTGGGGTAACTTCCCAATCACTTGTGACATGAAATGTTTGACTGTGATCTGTTACTGAAGATACAAATTAAGGGATGGAAATGAAATTTTTTTCCTTCAAAAAAAAAAGTTAAGGGATGGAATTTGGAAAGGGCAGTAGGCCCAGCTTTTCAGGAAACGCCTCACCTAGATACAAAAGGAATTGTAAAATTAAAAAAAAAAACAATTAAATATGAAGTTCAGGCTGGGCGCTGTTGGCTCATGCCTTTATCCTAGCTATTTAAGAGGCTGAGTTCTGAGAATTGTGGTTCAAAGCCAGCTAGGGCATGGGAGTCCATGAGACTTCTATCTCCTGTTAACCCCCGAAAAACCAGAAGTGGCAAAGTGGCTCACCATGGTAGAACAGTAGCCTTGAGCTGAAGAGCCCAGGCCCAGAGTTCAAGCCCTATGACTGACGAACAACAGCAACAAAAACAAAAAAAGAAGTTCATTGATAATTATTACCTGTAAAAACAATAAGTGAAAGTCATAGAGAATGCTGGAGCCCCTGAAGTTGAACCAAACTAGGTTTCAATCAGTCTGAGCCGTGACCACTAGCCTCAAAGCCACCCATGGTGGGAAAGGTTGTTATAGTGCACTGGAGAGTACTATTCATGGCTTCTGATTTTAAGGAAGGTAGTGGAGAGAACAAATCAGGATTGTACTGAAATCAGAGGTTATAGTATAAAACAGTTGCCTCACTTTGTGGCCCATTCTCATCAATATCCTGAACTATCTTTTGCTGACTAATTTTGAAGCTGACTAATTTTTTATTGTAATTAATAGAAGGGTTATATTATATTTGCCAGATAGAAGGTGCATTACTTCACAAACATTGCTACCCTTTCTCATGTTTTTGTCCCCATTTCCCTCTCCCACCTCCTCCCCTCTTCTTGTTTTCCTCCTTCTCTATCCTTTTCAAATAAACATATATACAATATATCAGATAACAAGATAAGATACTGTAACAATATGAGATAACCAAGGGACAATACAGTAGATGAGAAATAATATAGTTTGGCTGGGAGTTTGGCCTAGTGGTTAAAGTGCTTGCCTAGCATGCATGAAGACCCGGGTTCGAATCCTCGGTACCACATATAGCAAAAAGCCGGAAGTGGTGCTGAGGCTCAAGTGGTAGAGCTCTAACCTTGAGAAAGTCCATGGGCAGTGCTCAGGCCCGGAGCTCAAGCCCAGGACTGGCAAAGAAAAAAAAAAGAAATAATATAGTTCTTAATAGAACAACAATCAAGGTATAGAAACAATCTTGTTTGTATATCTTGAAGGTCCTTTCATTTAGCCTCATCCTATGTGGCCTTATGTATCTAGGTTTTGCTTATTGTAAACCTCTGCTAGGAGAGTCCAAGGTTTATACTAATTATGACAAATGAAGGAAACCACTGGGCCTATGTTCATTTGAGTCTGGCTTACTTCTCTTAATATGATTTTTTTTCCAAGTCTTTCCATTTCCTTAGAAATGGGATGATGTCGTTCTTTCTGATGATATGAAGCTGACTAATTTTTATTTTAACTTTGATTCCTACACAATGGAAGAAAAGGTTGGGTTGATATAGGATGTAGCCTGGGATGGTATTTCAGTAGATTAGTCAAAGATTTATATAAAAAAGGCCTTTATTTGAATTTAATGCTTAATATCATGTACTTGAGTGGCTAACATGGTCATGGGCTACAGAAGAGACATTTCTGAAACTCCTGGACCGAAGGACCCATGCACTTTAGGTGAAATCTCAATTGGGGTAGTGATAAATACTGAGAGTATAGATATATATAGATTGATTTGATGAAATTTAATTTTATGACATTTGAAGATGAAAGATGGGGATGAAAATTAATTTTTTAAGCAAGTTTATTTATGTAAAGTGGTTGCTTTTTTTTTCTTTTACCTAAATGGATATTATGTCGAGCTAGGAAATACTTTCCCAACCAAAACTTGTTGAAGGGGTACAGAAAACTACTGTAAATATAAAAGTTGATGGAATTATTATGTATGAAGTCTCAGAATAATAATGCCTTCATCAACAATATTTATGATTACTGAAAACAGTGTGGAGGCTAGTTCCTCTTTTCCCTAACAGATTACTTTCTTTCAGAAGGATTATGTCATTAACTAGAAATAGTTAAGTTTATGTATATTGTTTTATTTTTTATTTTTAGGGTGATTCCTTGAAGCATTAGTTGTAATTTTGGAAAATTGGAAACAACCCAAACATCTAAATAATAGTCATACGACCTAAGAGTAGCATAGTATAAGGACTTAGTAAAAGAAGGGATATGAATGTTTAATTTAAACTGAAATAATTATGCCATTTTTTAGAAACAGGAGACAAATATGAATATATTTACCTTCCATATGCGTGTAGAAATATATTATGCCATTACAGATAATTCAGTAATTGGCTGTGTCATTTTTCTATTTTTATAACAGATGTGTATAGAATTGCAGTGTTAACCAAAGGTATATTTTCAAGTGATTTCATAAGTTACCTGAGCACTAATTTAAGTTTAAAAAGTTTTCTTTTAAGTTGGATGAACTTTACATAACATAAAAATATTTTAGTGGCATTTAGCTCATTGAAATACTTCATACCAACAATCTCTATGTAGTTTGAAAACTTTTTTTATTTTTTTGGATGTGGAAGGCAGCTTTGTCCTTGCAAGGTAGGAACTCTACCATCTCTGGCAGTTCTAAAACACTTCCAACATCCCAAAGTGAACTTTAACCACATTAAGTAGTTATTTCTACCCACCCTAAACCCCTCTACCTCTGGAGACTACTAGTGTGCTTTCTGCCTCAATGGATGTACATAATTTACATAAAGATAGAATAGTAGAATGATTTAAAATTCATCCATGTTGTAGTATGTATCAGCAATCACTCTTATAAAGCTGAGTAATACAGTCTGTTTTTGAGCACCTGTTTTAAATTTGAGGGGTTTTATATGTACATATAAAATTTCTGAGTCATATGGCAGTTAATTCTATGTTTAACTTTTGGAAGAACTGCCAAACTCTCCTAACAGCTGAGTTATTTTACTTTTCTATTAACAATATATGAAAGTTCATATTTTCCCACATATCTGCCCACATTCTTTGCTCCTACTTTTTAAATAGCTATTTTTCTGGGTGGTAAATTGTATTTAGTAGTGTTTTTGGTCTCATTTCTCAAATGATGTCCTGTTAGCTGTTTGCATATCCTCAGAGAAATATCAGCTCCTCTGCCTAGTTTTGGCTCGTTTTCATGGTTGAATTGTAAGAATTTCATAGTTGAATTTGTGGATACTGGTTTCACCCGATATATGATGCACAGATTTTTCTGTGATTCTGTTAGCTGTCTTAATTTTCCTTGTAATTTCAAGAAAGTACACAAAAAGTTTTAATGAAATCCTATTTATTATTTCCTTTATTATTTATAATCCAGATTTCATGTCCTGAAAATTCAATGCCAAGTACAAAAGTCATGAAGATTTGCCCTTTGCCCTTATGTTTTCTTCTAAGAATTTTATGTTGTTTTTTTCTTTTAATATTAAGGCCATTGTTTTGTTTTGTTTGTTTGTTTGTTTGTTTGTTTTTTGGGTCATGGGGCTTGAACTTGGCTTGGGCACTGTCCCTGAGCTCTTCAGTTCATGGCTACCACCCTACCCCTGGGCCTAGGCTTTGTCCCTAACCTCTTCAGCTCAAGTCTACCACCCCTACCCTTGAGCCATGCCCCATTTCTAGATGTTAATTGGAGGTGAGTCTCAGATCCTGTTGTGCCCAGGCTGGCTTTGAACCTTGATCCTCAGATCTCAGCCTCCTGAATAGCTAGGATTACAAGTGTGAGCACTGAGTCCGGCCTGGCCATTGTTCCATTTTGTGGTTTTTGTTTGTGATGTGAAATAATGATCCAAGTTCATGCTTTCATCATTAGTTGACAGCTTTATAGATATCATAGATATCATTTCACTGCAGTGGACTGTAAGCTTTCTGATGACGGTGTCATTGTTCATCTCACTGTGGGTTCCTGACATGTGACATCATTTCTCTTTCTGATTTCAGAAAACCTTAGACTTTAAACAGTTTGAATAATGTCTTTGTGTGGTTGCTGTTTATATCTATAATTTACTGTGGCTTTTTTCTAGTTTAGAAAGCTTTAGTCTTCTCATCTCATCTTGTCTTCTTTCTGTATTCAGATTTGAACTTCCTAGGCAGTCAACTACTTGAGCTACTTTTTCAGCTGTCTTTAGTTTATTATCTACGCCGCATCTCCAACTGCCTTCAACTGGCAGACTTTTTGTCTTCAGAATTTTTTTTAAGCCTTCTGTTGCTTTATTACTATTATCTTCCTTATGAATCTAATGTATGATTTCCTTTGGATCTTTGTATATATTCAAAATAGTTTTTATATAAAACATTATTTGGCAAGCCTACTGCTTATACTTTTTATCTACTTACAATTACAGATGTGAGCAAATATTCTTGACTTCTTTTTTGAGATAATCACACTAACTTTTGCTAGGCCTTCCACCTTTTATGTAGCTAGGATTATAGGCATGAGACATTATGACTAGTCCCTCTCACTTCAAATATCCTTTTTCTCACTTATGCGAATCTCTTTCTTAACAAAAATATTGATTAATAGATATTTTATTTCTGTCCTCAAATTTCCTTAGGCTTTGTTTTTCTTGATTGTGGGTTTTTTTTTCCTCTGTGGCCTGAAATTTTACTTGATCAAGCTCATTCTCTCTCTGGTTCAAATTGGCTATAGAAACTCCCTACTAAGGTTGCCTTTTGTTTTCTTTTGAGGAACAAATGAAGCTTTCAGAACAATTTTCACAGTATCTGGTTCCAATAGGAATGCAGTAATTATAAATTACATCTTTATAATTTTGCTCTTAATTCTTAAGATTTGCCAGTTTTTGATATTTTTAATTGTAAAACAAGTTAAAATTTACCATCTTAAACAGTTTTAGGTGTATATAGTTTCATAACTTTAGCATTCAAATTGTTAATGCAACCAATATCCAGAACCTTCTTATAATACAGGCTAGATATTATTGTTCTTACTTTAAGGCAGAGTCTCAGTATATATCTCAGGCTGGTTTCAAATTCTCCATTCTAGTCCTGCCTTACTTTGTGTCTGAGATAACCACCATACTCCTGTTGTATTTTGAATATTCTTTTTTTTCTCCCCTAATTCTTGATAACCATCATTTTGGTTTTTGTTTCTGTGAATGTAACTGCTTTGCACTCATCTTATTAGTGGATTCATACAGTATTTGTCATTGTGAGATACCTTATTTCATTTAACAATGTCCTTAAGAATGACCCTTTTTCTTTGAGATTATGTAGTGAGCTGGCTACTAGTAGCTTCACTCTGTTACCCTAGCTACTCAGGAAGCTGGGAGATCCAGGGATCATGGTTTGAAGCAAGATCAAACAGGAAAGTCTGTGAAACTCTTATCTCTAATTTATTACCAGAAAAGCCAGAAATGGAGTGGTGGCTCAAATGGTGGAGTACTAACCTTCAGCACAAAAGTCCAGGGACAGCACTCAGGCCCTGAGTTTGAGTCCTAGGGTGGGCATTTAAAAGACCGAGTAATATTTTGTTATAGCTACATATCACCTTTTGTAAGGTTTATTTAGTTCACAATTTTGGAGGCAGGCAGGGAGGCTTAGGATCTTGGTGTCAACATCCTTTAGCTTCTGGTGAAGGCTTCATGTTAGATCAACTTGAACAGAAAAGTAGAAGGTGGAACAGCCACACACTGAAAAAGTAGAGTATACGAGGTTGAGTCCAGGTGCTAGGTGCCAGGTGCTACCTTGTTAACAACTGGCTCTCTAAATAACTAAATTTGTGTGGAAAGTACCCAAATCCCCTTCTGAGGGTGGTACACCTTTGGCATGATTACATCTTAGAGGCCCATTAACTTTCAGAAATGTTATGTTGGAAAAAAATTTAACATGAGGAAAATGAAACTGTGACTCAATGCTAGCCTTGAGCTGAAGAGCTCAGGAACAGCATCCAGGCCCAGAGTTCAAGCCCCACAACCAAAAAAACACATGAGGTTTGGTGGAAACAATTCACACTCAAATCATTAGTATAAATATTTCTTCAAGATTCTGTTTGCAGTTCTTTTGTTTGTATACATAGAAGTTGTAGTTAGATTTTTCTTGAACTGATTCTGTCTTTTCTGTCCTATTAGTCTTGGGGAGGTCCTTTTTAGAAATTCTCATACTTTACTGGTGTTGCTAGTAATGGGATTAGTGGTGAGACTACTTATTGATGGTTTCCTTTGGTTCTTTGCATTTATAATAAAAATTAAAAAATCAACATTTAGTAAGTTCAGAGCTGAGGTTTTCCTCAGATATGTTTCAATAAATCTCTGTTTTAGTCATGTGTGCTCTGGCATGCCTGATATGTTGGCTTGTGGTTACTTAGTGTTTTGTGAATATTTCCTTGAATGTCATAAGCCAAATGTAATCAAAATTATAAGAAAAGAGGAAGGACACACACACACACACACACACACACAATATATATATAAGTTTGAGCAGGAGACAAACCCTAAAAGACAAAAATAAAAAGACAGATTGACTCTGTCCTGGGTTACACTTCCAGTGCTTGCTTCCCTTTGTGCTCCACTGAGCCAAGGAAGTGGAAAGCTGTCTCAGGTTCTCTTAGATGTTTACTGAGAGTAAGGTGCTGTCCTGCATTTTTGTGGCTTTCTAAATTTCCCCAGTATTCATGGCAGCATTACATTGTCTTTTCACTCCAAGCTTTTATTTTAAAAAATCTAATATGATTTACTCAAATAGAATTTACTCAATAACATTTTATATAGTAAAGTTTAGTGAATTTTGTCCCAGAAAGCTAAGATTTAAATTCTTTTGTGAAAAGAATTTCAGTCTCTCAGCCTTTGGTCATCAAGAAAGACATGGTAGAAATAACAATAAATAATTTAATGCAAAAGACCAGGTAACTAATGGGATAATCAGTATATTTTTTCATATTTATGTTTTGTTAATATTGTGATAGAACGAGTGCATATTATAAAAATGAGTATAATGGAAATTCAGTCTACATTATTCAGTATAAACAGATTTGAAGCTCACATCTCAGAATGAAAAGATGAAAGAATTTCTCACATAACTAAAACACTTTTCTAATGACAGCAACAACAAAACAAGTTTAGGATGAAGATAAAAGTATGAGGGAGAACCAGGTTACCCCCAGTTTTGGAGAGAAATTCTTCCTGGCTTTTTTTCTCCATTTTTTCCACATTCTGTTATATGTTTGTCATCCTTTGCCACAGGTGACTCTTCATAGTTCATTTACCTTACATTGTTTTTGAGGACTGCCCTAAGCTTTTCTGCCCCAGTGAATTCTGAATTACTTCTGGTAACCTCAGACTGGTTAGGGCAGACAAATAATTCTTTGTGAGTAAAGGCTTCAACTTTGCCCTCTGGAACCAATGTTTCTGGAGGGAGTGTGCTGTCTTCAAGTATACAGTGGAGCGGAGAAGGGGATTATGGGAGGAGCCTAGAGAAGATTCTCAAAGCCTGTTTTTACATTGTCCTTTTTTTTTTTTTTTTGGTTGGTTGCACTAAATTTGTTTTTTCATTCAGTTCTGACAAAGTTGGTTATAAATTGCTTCATGATTTTTCAGTGTTGGAGGAATGAGCTTAGCTTTTTTTTTTTTTAATTAGATCACTGGATTTTGTAGAAACGGAACTTTGGGGGATCTGGAGATGTAGCTCAGTAGTAGAGCGCATTCTTGTGTAACTTGGTGGTACAGTGCATTCTTAGCATGTTCGAAGTCCTAAGTTCAGTACTCAGCACCAAAATAATTTGTTTTTGTCTTATTAATGTATGGATTTCTTGTCAATGTATATTTTTCTAATAAACTCTTGAGAATTTATCCATTTATCAGAACCCGAGGGAGAGAGTAAGAAAAGGGGTAATATTATTCAAAAACATGTATTCTTTACTTGACTTACTTAAATATCCCCAGTATACATGGCAACATTACATTTTCACTCCAAACTTTTATTTTTAAAAGTAGAGTAGAATTTATTCAATTACATTATTCAACTACCTGTAACCCCTCTTACATCACCTTTATAATAACAACAGATTCTTAAAATAAGGGACTTAGAGACACTTTATACTAAACATAAGGATGATAGCCTGTGATGATGTATTCAGTCATAATTAGCAAACTCAGATTATTCTGAGTCCAAATAAATACTGTACACCTATTAGAAGAGCTAAGATTTAAAAAGTATACATTTAGTGCTGGTGATGATATCAAGCAGCTAGAAATCTCATTCACTACTGAACAGAATGTGAAAAGTTCATAATAACTATGAGAAATGGCCAAGGAGTTTCTTAAGATGCAAACATATATTGATTATATCATCTAGCAGTTCCACTCCTGTGTGTTTATCCTAGAGAAATGAGAGTTTATATTTGCACAAAAACTTGTACATGAATGTTTTTAAGTAGTTTTATTTCTTAAAACTAAAAGCTGTTGAAGTGGTACTGTGGTTCAAATGGTAGGGCAGTAGACTTGAGCTCAGGAGCTCAGTGACAGTGTCAAGAGCTGGCCCAGTGGTAAAGTGCTTGCCTAGCATGCGTGAAGCCCTGGGTTCAGTTCCTCAGTACCACATGCACAGAAAAAGCCAGAAGTAGCACTGTGGCTTAAGTGGTAGAGAGCTAGTGTTGAGCAAAAAGTGTCCAAGGACAGTGCCCTGAGTTCAAGCCAGGACTGCCCCCCCCACACCAAAAAAAAGCTATGAAGAATGAAAATGTTCTTCAATTAATTAATGGATTCATAAGCTGGCCCTCCTCTACAGTCTTAAGTGAACTCATTGTTCAAATGTTAAAATAATTTAGATGAATCTTTAAGGTATTTCATGAGTGAAAGAAGCCATTCAAAAGGGTGCTTATTGTATATGTGCATGATATTCTTGAAAGTGAGAAACTATACTGATGATAAACAGAGGAATGTTTGACAGGTGGTGGGTAAAATGAGAATTTAACTGGAATGCTAGGATTAGAGGCTTCAGGGATGAATAAATTGTTTTGTATCTGAATTTTCTTAGTATTTTCACAAATCTATATATACTATAAATCTGGGTATGAAATTAATAAAGTGTCCACACCCCAAATCAGTTTTATAGATAGCAATTAAAGCTAATGTCAAAAATATTTAAGCTTTCTGTAATGTGGAGGCAAAGCAGGAAGCACTGATTCACCACCTCAGATTTCACTCTGCTTGAAATGGAAAAGTTTTCAGGGACCAAGGAAGTACTGCGGCAATTCTCTTAATAAGTGCTCACAGTATCAATTCCATTGAGGCCTCTGGAAGCCACAGACTGTACATTTAATTTTCATTGTCATACTCTGCTAACTAAAACAGACGTATGGGAATATTGGCTCTGAACAAGTGCAGGTGTTCCAAGTTAGATACTGAAGCTGCCATAACAAACATGAGACAGAAACCTCCCCACATTAGCCAGGCTCTACCACACCACATGGCATCCTGTCTTCCTGTAATAATGTATGTCCTACCCTGTGTGGATGATTTCTAAATGGGTGAAGAAAAAAATTTACAGTAGGTTAATTGATTTCCCTCCTTTTCCTGAATCCTTATTGCAAGGATATTTGGGACAAGCTTATTATTCTATATCTTCCATCTGTCATCTATTTGTTAATGAATCTCTTTTTCTATGTATGTGGTACGGAGGAATTGAACCTGGGCCTTCGTGCATGCTAGGCAAGCACTCTACCACGAGGCCAAACTCCCAGCCCTAAGTTAATGAATCTCTTATATCACATCTTTTTGCTCAAAGTTATGCTTCTGTATTCATTTATCTACTGGAAATATGTTCTCCAATGCTGAAGGCAAATCAAAATTACTGGGTCCCCAAACTGTATTTTGCTTTTTGGGGGAAATTATTATTTTTTATTTGCTTTTATTTTTCATCTTTTTGGGGATTAGCATTTCTTATTTTGCTTTATTTCAATGAATGGTCATTATATCTGTTTCAAAACTAGGTATTTAAGGAGTTATTGTTGCTTACTTGCTAGTTAAGTCTGATCTTACATATTCTAACTTCTCAGTATGTCTCCAAACCACTTAGTCTTAGTTGGGTACTGATGGCTAATACCTGTGACGATTCTAGCTATTCAGGAGGCTGAGAACTGAGGATTAAGGTTCAAAACAAGCTTGGGAAGGAAAGTCTATGAGATTGACTAGCAAAAAGCATCAAATGGAGCTGAGGCTCAGGTAGTAGAGCATGAGCCTTGAATGAAAAGTAAAAGGGAGACCCTGAGTTCAAGCCCCAATATTGGCAGGTGTGAGTGTGTGTGTATGTGCGTGCATGCATGCGTGTGTGTACATGTGCACACTCTCTCACACATGGCAAAATAGGAAACAACAACAAAAACACCCACCCCACTTGGTCTATATTCTCATCAACAACAGTAAGACCAATGCCATTCATCACATCGGATCTCCAATAACCATAAAATTGTGTCTCTGTCTTGTTTAAGTCCATTCTGTGCACTGAATAATATTGTTTAATTCAAATCTTAATTAGCAATTTCTTAACTCTTTAGCCTTTTTATCTGTTTTTATTGGTATGTCATTTGTCAAATTGTTGAGAGTGCCTTGTGGTTGTCAGAATTGATTAGATGTTGATACTGATGGCAACACATGTATACCAAGAGTGAAAAGATTTATTGGTTTATTCCTAACACTGAGATTTTGTGGGAAGAGGAGGATAGGCATTGAAGGTGATCTAGAGTGACTTGTATGAGGGAGGGTGGAAAACTCTAGATTTTATTGTGGGTAGGCAAGGTTGAAGTTTCCCACATGTACGTAGATTGGGCAGGGTTGATTGAAATTCCCTACTGTTACCCAGGAAGACTTTCTTCAAGAAACTTTTCTCTTGAGTTAAACTGATAAAAGTACTGTTTTTATAATAGTTGTTCAAGAAAGCATTCTCTACTAAGATGTACTTGGTATTAACTTTATAAAAAGCAAGTCTCTAAAACAGCTTAGGTGGAACTCTCCATTTTATGAAATAAAAGCACTATGAATGTGCACAGAAAAAAGTTGAATACCACCTGGAGCATGGCTGGGAGTGTGGCCTAGTGGAAGAGTATCTGCCTAGCATGTACAAGGCCCTGGGCTTGATTCCTTAGTATCACATATACAGAAAAGGCCAGAAGTGGTGCTGTGGCTCAAGTGGTAGAGTGCTAGCCTTGAGAAAGCCCAAGGACAGCACTCAGGCCCTGATAAACTGAACTCTAGAAAGTATCTGTGAATCTCTTCTATTCTTTAGTATAGATGAATGCTAGATTCTTTGTGATTAATCAAAATTGATTTAGCATTCTTTTCTATTTACTGAGACACTTGTATTATTCTTATAAATCATTAAACCTAATGCCAGTTCATCTCTCATTACTATGTTCATATTTTATTTTTATGAGGACTATATATTAAGGACAACAGTTATTTTCATGATGGAAAGAGGTTCTGGGACATGGCCTTTTCTTGAACTAATATAAGTAGTTACTCAAATTTTTATGAAAATAATAATTGTTCTAATTGCTTATATACCTCAGATGGCCCAGCAATATAAAAATTGGAAATATTGGGGCCGGGAGTTTGGTTTAGTGGTAGAGTGCTTGCCTAGCATGCACAAAGACCCGAGTTCGATTCCTCGGTACCACATACATAGAAAACAGCTAGAAATGGTGCTGAGGCTCAAGTGGTAGAGCTCTGGCCTTGAGAAAATCGAAGGACAGTGCTCAGGCCCTGAGCTCAAGCCCAGGACTGGCAAAAAACCCAAACCAAAACAAAACAAAAAAATTGGAAATATTTGCATTAAACACCTGACATAGGAAGTAGTATAATTTCATTCATATTATCTGTCATAAAATAATTCTTCCCTTTCTAGTAGTGTTTTTCATGGCCATAATCTCAATTTAGTAGATTTGGAACCCTTTTACTTACACTAAAGTAGTAGTTTTATCATGTTGATTTTAGTTCTTGCATTGCAAAAATCTAGTAGTGGACCATAGGTGATGCAGTTTATAACCTGGTTTTTGTCTGTTCAGTTCTGTAGAGTTTTACATTGATAAAGACTGCTGTACATAAACTTTCAAGTAGATGCTTGTTGATTAAACTAGTTGGTGTATTCTAATCTTACTATAGAAAAACGAGCTTGCTGAATCAAGCCAAGGAAGTTGTACATTACTGATAGAAGATAGAGTTGGTTTTGGTACAAGACAGGAAACAAAATAAGGAATTGCTACTGAGTATTTATTTTTACATGACTGCTCAGTTCCTTGAAATTATGAAGTAGCCTTACACAACAGTCAATTATTTTGAGTGATTCTTCACTATTTTTGATTATTTATATTATCAAGAAAGTTATTAAAAGTATGGATACAGGCACCAGATTACTTTCGTTTATATCCTTTTGAGCTAGGTATTTGCGTTTTATAACATGCAGAAAGCATATTAGTAAATAATAGGGTTATTTTGAACATTAATAGCTTTATTTATTTATTTATTTATTTATTTATTTATTTACTTACTTACTTATACCTGTTCTGGTGCTTGAACTCAGGGCCTGAACACTGTCCTTGGGATTTCTCAAGGCTAACACTCTACCATTGAGCCAAAGTACCACTTCTGGCTTTTTCTATGTATGTGGTACCCAGTAATCAAATCAACGGTTCGTGCTTTCCTGCATGCTAAGCAAGTATTCTGCTACCAAGCCATGTTCATGGCCAGAATGAATATTTATTAATGCACATAGTAAGTTTTTTTTAATTGTGAAAATAAGCATTGCTTTTGAAAGAAACTTAGGAAGGAGGAACACTAAGAAAAAAAATGTTACAAAGAAAATTTTAAATAAGCCAGTTGTCTCAGATTTCCATTACTATGACAGATTACCTGTGATAGTCATCTTACAAAGGGAAACGGCATATTTGGGCTCAAAGAGATCTAGTTCACAATTATTGGCCTCATGACTTTGAGTCTATGACAACGCATTACATCTTGAAGGGATTTATGGAACGGCAAAACAATTCACCTAATGATCAGTAAGCCAAAAAGACAAAGAAAAGAGCCTTAGTATACTCTTTAAGAGTGAACACTCAAGGATCCAAAGATTATATGGTGATATTTGCAAAACCAGTAATTATTTGTCCCTTGAGCCAGCCCATAGTGAATTTTTTCATCTGGATTTGTTCACAGGATATTCTGAATAATCTTGAATCATGTGACCTTGAGGATGATGACCTTATGCTTGATGTGGATCTGCCTGAGGATGTACCTCTTGAAAATGGTAAGGACACTAGTAAACCTCCAGAATTATATGTCTGAGCTACTTAACTACTTAGCTACGTAACTATAACCAGTTTGATATTTGCTATTTACAGACTTAATGAAGCCTTTGAAACTAAGAATCAATATTAAGTGATAAATAGGTTCACTTGCAAATAAATATTTAAAATTTGGTTGTCTTAAGTATTAGATACAATTCTGTAATGATACAAAAACAGTATATCCCTCTAGCACAGAGTCAATGCTATATTTGTTTTCTTTCTTGCATTATTACGCTGTGTACATGACCAAGTGTTTCCTCACATTTTCGATTTCAGAAGGAATATATATAGAGAAACAAACATCACTTGACTTTTGAACAGTCTAATGTACTAATTTGATAAATATTTTAAGAAGATAAATTTGCAAAAGAGACAATATTTGGAATAAAACCTTCCTCTTTTCCTTCTAGTCTGTCCTGCTCTTGGTATGCCGGTAACTGACATTGTGGGATCTCTATTCAGTAAGGTTTCCCTTGTGTTCTCTTGCCTTCCAGTGAGTGGGCCTGCACACTGTCCCTGAACCTTTTTGTATTCAAGGCTAGTGCTCTACCATTTGAGCCACTACACCATTTCCAGTTTTTATTTATTTATTTTTTTGTCTTATCTATTGGAGATAGAAGTCTCACAGACTTTCCTGCTTGCCATCCTCAGATCTCAGCCTTCTGAGTAGATAGAATTACAAGCTTGAACCAATGGCATCTAGGTCTTGGGTTGTTTTGTTGTTTCTTCTTTTGTTGGCCACTTATTGTGTGCAGACTAAAACTTGGTATTTGGCACATCACCTCATGAAACTCAAGTTCTAGTCACTTTCTGAATCCTACCAAAAGTTATATAATACTAACTAAATTTCACTTTGTGTTAAATTCTGTCAGTCTATATTTCTTTTTTTATATATTTTTTATTGTAATTAATAGAAGGGTTACATGATATTTGCCAGATAAGAGGTGCATTAATTCACATACATTGATACCCTTTCACATGTCTTGATCCCCATTTCCCTCCCCCCCACCCCCACCCCTTCTCTTGTTTTCCCCCCTTCCCTATCCCATTTCAAATAACCAAATACAAATATATCCGATATTATCAGGTAACAAAGTGAGATACTGTAACAATATGAGATAACCAAGGCACAGCAAAAGAGATGAGAGATAACATAGTACCTTAAGAACAACAATCATTCATTATATGGCTTTTGTTTCTATATCCTCGAGGTACTTTCATTTAGCATCATGCTAGATGGCCTTTTATATCAAGGTTTTGCTCTATTGCAAATCTCTGCTAGGAGAGCCCAAGGTTTCTACTGATTATGACAAATGAGGGAAACCATTGCGCTTAAGTTCCTTTGAGTCTGGCTTACTTCACTTAATATGATCTTTTCTAAGTCTTTCCATGTCCTAACAAATGGGGCAATGTCATTCTTTTTGACAGCAGCATAGAATTCCATTGTGTACAAATACCACATCTTGTTGATCCATTCATCAACTGAGGGACATCTAGGTTGGTTCCATAACTTTGCTAGGGTAAATAGTGCTGCAGTGAACATTGTTGTGCTAGTGGATTTAGTAGGTCCTTGTTCCTGAATGATTGGGTAAATGCCAAGTAGTGGAATTGCTGGGTCATAGGGGAGCTCTATGTTTAGTCTTTTGAGGAACTGCCATACTGCTTTCTATAATGGTTGAACGAGTTTGCACTCCCACCAACAGTGTAGTAGTGATCCCTCCTGGCCACATCCCCTCCAGCATCTGTTGTTATTAGTTTTCTTGATCCTGGCCATCTAACTGGAGTGAGGTGGAATCTTAGAGTTGTTTTGATTTGCATTTCTTTTATGACCAGAGATGTTGAGCATTTCTTCATGTGTCTATAGGCCATTTTTGTAATTTTGTATTGAGATGCAAGAAGTCGTAATAGCTTTGACGACTTCCAGTTTATCTCCCTCTTTGGAAATATCTTTTCCTGTTTCAGTATTAAACATGTTCAGTACTTTTTTGTTACATGAACTTTATTTCTGTTAATCCTGTGCCAGTTGAAAGTATGTTCTTCTCAAGCTATGTATGTCCTCCCTGCTATATTTTAGGCTAATAATGGTTTGTTACAGACAGAAATACTACCTGTGTCATCCCATGTCTTTCTAAGACTTTCAAAGTTGTAAGAGAACCAGTCTAGGATACTTTTTATATCATTGTTTGTTTGTTTGCTTGTTGTCAAGCCAGCAGAAATGGATAATTACTACTCATAGCTTTCACTTTTTCTTTTTTTTTCCATAAATTTTTTCATTGTAATTAATAGAAGGGTTACATGATATTTGCCAGATAGATGGTGCATTAATGCCCACACATAGATACCCTTTCTCATGTCTTGGTCCCCATTTCCCTCCCCCGCACCCCCACCCCTCATCTTGGTTCCCCCCCTTCCCTATCCCATTTCAAATAACCAAATACAAATATATCTGATATATCAGGTAACAAAGTGGGATACTGTAACAATATGAGATAACCAAGGGACAGCAAAAGAGATGAGAGATAACATAGTACCTTAAGAACAACAATCATTCATTATATGGCTTATGTTTCTATATCCTAGGGATTCTTTTATTTAGTGTCCTACTATATGGCCTTTTATATCAAGGTTTTGCTCTATTGCAAATCTCTGCTAGGAGAGCCCAAGATTTCTACTGATTATGACAAATGAGGGAAACCATTGCGCTTAAGTTCCTTTGAGTCTGGCTTACTTCACTTAATATGATCTTTTCTGTCTTTCCATTTCCTAACAAATGGGGCGATGTCATTCTTTCTGACAGCAGCAGAAATCCAACAGTTTATGAAATTTAACAAAAAGGAGCACACAAAATACCAGCTCCTTTGGGACACGGCAGTACTCAGAGGAACATTTATAGCTCTGAGTGCCTACAATAACAAATTGGAAAAATTGCAGACCAACAATTTAATGTGTCACCTTAAGCTTCTGGAAAAAGAGCAGCAAACCAACCCTAATCCCACTAGAAGGAACCAAATTATTAAAATCAAAGCAGAATTAAATGAATTGGAATCCCCAAAAACTATAGAAAGAATTAACAAAACAAGGAGTTGGTTCTTTGAAAGAATTAACAAAATTGACAAAACCTTAGCAAATCTTACCAAAAAAAGAAGGGAGCATACCGAAATAAACAAAATCACATACGAAAATGGTAATATCATGGCAGAAATTACCAAGATCCAGAGTATCATGAGGGAATACTTCTCAAACCTTTATGCCAACAAATTTGAGAATCTAGAAGAAATGGACGAATTCCTAGCCAATATTAACATACCCACACTGAACCAAGAAGAACTAACCCAACTAAACAGGCCTATTTCAAGCACTGAAATATAAATGGCAATACGAGAACTTCCACCTAAGAAAAGCCCAGGCCCAGTTGGAGTCACAGCTGAATTCTATAAGGTCTTCAAAGCAGAGCTCACACCAATACTCCTCAAGCTCTTCAACGAAATTGAAAATGAAGGTTCTTTACCAAACTCATTCTATGAAGCCAGTATAACCCTCATCTCCAAACCAGACAGAGATTCATCAAAAAAAGAGAACTATAGACCTATTTTTTTGATGAACATCGTTGCAAACTTCTCAACAAAATACTGGCCAACCGTCTACAACAACTCATGAAAAAAATTATACGCTATGATCAAACAGGTTTCATCACAGGGAGGCAAAGCTGGTTTAACATACGCAAATCAAGTAATATCATTCAACACATGAACAGGAGTAAGGACAAAAATCACATGATTGTCTCAATAGACTCGGAAAAGGCATTTGACAAGATCCAACACCCCTTTATGTTAAAAGCTCTGGAGAAACTAGCAATCCATGGAACATTCCTCAATATAATAAAGGCTGTGTATGACAAACCCACAGCTTGTATTATATTTAATGGTAAAAATCTAAAGCCATTCCCTCTAAAATCAGGAACGAGACAAGGATGCCCACTCTCTCTACTCCTCTTTAACATAGTATTAGAATTCCTAGCCAGTGCAATAAGGCAAGAAGCAAGCATAAGGGGGATCCAAGTAGGGAAAGAGGAAGCAAAGCTTTCACTTTTTCAGTTAGCTATTATACGGATCCTTTTATCACTGCAGAGGGCACAGTACTGCTATTATCTCTGTTTCTAACTTATAGAAAGTAAATGAACTAAAATCTCCTTAGATGTATTGTCCTGTTCTTCATTTGTCAGACTCTGGAAACTGATTTTGATTTTTCTTCCATCCTGTAATTTTGTTGGCTTTCCATTTCTATATTACTTATGTGTCAGAGAACTGTAATCTTGTCTAAGAAACCAACCCTAATGTTATTTCACATTTCTTTTCTATCCTTTTTTCTTTTTTTTTTTTTTTTTTTTTTGGTCTGTTGTGGGACTTGAACTCTGGGCCTGGTATTGTCCTTGAGCTCTTTTGTTCAAGGCTACCACCCTACTCTTTGAGCCACAGTGCCACTTCTGGTTTTCTAGTGGTTAATTGGAGATAAAAGTCTCATGGACTTTAGTGCCCAGGCTGGCTTTGAACTATAATCCTCAGATCTCAGCCTCCTGAGTAGCTCGGGATACAGGCATGCCTGGCTGAGCAACCATTTCTTATAGGTATTAGGCCATCTGTCTCAGTCTGAACAGCAGTCTTTTGTAGTTATTTGTTTCCACTGATTATTTGCTGCTAGGCCCACTGTTGAATCAGAATGTCAGTAAGATAAGCAATTTGGAGTCTTCATGTAGCACCAACAACCTTAGCAGACTAAGAAGTAGCAGATGATTTCTGCATTATAACTGCTCACATCTAACTTCCTTTTAACTGCTCATATTTAACTTCTTGGCTAGCTTGCCTGGTTTGCTTGCCTTTTGATTCTATGGGTGTACTGCATTTATACTGTTCTAAGAACATATTGGATGATTCTGATTATATGGTTTGGAAGTGAATTAAGAAAAATATAAATTCAAAACCTTTAGAAGTTTGGATATATGTATGTATGCATACCCTTTATCAGTTATACAGAATTGCTGAAGCTAAAGTAACACCAAATGGAAGTAATTATGAGACTTAATTAAAGCTGAGTATAATACAAATATGAATTTATAAATTATGTTATCTAAAATCAGTTCTAAATTTTAAGATTTATTTTTAAATTTTTCTTTTGAATTTTCTATTGATTTAAAAAATGTAGCAGTTGCTGTACCTTTTACTATTTTAGGTTTTATTTATAAATGAGTCTTTAAAATATGTATCTGGGCTTATCCAAGCAATTGTTAGAAATAACTTCCAATGTTAAGCTGTAAAAAAAATACTCCATCTTTAAAAAACAAGGAAAAAGCCACCCTGTAAGATATATATCTACACTTACACTTATAATGAATTTCCACGTACAGTTTTAGTATTCTAAACAGATACTTAAGTTGTAATGCATTTGAAGGAAATGAGCTCTGTGTGTATGAAAGTTTAATTTATGCACTTAATTTTATTTGCATCATTTTTCTGCGTTTGGAAGTTTGTTTTTATCTGATGTACTGTAATAGAACATTTAGCATATTTTAAATCCAGTTAAGTAAAACAGTATTTTAAATAAGGAATTGTTTTTAAGAAGCAGGAATTCTGTTGATATCTCAAGTTTTTTTAAATCACATGCCATACTTGAACTTTCTCATGTAGTAGTTCTTGGACTGGAGAAAGCCTGTTCCGTGCCTCGGGTTAGGGTTTAGTAGTATTTTTAGTAACAGTCCTAAGTCAGTAGCTATGAGGGAAGATGGAGTCACAGGGCGGGCTGGGCTTGCTTCCCACAGGGAGGGCTGGGAGTTGAGCAGGAAGGCCTGTTCGGCAGTGCCTTGTGTGTGGCTATGTCTGAGTAGGCAGCTGGTAGCACAATGTCTCCCTTGTACAAAGTAACCCTCCTAAAGAGTGCTCAGATATGTGAGGAAAAAGTATTTGGGTAAGTGAAGAAGCTTGGTTGGGGTGTTTCAGCTAGATTCTTTTCAAGTTTCTGTGGTGTTTGGATTTCAGGGAGTACGCTATTTGTTGTTGCAAAGTAGTGGCTTTGTTTCCAGTAGCATTCTTAAGCTTTTTGAACAAACTCTACCTCAGGCAGATAGAAGCGTGCTACTTTATAAAAATGTGAGCTTAATTTAGCAAAATGATTTGTGATGAAAAGTTAAATTTGTACTTCTTGAAAATGGAGAAAATTAATTGTGGCATTCACTTCTAGAAACGAATTCTGTACTGTTCCTAAAATCTACTTTTCTTTTCCCCTGTCATTTTCATTCTGAAATCAGAAACAACTTGTTATAGTGATGAATGCCACTTGAAACTGCTTGCTGTCATGGGAAATATATGATGTTGATTTCAAAGAGGATTTGCTAATTTTAAAACAATGCAGGATTAGTCACTGAAATGACTAATATAAAAATAATATAAATTTACCTGATTTTGAATAATGTAAAATTTAGTTTACACCAAAAGAGCCAGTTGTTTTTTCTTTCGGAAACTTCATTTTGTGATAAGCTAGCAAAAATAGTTGCTGATACATAGTAGTACTCTAATAAATTTTCAGCAGCCTTTATTATGTAGCCATGAAGTTACCTCAGATAGAGTGTGTGCATGTTTATTGTTTTTTGCTTCTGCATCTGTGTAGTGGAGTGTGACACTATGAACCGCTTTGACCGATCAGACAGAAATGTCCGGCAGTCTCAGGAAGGATTTTGGAAAAGGCCACCCCAGAGGTGGGTTGGACAGGAGCATTACCACCTCAGCCATCCTGACCACTATCATCACCATGGGAAAAGTGACTTGAGCAGGTGAGTATTATTCTAACTGATCATTCACTTGTTACCCTCTACTTAGTTTGGATAATACTCCTTCAGAAACAAATTTTGTCTAGCTTTTGGAGGTGTCACAAAGACATTTCAGGTCACATGTGATACTAATTAAAATAATATTTAATAGTTCCTTTTTGGTCTTTTTTCTGTAGTTTTATCATAAATATAGACACTGTATTTGCTGTTCAGACTTTTAAGTTGTGGGATGATTTTTATATTTTTATTTTTTAATCGTTCATGGGATCATTTATTTAATCATTTAAGAATGATTAAATATTGACCTGGTTAAATTTTATACTTTTTCTGGACTTTTAAATTGTAGTATGACTATTTTTTCTTAGTTCTCATTTGAGAATGATTAAATATTGACCTTGTTAAAGTTTACAATTTTTCTAAATAATGTATACATTTAATACCAGGCAATTGTTTCTTTTTGCTTGTAAGTTGAAACTTAAAAATTGTACTAACACTTTTTGCATTAGATACTAGACATCTCTTCCTCCTTGAAGTGTGGAACAATCTTTAATTTGATCAGCTCTCATGTATAATGTCACTTGGTAGCTTAAGATCAAAGCCTCACCTTGTACAGATAAGCCTTGCAAGCGTAAACAATTTATTAAATGCCCTCCCTACTTCATTCAGTTTATTACCTGTAGACCATTAGCTTCTATATTTGGGCATCAGGGATAAAAGTTCCTGTAACAGTATCTGGTTTACAGTAGGTACCCCTTTATTGTTACTATTATTTTCCCCTTTTTACTGTCTCAACCCACAGATAGTTTTAGCTTATTCTGGAGCACATTTGCAGTGAACTAATGAAACTGAGATAAATTACAAAGTAAAACATACGGTTCTGTATACTCCCTAAAATAGGAAACAAAATTGTTGCCAAGATCTTGGTAGCAAAGGCAAAGTACAAAATCTGTTACAAGGTATGTGCAGAGTGTATCAATGAAGGATACACTTGTGGACTTACTTGCTTTTATAAAATAAAAACATAGGCTTTCTTACATGAATATTTAGAAGGAGAATACTTTGGAATATAGTAGATAGGTTGAGAGTAGCTCCCCCAAATAAATATAATGATAATTATCTTGTCTTTTTCTCTTTTTATATTTCCCATAATTTATTCCATCACAACTTTACTAGTTGTTTCTGATATTTTAGTATAGCACGTATTTTTTTAAATTTTTTTTAATTTAATGTATAGAGGGTTACAGTTATATTCGTCAGATAGAGGGTGCATTACTTCTCACACATTGATATCCCTTTTTAGGTTTTTGTACCCATTTCCCTACCCCCACCCTTCCCCTCATTTTTCCCCTTCTATTTCAAATAAACAAATAAACATCTATATAATATACCAGGTAACAAAATGGGATACTCTAACAATATGAGATTAACCAAAGGGCAACACAACAGAAGAGGAAAAACATAATACATTAAAAATAAGTCACTCATAATTAAGCTCTTGCTTCCATGTCCTGAGGTCCATTAATTTGGCCTCATCCTATATGGCCTTATGTATCTAGGGTATGAGCTATTGTAATCCTCTGCTAGGAGAGTTCTAGATGTGTGCTAATTATCAAGTCTTTTTCTTAGTTATATTTGTTGAAGCATGGTGCAAAGATTCTAATCCAGCTGAGAAAGGCAATTCTTCAGCTGATGATGAAGTAATGGGGTCACACTGAAAATCCTTTTGTTGGTATAATTCATGAGAGGAAATGAATGATGGAGACAGTCAGAAAGAATGCACTGCATGGACTACATACCATTCCAACACTTATTTCTGCTGGTTGTTCCATCTTATACAAAAATGAAAGTGTATATTTCAGCCACAAGAATGTTCAGAAAGTAGGAGAGATCAATATGTAGACTATTAGTGTGGTGCTAGTGATGATGGGTCCCTCGAACGCGATCCATGAACATGCAGTGGCTTTTTTTTTTGGTGGGGGATGGGTCGGGGGGGGTTGGGCAAGATAGCACAGACTTAAGAGTGTTACTTATAAAACAAAACAAAAAACTTTTTTTAATTTATTTTTTTATTGTAATTAATAAAAGGGTTACATGATATTTGCCAGATAGAAGGTGCATTAATTCACATATATTGATACCCTTTCACATGTCTTGGTCCCCATTACCCTCCCTTCCACCCCCCCATCTTGGTTTTCCCCCCTTCCCTATCCAATTTCAAATAACCAAATACAAATAAATCCAATATATCAGATAACAAAGTGAGATACTATAACAATATGAGATAACCAAGGCACAGCAAAAGAGTTGAGAGATAATATAGTACCTTAAGGACAACAATCATTCATTGTATGGCTTTTGTTTCAATATCCTGGAGGTCTTTTCAATTAGCTTCATACTATAACAAAAAACTCTTAATGGGTGTTAAAGGCTGTGGATAGGAGGAGGAAGGTTGATTGCCATAGGAGAAAGGTGGGTATTCCACCCAGAACAGTGGCCCCAGTAGAAGCTGTGTGATAGGATATAACATTTTCCAAGAACTACACTTCACATTTACCATAACACGATTTCTTGGTCATTTGGAGGAATGATTAGATGTGATCTCTAACTCTAGATAGCCAAATTGTATACCCACAGTTTAAGATAAAAGGCAGCAGATTTTGCCTTAAAGTGGGAGTATCCAAAATAGAATGAAATACTTTGAGAATGAATTACTTGTTTAAGTAGTGAATCTATGTGCTTGTAAAGTATAAGTGTCATATTGTGATTTTGCAAAAAAGGTCATTAACAGACACAAATACAGATCCTTTCTACAGAGTGTATATTAAATTACTAAGTGTTTGTAAATCTGTATCATCCACCTTGGTGATTCTTAGTGTGAAAAATGCATGGCGTTTATAGGGATTGCTAATCTTATCACACAGCTTTGGAATGGCTCAGGTTCACACATTTGTTGTTAATAGTTATGGGTGACAGTTTTGTTTAACCCTTACTGGTGACCTTGTTGAGTTTTCTGTATCTCCCAGAACCAATAATGAGGATGAAAAGATTAAAAAGAAACAACCAAAATAAGCCTTATCCCAGCATAATTTAAAACTGTTGCTTTTATATATGTCTTTGTATTAAATGTTGAATTTTAATATTTATGTGTTAAAGTCCCTCTCCTATTCTGAAAGTTTTTGAGTACTGATCCCTTTACTCTTTGTCCCTCAACTTTCATCACCTTTATAGTTAAAGGATTATACCTTGAAAAGACTTTGAGTTTCACAACTACTGATGTTCACTCATTGACAGTGTATTGCTATTCTTATTTTTAATAGTTAATCATCCACCTCTCTTTCCTCAACAGCTTCCTTTTCCAGACATTTCTACTATATCAAATGGTATTCTCTCACACCCTTACAAACTCACACCCTGACCACCCTTGACCCCTTTGCCTACATTCTACTTGTAACTGAAATCTAGCCCTTTCCTGATTGTACTGTACCCCAGCAGCGTTTTTAGAGGAAGGATTCTTATTTTCCAGTAACTGTAGAACTTTACCATTTAGAGGTGAGGTCTTTGTCTTTATTCTTCCTTGTCCTGTCTAGATGAAGTTTTCTTAAGTCCTTTTCCCTCCTTTGGACACTTAGCACATTTGGCTGAATCAGTTCCTCTTTATGGATCCATTCTTACAGTTTATGAAAATCATAATCCCCTGGCTCACTTTTCTCCTTCATTTATGAGCTTTGGTATAGTCCCAGTAGCTCTAGTGTTATGATTTATTTAACTTTCTTACTTCCTTAAAATTCCCTCAAAGGATACTTTCCTTTTTTTATTCCTCTTGCACAATTGCTATGGATTTTTAAGCCTTCTGATAAAGGCAGCAGCTGTATTTCTTTTCAAGATATTACAGAGAAAACAAAGTTAAGCAAGGTATTTTTGTGTGCACATGTATGTAATATATGTCTATATACATACAACATGTACATGTACATACAAAAAGGGGAGGAGGGAGGGAAAGAAGGAGGGAGAGAACTTCTTTATATATGTTGAAGAAGTTCTCTCCTGGTTTGTTGAGTGTTTCTATTATGAATGTTGAATTTTGTCAAATGTTTTTTTCTTATTTAAATCATACTTTACTCTCATTTTGTTGATTTTCCGATGTCAAACCTTTTATTTCTTGGTTAACTCTCAGTTGCTCATGTTATATCATTTTATGTTATCTTATTCAATTTGGTAATACTTTATTAAGGATTTCTTTGTGTATGTATTCTTAAGAAATACCCACATATAGTCATCTTTTTTTTTTTGAGATACTTTTAATTTTGGTTTCTATTTTTTTTTTTTTTTTGCCAGTCCTGGGCTTGAGCTCAGGGCCTGAACTCTGTGCTTGGACTTTCTCAAGGCAAGAGCTCTACCACTTGAGCCTTAGCACCACTTCTGGCTTTTTTCTATGTATGTGGTACTGAGGAATTGAACCTGGGCTTTCATGCATGCTAGGCAAGCACTTTCCTACTAGGCCAAACTCCCTGGCCCTAATTTTGGTTTCGGAACCACATATAATTGAATTGTAAAAAGCTTTCTCCTACTTCTATTTCTGGGAAGTTTGTGAAGTGCTTTTACTAATTTTTTTTGGACCTCTTTTTTGTTGCAAGTTTTTGGTTCCTAGTTTAATCTTTGTAAAATAATAATTCCTCCTCCTTCTCCTTCTCCTCCTGTCCTTCACCCCCCCCCCCCCCCCCCCCCGTCCTGGTGCTCAAACTCAAGGCCTGGGTACTGTACTTGAGCTTTCTCAAGGCTAGCGTTCTACTTCTTGAGCCACTGCACTTCTGGCTTTTTCTGTGTAGGTGGTACTGAGGAATTAAAACCCAGGGAGGGCTTCATGCATACTAGGCAAGCATTTTACCAATAGTCCACACCCAGCCTTCTTTGTAGAAGTCTATGTATGGCTGCTCTCCTTCCTCTCTCTCTCTCTCTCTCTCTCTCTCTCTCTCTCTCTCTCTCTCTCTCTCTCTCTCTCTCTCTCTCTCTCTCCCTCTCCCTCTCCCTCTCCCTCTCCCTCTCCCTCTCCCTCTCCCCCTCCCCCTCCCTCCCTCCCTCCCTCTCTTTCCCTCCCTCCCTCCCTCCATCTGTCTTTCTGTCAGTCTGTGTCTCTCCTTTCTTTCTCCTCTTTTTCCTGCAGTCATAGGGTTTGAACTGTAGACCTGGGCATTGTCCCTGAGCTCTTCAGCTTAAGGTTAGCACTCTACCACTTGAGCCACAGCACCACTTCTGGTTTTCTGTGGTTAATTAAAAATAAGAGTTTCACAAAAGACTTTCCTGCCAGGGCTGGCTTTGAAAGGCAATCCTCAGATCTCAGCCTCCTGAGTAGCTAGGATTGCAGGTGTGAGTCACTAGTGCCCAGCTATGACTGTTTTATCTTGTTGCTGTATAGTGTTTCCCAGTCTTCTGTTACATTGACAGTAATCTACCTTTTTAATCATCTGTTTGTTATTTGAAGGTGAGGTAGTAGAGGTGTTGGAGGTAGTTCATTATCTTTTGGGAAGATCTGCTGGTAACAAATTCTTATATTTTGTTTTCTTTCTTCATTTGTCCTTTATTTTGAATGTAATTTTTACCGGATTTAGAATGCTTGGTTGATAGTCTTTCTTGTAACATTCAGTCTAGCTTTCTGATGAGAAACTAGCCCATAATTTCACCAAACATGTCTTCCACATGGAGTCACCTTTTCTTACTTCATTAAGGATCCTCAGTTTTAATCTGGGGTTTGAAATATATTCTGATGTGTATAGATGGGTCTCTCATTTGACTTACACCTAGAGATAGTTGAGTATCTTCAGAATGTAAATTAATATTTTTAATAAAATTCTGGAAGTTCCTGGTCATAGATTCATCAAATTCATTCTGCTCTTCCTTCCTCTTCTTCCTCTCCATCCCCCTGGCTCATAATTCTTTTCTTGTCTCAAAAACCTTTAAAGATTTCCAGGCTCATGTCTGTAATCCTAGCTACTCAGGAGGCTGAGATCTGATGAGCAAGGTTTAAAACCAGCCCCGGTAAGCAAGTCTGTGAGACTGATATCTCCAATTAACTACCCCAAAAATTATAAGTGTAGCTGTGGCTCAAGTGTTAGAGCACTGTCCTTTAGCAAAAAAAAAAAAAAAAAAAAAAAGCCTCAGGGACAGCACCCAGGCCCTGAAATCAAACCCCAGGACTGGTGTGCACACACACACACACACACACACACACACACACACACACACACACACACCTTTGAAATGATAAAAAGGATATGCCAACTACTCAAATGGATCTCCTTTCTAGGATTTGGTGTGATTTGTTGTTTTTGCTTTATGTTCTCAGCATCAGGGAATGAGAATTTCTCTTTTTTGTCCTCTCCTTCCTTCCAGTTTTGAAACAAGGGTTCACTACATAGTCCAGGCTGATGTCAGGACTCACATACTTACTGTCTTAGCCTAAGTGTTGGGACTACAGGTGTGCACTATCACAGCCAGCTCTGATTCTGTTTAAGTGGGTGGAAAACAAGGACTCCCTTTGTGTGCATTCTTTTTATTTCTGGTTGATTTTGTTGGCTCTACATACAGAACAGTGTTAACTAATATTGATGCTAGTGGGTATTTCTGTTTTTATTACTATTAAACTCAAATAATTGTAGAGGATGTGGTTCAATTTTATATATCCATTGACGTGTAATGCACCTCGAATCCAGACTTGTGAAACCTGTTTAATTTTTATTGGTAAAGATAATTTAGCAACAATTAAAAAAAACCCGAAAGAATAGTGTATCATCTGTCTCAACTGCTTGGTGAGGCTTTTCGGCAATAGTAGTCTCGGGGTGTGCCCAAACTGAGAACTCATGTGGGCAGATATGGAATTAGTGTAGGAGCATAGTTAAATAGGGTTGAAAATAGGGTGTGAATTAAGATGCTAAACAATGTCAAAAGCTAAAGAGCAAGCAGACACTATGGAAAAAATTGACTAAGTTTTTAGTCAAGGCCTTCTCAGAGTATTTGATTTTTATTCTAGTTCTTGAGAAAGAAGGTTTATTCAACCAGTGTGTAAAATATATAGAAAAGGCAGGGTAGAAGTGATGCAGACAATCATTTTAATGACAGCTAGAGTTAATTATGCATTCCAGAAAGTACATTGAAGCAAGTGTAATTCAGAAACTTTATAATCATGATAAATTATTTGTAGACTGCTAAGATAATTTCATTATCTTTTTTCTGAAATAGTGTATCTTTCTTTCCATCTCTTCTCCCATTCCAGAGGTTCTCCTTACAGAGAATCCCCTTTGGGTCACTTTGAAAGCTATGGAGGGACCCCTTTTTTTCAGTCCCAGAAGATGTTTGTAGATGTGCCAGAGAATACAGTGATACTGGATGAGATGACCCTTCGACACATGGTCCAAGACTGCACGGCTGTGAAAACGCAATTACTGAAACTGAAGCGTCTGCTACATCAGGTGAGTACATAGCAAACATTTCCAGCTCTAATATACTGAGGTGTAGAAGAGATCAACTTCCTTCCTTCAACATAAAGTTCTTTGGATTTCCTTCATCTGTTTAGTTGCATATAGGAGTAATGCTTGTAGGGCTGGGAGTTTGGCCTACTGGTAGAGTGCTTGCCTAGTATGCATGAAGACCTGAGTTCGATTCCTTGGCACTATGTACGTAGAAAAAGCTGAAGTGGTGCTGTGGATCAAGTGGTAGAGTTCTAGATTGAGAAAACTCAAGGACAGTGCTCAGGTCCTGAGCTCAAGCCCAGGACTGGCAAAAAAAAAAAAAAAAAGAGTAAAAAAAGAATAGTGCACAGTAAAAAACGCTGTTGGAGAGAATTAAAATATGTGAGTTTTCTGTGATAATATGAACACAAAGCACAGCATCAACATTTATGAGCTGTTTGGTATTTGATAAGCCATTCTTATTGTTTCATGCCTTCATTTTTATAATACCTACCTTGTAAGTTTTTGGAAAGAATGGCAAATTGTAGCAACCTAGTGCCAGAAACAATGGGCATTCTAGGATTAGTAGTTTTTACTATAATTTCAGGTAAGTAGAAAATAGGAGCAATTTGTACTTAACTTTTTAAAATTGTATTTTATTGTCAGAGTAATGTTCAGAGAAGTTAGTTACATTTGTTTTGAACATTGATACCCCTTCTCATATTTTTGTCCCACTTTCCCTTCCCCCATCACCTCCCAATCATCTTGTTTTCCTCCTTCCCTTCCCTATTTCAAATAAATAAATGTATTTACAATATACCAGGTAACAAAATGTACTTAATGTTTGTTGTAGATTTTCAAGTTTAATCTTACCCAGCTTTTTTTTATCTTTTGAGAAGATTTCAACTGATTGTAGTAACTTCTTTTTATCTAAAGCCATGGATTGAGCTCTAGGTAGAACTTGGTTTTGATTCAAGAATCTTCTTTGTTTAAGTATTTAGCATTTTCAGGTGTGGTCACATGCACACAGGTAACCAAAAGATAAAATACTAATTTTGAATTTTGGTTACCTTTGTGTTTGGTTCTAAATCTAATATTTTATTTAGTAGCCCAAACTTAAAAGCTATAGTTGATAAGGGATACTCTGACTGCTCTGTTGTTGGTTTTCTTTCCAGGTCACTTTGTTCAAGGTTGTACTTTTAGCTCATATGTGTGTGTGTGTGTGTGTGTGTGTGTGTGTGTGTGTGTGTGTGTGTGTGTGTGTGTGTAAGCAGAGACATCATCTTAGAATTTGTGGTGACCATCAAATCAGATTCATGGTATCTGCTCAGTTAAGACTAGCTTAAATGCCATAAAGCTCCTCCTAGTATAACCATGAATACAAATACTCTGTTAGTTGGGTAAATTGTTTCACATTTTCTGTTTAGGATTTTTCAGTGTCCTATTGAGCCTTTGGAATATGTATTACATTCTGGCCTACTTGATGTATATGATATTTGACTACCTTTTGAAAAACACTCCAGGTGCTAAGGCTGGGAGCAAGAAAGTAGATGATTATTTTTGGATTTGGATGCTTGGACTGCTCTCAAGGCTTAAGTGGATTTCATGATTGAAATACTCAGAGAGCATATAGTTTAGCTGATTATAATTAGAGGTATGATTTATTTCGTAATATTTGTTTGCTTGTCTGAGGTGACTTTCTGATCAAGAGCTTCAGTATCAAAGGAAGTAGTATGTAAGAAAGGTTGAGAAATAAATATTAAATACCTAGTGTGAGCCAGATAGTGTATGTTGTGGCTGGGTATATTGCTTTCTCATGAAACATGATTAAATATTAATTGATAAGACTAGACCATCACTTATAATGAAAGAAGGCCTAGGTGAATTGATGATGGCCAGCACTATAGAAATAAACATTTTTATGCATTTGCTGTGACTCTCTTAATGTTTCGTTTTGTCATTCTGACCTCTGAAATTATGGGTAGTACCCACTGAACAAACTGACTCTTGGTTTTGTTTATATGGTGAGAACCAAATTGTCATTTCAGGTTTCTGAAATGCTAATAGAACTTAAGCACTGAATGAATCCAATATTTTATATAAGTGTTCTTTCAATAATTTTCTCTTCTTAATTTTTCTAAATTGAACAAAATTTAATGTGAGTCATCCATGGTTTAAAAAGATTTGGTAAACCTTATTGGATACTAGGACTTGTGAGCCTGTGATCCTAGCTGTTTAGGAGGCTGAGACCAGAAGGCCAACCTCTGTAAAACATGTTTGCATGACCACATATTAACGAGAATGCTAGGCATAACAACATACACCTTGTGATCCTATCTATAATACAAAGCACAAAATTGGTTGGCCTAGGCAAGAAAAAAAAAAACCTTACTTGAAAAATAAAACACAAAAAGACTTAGTAAAACCAACAATAACCAGAGTTGCTACCAACTGTATCAGTCCTTTGTCTGAATAATGTGTGGTCCACAGCTTCTTTAGAGCTGTCTCTAGGAACTTTTTCTATAGTTGATACCAAAGGGGGCACCTATTAAATACTCTTTTTCTTGATGGTAAGTATAATTTCTCCAAATTTTTTTTTCTTTGCTGATCTGCTTAGGAAAAAGAGGCCCAGAAAGTATTTATTCATTATGCAGACATGATGTGATATGCAGACACTGGCATTAGTACATGCTGAAGCTATTTTGCAAGGAAGTAGTTATGCCCATCTAGTTTTTACCTCTTTCATTTCTTTTCACTATTTTTCCTATTTGCTTTTATTGTATTGTCATATTTCACATCTGTTTGACCTTGGAGTAGGAAATAAAAAATACAAGATATAGTAATGGAGAAAGATGATGCCACTTCTTTTTGACAGTGTATTGAGGTTTCCAGAACGTTTGATTCCTGTGATTCTTTCCCTATAAACTTGAAGATAAAAATAAAGAAGTATATGCTTATGAAATATCTAATGTAGATATTTAGCCATTGTATTTCATTATTCCCTTTCCAGTTTTGAGAATTAAACCAATATTTTTTTCTCACATAGCTGGATGTGTGTGTACACACATTTGCATGGGGGGGCAGCCCATATGTGTGTACACAAGTGAAAAGAATATTGAGAGCAGTGGCATCCTGGATGAGTGCTCTGAGTTAAGACGTCACTGAGTGATCGCCACTTGGTGGCAGAGGCTATAGAAAAGCCAGGGCACTCATACTCCTCTATGTCCACATTTTTCTTGTCACTTCAGGGCACAAATAGCACATAGACAGCATAAGAGTTTGGTAGCATGGATAGCAGCTTTTTGTACTCTCTCTTCATCCTGGTTAAGTAATGAGGCATTATCCAGCTTCCTATATGCTACTTCTTGTGTCTGCAGCTGTAATAATATTTTGTTTTGCTTCTTTTATAAACTTTGAATAAGTGACATGACATGCATTTTTCTGTGACTTCCCATGTTTTTTAAAGACTTACAGCTCTATTTTATCATTTTTCTTTTATAGTTTCATTCCACAGATTAACCATACTATTTCTTTCCATTTTACTCACTGCGTACTTTGTTTCTAGTTGTTCTTAGCAACAGTATTATTTCAGAAAAGAATATTTTCCTGGTACACATATAAAAAAGCTCCTCTGGAGTATCTAATTAGAAGTGGAATTTCTTAGTCAGGATGCATAGAAACATTCTGCTCTATAAATACCAAAATGTTTTTCCACGTTTTGTCTTTTTTACTCCCATTGAGTAGGAGATAATATTTCCCTTTGTTCCCTGTCTGTGCAGACCTAATTTCATCATTTTTGTTACGTGGATAGAAAATAGTTATATTTAATTGTTGTTAGTTTGCGTTTTCCCCATTTCTAATGAAGCTGAATATCCTTGAATATCTATTGAATTTTGTTTCCTCATTGTGTCATTGTGTGAGATTTAGTTTTCTTTGTATATTTTCAGTGCAGATACTTCGTTTAATATGTTTGTAAATAGTTTCTTCTGTGAAGAATTGATATCCTTTCACTTTTTGCTGTCCTTAACTGAACAGAAATTGTAAATCCTAATGTTGTTGAATTTTTCTGTATGGTTTGCACTTGTAGAAAAACCTGTTTAGCAAGAACCATTTCTTGCTCTGTGGTCATGAAAATATATTCTCTTTATAAAAACAAGAATTTCCTTGGTCTTCACTATTAAATCTCAGGTACCTTTGGAATTTTGGTATATGTAAGGTATGAGTTAGAGATCCAGTTTCATTCCAAGTTCCATCTAGATTGTCAGTGGGTTCAGGACAAAATATATTGAGTCTATTCTATTCTTTCTCCTGTGGTAAGCAAGCAGTGTTCGTGTCTTTTTGCCTTTTTTTTTTTTTTGCCAGTCCTGGGGCTGGAATTCAGGGCCTGAACACTGTCCTTGGACACTTTTAGCTCAAGGCCAGTGCTCTGCCACTTGAGCCACAGCATCACTTCTGGCCTTTTTTGAGTATGTGGTACCCAGGAATCAAACCCAGGGCTTCATGCATTTTAGGCAAGTATTCTACCACTAGGTTATACTCCCGGCCCCATATTTGTGAAAACAAAAAATTAGTTGTCTGTGTATGACACTATCCCAATTCTAAGTTCTACAGTTTTCCTGCTGCATAGTATTTGATCATCATGGTTCTTATTTTATACAACTTCAAATGTATTTTAACATGTATTTACCTCTTCCCTTCCTGTTCCTCTGTATTCCCTGTTAGGTGTTTTTGTTCTTCAATATTTTAGTGAAATGTTGGAATCATTTTGTTGAATCCCATGAAAGCCTCTGGGGATTTTATTTATTTATTTTTTTTTTGCCAGTCATGGGCTTGAGCTCAGGGCCTGAGCACTGTCCTTGGACTTTCTCAAGGTTAGAGCTCTACCACTTGAGCCTCAGCACCACTTCAGGCTTTTTTCTATGTATGTGGTACAGAGGAATCGAACCCGGGTCTTCATGCATGCTAGGCAAGCACTTTAACCACTAGGCCAAACTCCCGGCCATCCTCTGGGGATTTTAATGGGCATAGCATTGAACTGATTTTATCCTATAATATTTAAATTAGGGGTTTATGAACATAAATATTGGTTTGTTGATTTGGTTTAGGAAGCACAAGTGGCTTGCCTGAGTTTGTCAAATTTACTTCTAGTACCTAAAGTTTTTGTTGCTATTGTCTGTATACTTTTGTTTGTACATTACATACGTTTGTGGGTATATATATACGCATTATGACTGCATTTCTGTTTATATATTGATATTTTGACTTCATATGTTCAATTTTAGTTTATTTTAACAATACATGGCCTTTCTATTTCTCCCATATGTATGTCCCCATTTTTATGAGAAAATTGATTTTCATTAGTTTAGAATTTAATCAGTTTACTTGTATTTAATTTTACCAATTTTCCTGGTATAAATAATTTTCCCCTGTGGCAGTCACCTTTTCTAGGTGTGCTTGCCAATTTCAGCCCACTAAGTTTTGATAGCTTGTGCTGGGCTATTCATATCTCACAGCATCCTCTTTAGCCCTTTGAGATGATGAATTGCACATGTGGTGACTCACCTTCCTCACATCACTCAGGCTATCGGCTTTATTCCTTTTCCTTAGTGGAAGCCTCCTTTCTCTGATTGGCATCATTTGCCCATACCTGAACATCTCCCTGTTAGGTCTGACTGGAAGAAATGACTTCTTCCCTTGGCTATCTCCCCCTGCACCCTGGAAATCCCCGCCCAGAACCTGTAACCCTGGCAACTGGCATGCCTGGGGGCAGTGGGAGGTCCCCACTGAGGTATTTCCCCATCCTCTGAGATCACATCCACTTCTGCTGTGGCTATACCTCTCCCCCTATATAATCTGTCACTTCCCCCCCCCCCCCCACCCTCAAGCCCTCTTGCTTTCCCGACTCCATCTTGGGCTCAGGAGTCTGCTCTTTACTCACGCATTAAACCCTCTTCTCCTGAACTGCATGGAGTTTCCTTTCGGCAGACCTTGCACTCCCTGATCCCTGCTTTTACTCTGACCCAGCTCTGAGCTTTTCACTTCTAACCCTTGAAAAGAAGATAGAAAGCCTATATATAGGAAGGGATATCCATATTCACATTTGTTCCAATTAAGCTTTTAGGTTTGACAATAAATTTAAATAGAAGATTTTTTTATGTGTGTGTGTTAGTATTTTTTTTATTGTCAGGGTAATGTATAGAGGGTTTACAGTTACATTTGTCAGGTGGGTGCATTACTTCTCGCATATTGATACCCCTAACAGAAGAAATTTTTAAGCACTGTTTCCTTAGAATAGTATGGAGTGTTTTTTCTATGTATAGTGACATTCTAGCCTATTTTTGAATGCTCTGTAGATTGATTTTAGATCACCTTATCTCTGATAGGCTTTGTGTGCCTATATTTAAAAAAAATAGAGAGCTTGAATCTTTACATTCTGCGCCCCATAGGTGATTACTGTATTACTTAAAACTTGTCCTTAATGGACATCACATTCTAGAGTGTGTGCAGTGTGATGGTTTATCCATGTATCATTTTATTATTTTTTGTAAACTCTCCTCTTTGCTGCTTTTCCTAGCGTGTGCCTGTTTTGATTGTGTTGTAGCATGTCTGAACACAAGGCAGCTTTGTTGACATCACTGATGATGCTTGTTATCCAGGGATTGGTCAGTGCTGCCAGATGTTATTAATCATTTCAAATATGTCTATTGCAGCTGCTCTAGAACTCATAGGCCGACCCCAGTATTTGCAAACTCATGGAAGAACCACCTGGGTAAGATGGAGTATCAGGTCTTTCAAAAAACTAAAATGTGGAAGAGTTAATATTAGTGCCCATAATTTATTATTTATGGTAAGAGAAAGAAACTGGAAGGTCAGTTGCTAACAGAAGTTCTCTAATAAGGAACTTAGTCCACCTTAAATAAAATGCTGATAAATTTTGAGGGTGTTGCTCAGTAGTAGAACTGTTTGTTGTTTAATATGATCATAGCTCTGCGTTCAATTCTAGGCACTGCAAAAATCCCCAAACAAACCAAACAAAAAAGCCTGATTTATTTTGTTAAAATGCTAATAACATTCTAATTGCACTTAAAATTCAAATATTCTAACTAAACCCCATAGACATTGCCTACACTAATAAAGCAATCCAGAATACTGGACAGTCAGTTAATTATGAATTGCTTATTCTTTGCTTATGTTTTCTCCAGTTGTTGTGTTCTATCATCATCATAATCATCATCATCGTTGTCGTCATCATCATCATTATTGTTATCATCATTACTCTGGGATTTGAACTCAGCCTTGTGTTTGCTTGCTTGCTAGGCAGGCGTTCTATTACTAAGCCATTCCTCATTTTGCGCTGGTTATTTCTGAGATAGGGTCTTATTACTGCCCCAGATGCATTCTATATGTCAATCTACCTATTTTATGCTTTCCACTATAGATGGGCTGTAAGGCACATGCCTTTGTAGCCACTTTCTTCCACTGAGACAGTCTTTTTGTTTTCTTGGTCATGGGGCCTGGTGCTGTCTCTGAGGTCTTTAGCTCAAGACTGGTTCTCTTTTGAGCCACAGCACCACTTCCCCACTGAGATAGTCTTACTGGCTTTTCTGCCAGGGATGTCCTGGAAACTCAGGTTTCTTAATCTCAACTTCACATTGAGCTATCAGCACCTGGCTGTATTCTGGAGTGTTTGTGTGGAATGTTTACCACAGTGAACATCCCTGCTCAGTAAATGTTAGCTCTTTGGGATATATCATTTGAAGCATGAAAAACACATGCTTTTGTCTTTATCTATCATAGCATATGAGGTCATATCTGAACTTTTTCTAGTCCTTTGATCCATGTCCTTGCTAATAGCATTCTCATGGTTACTAAAGTTTGAGAGCAAATCTGGAAGTGAAGTAGTGTGATGTCTATTTCTTCTAAAGAGTTTTACAGAGCTTTAAATTCTGAAGGAATTTGCCAATGAAACATCTAGCCTAAGATACTTTTTTCATGGAAGATTTTATGCTATAAATTCAATTTCATCTTGGTGAGTTTTAAGAATCTGTGAGCTTTGAAGCATTTTTTTCATTTTGTATAATTTACAGAATTTGTATATGTAGAGTTTTTCATAGAATGATGGCTTTACTTATTTACTCTCAATATCTGAGACGTCTCTTATGATGTTCCTGCTGACATACCTAATATGGGTCTTCATTTGCTTCTTCCCTTTTGCAGGACATTTTAGCAGTTTTTAAAGATGTTTTTGTTTCATTGATCTGTTTTTTTTTCTGTTTTGTTAGGTTTTGCACATTATACTTTTCTTCTTTGTGCTTGTTCTAGATATGTTTGGTTCCACTGACTGAATTGAAAACTTTATATGAACATTTGTATGAACATTTCATACAATAGATTTCCTTCTACATACTATATTAGTTTAATTCTGTACAATTTGGTGTTTAGTGTCTTCATTTTTCTTCATTTCAAAGATTGTCATATTTGTGATTTTTTTCTTTAGACCCATGAATGACTAATCAGATTTCTGATCTGTAGAACAGTTTATTCAAATGAAATTATCCTTCTGTTTCTTGTCAGATTTTCTGTGAGAGAGCATAGTCATTGTATTTTCAGTTCTTTTAAATTGAGCTTCTCAAATATGTCGGTTCTTCTTGGACATTTTCTTCTATCCCGTGTTCTTTCTTCTGTGACCATAATGACAAGAATATTAGCTCTTTTGTAATTGTCCCCATAAATTCTTTATCAGGCTTTTAATTTTTGGAGAGTTAGCATTTTTTTTCTTACATGTCAGGTTAGATCATTTCCCCCTCTTTCCATACTGGGGATTAATCCAAGATTTTGCACATACTGGACAAACTTAGCTTTGATTATTTTCCCTTAATTTGTTTTTTGATATGCTGATATTTAGCCCGTCAAGTTGCATTTAAAGATTTTGTTTAATTTTTTAATGTAAAATTTCCACTTATTTTTGCTGTGTATATTAACTTTTTTGCTGAAATGTTCTCTTATATTCACTTTGAGAGTTTTAGCAATTTTTTGGTGATAGCTTTATTAATATTTCTTCTAGCTAATTCTAAATTCTTAGCTACTTTCATATTGGTGCCTGTGTGAATTGAGATTATTTTTCTCTTGTCAATTTTGGACTGTGTCTTAGCTATTTGGACGTTGTATTAAGAGATTCATAATTTTATTAAAAATCCTTTGGAGAATATTGATTGTTTTTTTCTTTTTAAAGTGGGCAAATAATTTAGTGGGATGTCATCCTCCAAGTTCCAGCTAGCCAACTTTGGATTGTGTTTTTAATGTCAATTCTGTCTTTAAAGCCTCTGCCCTGTTCTCCTGATCTAATCTGAGTATACATCAGAGGATGGATTGGAGCCTGGCTAGTGGTCTTAGTTTATTTATTGTTTTATTTTTCAGCCTATGATCATATGACGTTCTGCTCAGGAATGAATTTAGGGATTTACATGCAACTTAGTGGAGTCTCTTTTGTGATTTCCTGGTATTTTAGTGGTTTTTGGCTGGACTCCTCTTTCTTTCCTCACCCTAGAAACTGGTATTTTATTTTTCTTTGCCTGCTGTACTGCTTCCCACAATTGCACCCACATCGATTGCAAAGCTGTATGTGTTTGCATTTGCTCCCAGGCCTTTGGGTTCCTGGTTTGCAGTGAGCAGGAAGACATTTAGATATTTGGAAATAATTTTCAGTCCTTCTTTTCTCAAACATACTTGTATATAAGATTGTATATTTACATGTTTAATAGTGATGGTTAAACATCATCTCATTGATGTGTCTTGTAAAATTTTTCCCCCTCTCGCCTTTTTAAAAACTAAATATTTTGAGAACATTTTCTGTTCATAGGATATTGCCTGTCTTCTAGGCCCAAGTCTTAAAAATATCCATATGGTATCACTAATAAATGCCATTTGTCCGTGCTGAAACTTTAGCAACTGTATAGTTAGCATTTGAGATTTTCAAAAGGTTAGTTAGGTTCCATCACTAGAGAGTCTGATTCAGTAGAAATATAATTCAATAAATAATCTAAATGTATCTATCAAAACACTGACCTATCTGAATGAAAATTACTGTCCATGGTATGGGAGTTTCAGAACAAGTGTGGTTGGTAGATTGTGATTGTAGTGCTATTTGAAGGTGACTGGTTCAGTGGTATTGCAGTTTTGCTGCCTTCATCAGGGGTTCAGTCCCTCACCATCACCTCACACAGTTATGGAATTGTTTCATCTTTTTTAATGTTGTCTATCTGATCATTGAATGATTTCCTATTGTGTTAGAAATCACTGCTTTCTTTTCCTCTCCCTCCCCCTCTCCCTCCCCCTTTCCCCTCCCTCTTCTCTCTCTTCCTCTTTCTTCCCTCCCTCCCTCCCTCCCTCCCTCCCTCCCTCCCTCCCTCCCTCCCATCCGTCCGTCCTTCCTTCCTTCCTTCCTTCCTTCCTTCCTTCCTTCCTTCCTTCCTTCCTTCCTTCCTTCCTTCCTTTCTTTTTTCCTTTGTTGGTCATGGGGCTTGAACTCTGGGCCTGGCCTCTGTCCCTGAGCTCTTCAGCTCAAGGCTACTGTTCTACCACTTAAGCCACAGCACCACTCCTGGCTTTCTGGTGACTTTCTCGTGGACTTTTTGTGCCAAGGCTGGCTTTGAACCGAGATCCTCAGATCTCAGCCTCCTGAGTAGCTAGAATCCTAGAATGTGAGCCTAGGGCACCTAGCCCCAGTTTCTTATTTATAAACTCAGCAAGGATTAGAACATTATTATCTTGTTTAAAGAAAAAAGTGTTTAGTTTTTCACCTTTTATTAGTGATTATGCCGTATGTTCAGTAAATTGTTTAAGGTGCACCAACATTAACTTTCATTGATACCTACCATGTAGTCAAGACAGAACATTTTCTGATTCCTGTGAGTTCCTTTAATGTCCCATCCCAGAGTCGGTCCTTACTCTTCTGAAGTCTAGCAGCATAGATTCGTTTTCTCTGTTTTTAGACTCAGTATAAATGGAATAATGTACTGTGTATTCCTCATGTGTTTGGTATTTTTATTTTTTAAAATTTCTTTGGTCAGTCATGAGGCTTGAACTCTGGGCCTGGGCTCTGACCCAGAGCTCTTCAAGCTCTACCACTTGAGCCACAGCACCACTTCCGTATCTGGTATTTTTAATCAAGTGATCTCTCTGGCCAAGCCTTGTTGACATATTTAATATTGCAGTTTCTAACTTCTTTACACTCAAAACACTAGTAAACAAAATAAGTTCAATTGATTTGTTTCATATTTTCCTTAGTGGAGGTAATCCAATCTTGAGATTCTTTAGGAATTTGCTTCATTTTTTTTTCCAGTTTTAAAACATTGAGTGAATTTCTGCTTTCTCAACTCATAGGATGTCTGTTATTTATTCCACAGATTACTCTTAGCTAACTTGCTTTTCCTTCTACATTTCTCTATACCAGTACAGAGAAGAAAAATATTTTTGAAATTTTACCTCTTGTTTTACCTTTGTCATGCTAGTGGTTGATCTGGGGGATTAAATCAAGTTGATGTGAATATCTAGAGTTGTTATATTAATCGTGTGTTCTCTCTCTCTCTCTTCTGACAGCATGATGGAAGTGGTTCGGTGCATGATATTCAACTCTCATTGCCATCCAGTCCTGAGCCAGAAGAGGGAGATCAGATGTATAAGGTATGACTAGGTAGTCATGCTGCTGAACTCAGAATTCTTATTACTAAAATAATAAAGCAGTGGCAGCCACAACTTTGCGTAATAAAGGCATTAAGAATAAGAGCTTTACTGTTTGGGGAAATAACCAGATTTTCCGTTAATCTGGCTTTTCCCTTAATCTCCCTAGTTTGTTATCTAAAAATATCACTTTTTAGCCCCAGGTTGTCTTACTAGTTTTTGCCTCCAGAGTAGTGGAATTACAGGCTTCCACCTCTGTACCCAGCCTTTAAATACCATTTTGGAGTTTATGTTTTCAATTTTTTTTAAATTTTTTGCCAGTCCTGGGCTTGAGCTAAAGGCCTGAGCACTGTGTCCTTGGTCTTTCTCAAGACTAGAACTCTACCACTTGAGCCTCAGCACCACTTCTGGCTTTTTTCTATGTATGTGGTACCAGTAGGCCAAACTCCTGGCCCTGGAGTTTGTTTTTAAATATAATAAATAATATTTCCTAATTGCAGTATATATAACAATAATTCACAAAAATCTTTCCCATTGTGATATTTAGGTAATATAGTAAAACCATTGTAAAATATCTATTTCTGATTTCTTGCAGTATAGCAATATTCTTACATTCTGAAAGAGATGGCATACTTTATCACTCAAAGCATATAATCATTTTCCTTTTTAGAAAGTTGTGTGTATATATGTACATCTGTCTTCTCTCTCTAATTTCTTTGCTGATACAAGCTACTTTGTCAGTATATAATACACAGCTGTATAGAAATGAATTAATAATAGTTAAGACTGAAAATATGCCAGATTGTGTTTAACTTGGCAATACTCTTAATACAATTAAATAATTGTATCATGCATATCTTGTTGATATACTACTTGTTTTCACCTTAATTCAGAATTCTTTGATTTACTTTTTTTTTTTTTTTTGCCAGTTCTGAGGCTTAAACCCAGGGCCTGGGCACTGTCCCTGAGCTTCTTTTGCTCAAGACTAGCACTCTTCCACTTCTTCCACAGCACCACTTCTGGTTTTTTCTGTGTATGTGGTACTGAGGAATCAAACCCAAGGCTTCATGCATGCTGGGCAAGCACTCTAGCACTAAGCCACATTCCCAGCCCTCAGGGTTGTTTTCCTGGAAAAGTGAATTTCCCTATTATTCTTTAGAAATATTTACTTTTTGATGATTTCTGAACCTGCCAAAATTTCCTCCTAATTATACTGTTCCTTTTCATTATTGTGTCTCACATTTTCTCTCATAGATACTATGTCCCTTGCAGATATAGTTAGTTACTATTTTGTATGTTATTTCTCTACTCTGTAGATTACATCTCAGTTTTCTTATATATAAGAGGATCAACAGGGTCGAGGCATGGCTCAGTGGTGAAGTAGCAGCCTATCAAGCCCGAGTCACTGAATTTAAACTGCAGTATTGCCAAACAAAACAAAATTTAAAGGCAGACCCAAAGGAACATAGACTCAATGGTTTCCCTCATTTGTAATAATTCGTACAAATCTTGGACTCTCCTAGCAGATTGTTACAATAGCTCAAAACCTAGATGCATAAAGCCATATAGGGTGAGGCTAATGAAAGGACCTCCAGGATATGGAAACAAGAGCTATATAATGTGTGATTGTTGTCCTTAATGTCCTATGTTATTTCTCATCTATTGTCCCTTGGTTATTCTCATGTTGTTACAGTATCTTACCTTGTTATCTGGTATATTGTATAAATGTTTATTTGTTTATTTGAAATAGGAAAGGGAAGGGGGGAAAGCAAGATGAGGGAAGGGGTGGGGGAGGGAAATGGGGACAAAAACATGAGAAGGGATATCAATGTGTGTGAAGTAATGCACTTTCTATCTGGCGAATATAACTGTAATCCCTCTTAATTATAACAAAAATTATAAAAACAGTAAAATGGATAAAAGCATGTGTACATCATTGTAGTCAGAATCGAATGCTTTAAATACTCAAAAGTTCTTAGTCTCTGACAACTAACAAGTGCTTCATGAACGTTAGCTGTCACTTTTTGTTACTGTCCATTGTTTACAAGTCACATGCTTTAGACCATGCCATTTTAGGATTTTTTTTTTAAATAAAGGGCCTTTTCTTTAAATGAACAAGTAGTTTATTCATTGCTGGTTTTCATTGACTTAATATTTCTCAGAATATTTTAAATAACTCACCTTAATTTTTTAAAAATATTTCAGAATGAAGATTTATTAAATGAAATAAAACAACTTAAGGAAGAAATAAAGAAAAAAGATGAAAAAATACAACTACTAGAACATCAGCTTGTAAGTAATATTGTAAAGAAAGTGAGTGGATGATTTTCATGCTAGGCTATTGGATGCTTTTTATGTTTTATTTTTTGTGCCAGTCCTGGGGCTTGAACTCAGGGTCTAGACACTGTCCCTGAGCTTTTTTTTTTTGCTCAAAGCTAATCCTCTACCACTCAAGCCAAGCACTACTTCTTCTGTTGAGTAGTTTTTTTGGAGAGAAGAGTTTCCTGCCTTGGCTGGCTTTGAAACGTAGTCTATCAGCCTCCTATAGGTCAGATTATAGGCAGGAGCCACTGACGCCTGTGTATTCCAATCTCTCAATATCTCTCTCTCTCTCTCTCTCTCTCTCTCTCTCTCTCTCTCTCTCTCTCTCTCTCTCTCTCTCTCTCTCTCTCATCCATATGTATATTTACTTTTGCAAGGTTGCATCATTACAGAATGTTCATATTATATATACTTTAGTAAATGTCTGTGGCTTAATGGTTAGTCTAAATATGAAGGATTCAATTCTTAAACTCTTGGTCGGATATACATTTTCAGTGGTCCTCTATTTTAGAGATTCAATTCAACAATTTACTTTTATTTATTTACCGATTCAGATTAATGTCTTTTGTGTGTGGTGTGTGCCAGTCCTGGGGCTTGAACGCTGGGCCTGAGCACTGTCCCAGAGCTTCTTTTGCTCAAGGCTAGCACTCTACTACTTGAGCCACAGCACCATCTCTAGCATTTTCTTTACTTGGTGCTAAGGAATCAAACTTAGGGCTTTGTGCATGCTAGGCAAACAAGACTACCACTAGGCCATATTCCCAGCCCCATGTTAAATGTCTTTGAGACATGTTTTAAGGTAATAAATGCTAGGGACTTTTTTTTGTGAACAAGACATTTTCTCTGTGAATGAAATGACAGTAGTTGTTAAGGTATAATGTGCCATATTGAAGGAGAGCCTAAGAATCTGTGGGTCAGGTTGATCCCTCAGTGCCATCTTTGAATCTTGATAATTTTATAATTATAGTTTCAAATTTTAGTCCCATATGGAAGCAACACCTTGAATCCTATTATAATTGTTTATTAGTAAAAATAAAAGGCCAGGGTAGAAAGAAGATAATGTACAAAAGTCATAGCAGTTAAAAGTCAAGTTAGAAATCAAAAAGCATCTTCACACAGAAAAGCAGCTTGGTCTTTTAGTATTAATCTTAAAGATAAAAGTGATAGAGTATATTGCACTCTGAGCCATAGAGGTCAGATTGTAGAGAGTGGTGTTCTGGAGGCTTTCCATGTTTCAAGAAGCACCATGGCAAGCACGAGACATCTGAGACCCATTTCTTGTAGTGGTCCTCAGTCCAAGACTCTTTGCTGTAAGAAACCACATGAGCCATTGTAATGTTGAAAAATACCTGTGAATTAAGGATGACTGCCCTTTCAAGAAGAATGAGGCATCATTTTGGTTGTCCATTGCTCTTTCTTTATCGAGTTATAGAATTGGCATTTCAAACCTATACCCATGTAAAGCAGAAATATGACTGATGACTGAAAGGATAAAACAAACAACTAGAGGTTGGGGGATGGGGATGAGGATGTAGCTGAGTGGCAGACCACTGGCCTAACACCAGAATCAAATTTAATTCTTAGTCCTTAAAAAAAGTAGGAGATTGTAATGTAGAAAATAGGAACATAAATTTAAAATTATGAGCTATCACTTTATACTGACCTATGATTGATAAGTAATGGAAGATATGTAAAGTTTGGACAAAATCTTCTTTTTAACATCAGTGTTCATCTTTCTTTTTCTTTTTATTTTTCTTCCTAGTACTGGGATTTGAACTTAAGGTGTTGAGTTAGCCAGCTTTCTTGTTTGATGCTCTTCTACTTGACCCAAGCTCCTAGCCTTACTTTTTCCTAGCTATTTTGGAGTTGGCCTCTCATGGGCTTTTGAACTACAATCCTATGAACTTCATTGTCAGAGTAGCCACTACTACAGGCCTGAACTGAGCTTCTGGCACTCAGCTTTCAGTATGAATTTTTTAAAAAAAGTCTTTCCATCATACCTGCAAAAAAGATATTAGAGCAACTTACAGGAATTCTCTAGTAATATCAAGTATCTAGTTTATATTCTGATTTCTCCACTTGTTCCAGAAATACAGAAATGTCCTATTGATTAGATAACTACAATCCAGTCTAGTATTTTTGTATAGTAGTGGTTATACCTGTCTCTTACGTTTCTTTTAGTTAAGAATATTTAATTTTTTGTACTTTTGGAAAGATTGAGTTAGTAATCCTGAGCAGCATCTCTGCTGAAATAATCTTTTTTTTTTTTCCGGTGGTGGGACTTGAACTGTGGGCCTGGGCGTTGTCCCTAAGCTCTTCAGTTCAAGGCTATCTCCCTATTCTTTGAGCCCCAGTACTACTTCTGGTTTTCTGGTGATTAATTGGAGATAAGAGTCTCAGGGACTTTAGTTCCTGGGCTGGTTTTGAACTGCGATCTTCAGATCTCAGCCTCCTGAGTAGCTAGGATTATAGGCATGAGCCTCTGCACCTGGCTGAAATATTTGTTTTAAAGATTTAAGAGGTATGTCAGAGATTCCTCCCTCCTCTCCCGCAGAAAAGAAAAAGAAATACAAGATAAGTATTATTCTTTAGAGTTTTAGAAAGTATTATTCTTTAGAATTACGTATGTGAAATGCTCCATACTGGAGGGTATAATATTCCTTATAACAAACCTATAAGTCACTTTAATTGGAAAAAGGACGGACAGTACTGTGGTATGCATAATTTTCCTATAGATTGCTCTAGAGGCTGCAGGGCATTTAGCTAGGAAGCTAGGGATTCCTTTTTTTTTTGTCGGTCATGGGTCTGGGTACTGTCCCTGAGCTCTTCAGCTCAAGGGTACTGTCCTACCCCTTGAGCTACAGCCCCAATTCCCATTTTCTAGTGGTTAATTAGAGATAAGAGCCTCTCTGTATTTAGTGCCCGGGCTGGCTTTGAACCTTGAACCTCAAATCTCAGCCTCTTGTGTAGCTAGGATTACAGGCATGAGCCACTAGTGCCTTGGCTATATTGATTCATTTTTAAATGCACAGCATTATGGCTTATAATAAAAGAACTTTGTGAAACTTTATTCAGTTCCTGTTTTAGTCAGACCTTCTATCACTGTAACAAACTTCCTGACAAACAACTTAAGTTAGATTTATTTTTGTTCAGACATGCAGAGATATGTCTGTAGCCCTAGGCCTATTGATCCTGTTTTTGCCTGGTGATACAACATCATGGTGGTAGGAGCATGTGGCCTACCTCATAGTGGGCAGAAAGGACAAGATATCACTCCCAAGGTCATGCACTCTGTCAGTTACTTTCTAGAGAGTTAAATTCCACTTCCTACCCCTACAACCTCCTCAAAATAGCACCACTAACTAAGGATTGAGCCTTCAGTATATGAGCATGTATGGGTCACTTCATATCTAAATCATAACACTGTTCTTGGATCTAGAGACAATGTTAGCATACTTTCTTTTTGCTTAGATTTAGAGGATTAGAAAATGGATGCTTTATAAAGGAACTAGCCAATGTTTTGCTAATTTCTTCCTTCTTCCCTCTTTCCCACTTTACCTCATTTTTAAAGCTAAGGAATTAGAAGCTATTCAGTGCTAATAAGTATGTCATTGCACACCTATAATTCCAGTACTTAGAAGGAAGAGACAGTGGGATAATGAGTTTGAGGGCAATGTGGGCTGCATAGCAAGAACCTTGTATGAAATTAAGGACTGGGGCTGTAGCTTAGTATTTGAGTCCAGTTTGTCTAAGTCCTTGGATTCCATACTTAGCACTGACAAATGAAGTCAGAAAGAATGCAAAAGGACAAATTTTACTTATGGAACTCTAGAAAGTCATTTGATAAATTCAAAAAAATTAAACGATATAAAGTCTTGAAGTTATAGATAGGTAATAGCAATTTTCGCATTACCAAAATTAAATTGCCCTTCTATTTAAAGTTGTTCTTTCTACACCACTTAAAACAGGAAAGAGGTCACCAGAAGAGCCATAAATAGTAATTTCTTGTCTTCAGTACTAATCAGTCGAATGACATAGGTAAATTGCATTGCTCATCTTTCCTTTTTTTCATGTGGAATGTGTAGGTCTTGTTTCACTGTTCCCTTCCAGTTCTATTCTGCTGTGCTTTTTTGTGTTTATTCAAAATATATCTCCATTTATTCCTAAATTTGAGTGCCTGCACACATCTGTCTTCTTTTGCCCTTCTCTAGCTTTTATCATCTTTGAGCACCATAAAGTCCAATGTATTTCCAAATGCTATCCTAGGAAGGTGTCTTTAGCCACATGTAAAATGTATTCATTCTTAGATGTTCTTGTTTGTTGTTGAGGACCTTGGACTATTTTAAGTACTTTATGTAAACTATTAAGATTATTCAAAGAACATGTACAGTTCTCTTTTTTTAAAGGACAAATACAAAATACTTATGATGGCAAGACTGTGACTTAGTTAAAATAAATATCTGTAAAATTAAACTTAGATCCACATTCTAAACCATGTGTTTCCTTTTGTCTTCTGCAACAATTCTGAATGTTACTTCAGTTCCTTATATTTCAAATCCTTTATTTTTAAAATGAAAATAATAATGACAACACATACTCTATAATTTTATATGAAGATTGTACATAAGTCACATGGAGCTATACTCGATATCCAAGGTTTCAGTAACTTAAAATATTAGTAAATGTATCATTATTATTGTTAGTTCAAATCAGTCCCTAAGTGAGGATGATCTAGAATAGGAACTTTTTAGATTTTATTTCACCCATTGCATTGAAGGTCAGATTTCTCTTTTTAAGACTCTATGATAGATGAAAGTAACTAAGAATATAATAAAAGTAACATTAACATACTTTCTATAACTTTAAAAATGTCTTCATTTCTAATCTATATTTGCATTCAAGCTTAAAGAAAAATAAAGCAACAATATAAAGTCCAGTTTTAGTGCTCTGAGAAAACTATAGAGATTTGTAGCAGAAAACTATAGAGATTTGGTTATATAAGCCTTATTTCATCATGCCAAGAATACTATTTAGGTAATAGTTAATTTAGATATATTTGCTGAATTCTCAGAATAATCTTGTGAGATTGCTAGTGTAGAATTTCTTTATGGAAACATGGAAGTGAAGCATTGGTTAAGCAGGCTAGCAGTGCCATTTGAAAACCATGACATTCCTTGAATGTCATCCTGTCTTTCAAATTCAATAGCTGGGTTATTTTGTTATTGTTTGCTTGTTTGGGGGAATGTTATATAATTTCTCTTAAGCTTCTCCTGTAAGTGTTGGTAATAAGAACATTACTGACTATATAAGCTTCTGATAATTAAATAATCCACAAATGTAAACTATTTAATACTTATTGGTTATGTGATGAATAGCACATCTTATTTAATAACTAGTGCTAAAGGACTCAGCATAAATCAGCATTTATCTTATGCTGTTTTAAGTTCCAAGTGGAAATCCCTAATTAAAAGTGGCTTAAAAATTAGAGAGTCAGGTTTGTTAATAGTTTATATGCCTGTAATCCCAATATTTGGAAGATGGAGGTAGGTGGATTGAGAGTTTGAGCCTTGCTTCAGCAACATAAGGCGTCCTTGTCTCAGAAAACAAAACAAAGAAATCAAGTGAATCAAGTGAAAAGGTCCATCTCTTTCCATACTTCCTTATTGATGGTCATTTGTTTAATAGGTAAATAGAAGCTGTTTTTTATTTTTAAGTCTTGCTGCTCCTTCATGATTACATAATGTCTCCCATAGTTCTTTTTTGTTTGTTTTTGTTGGTTATGGGGCTTGAACTCTGGGCCGAAATGCTGTTCCTGAGCTCTTCAGCTCAAGGCTATTGCCCTACCCTTTGAGCCACAGCCCCACTTCCTCCTATAGTTCTTTGTGTCACTCCTACACCCAGTTTGAGGTAAAGACTTGTTTTTTCCAGCATATCTATTTTTAAAATCAAGGAGCACTTTCTCAGAAATATTCCAGACTTTTCTTATGTTTTATTGGCTAGATTTGGGTTATTTGTCCTTTCTTAAGCATAGAGAAGAAAGATTGTCTTGGTGCTGTGTTAGCAAGGTAAGGCTCCTTGGAGAGATAGGACATATTTCTCTGAATACCAGCCTATACAGAAAATGAACATCTGAATACAAATCTGTGAGCAATAAAGGAAGACAGATAGAGAGGGAATTACTCGGGCAGTCATTTTTTTGTTGGGTATATAAATTTGTATATATACACTAGTGAGATTTTTGTTTTGAATTGGTTATTTTATATTAGGAAATTAGAAAGTTTCCTTTGCAATTTAGTCCTTTTACATGATTTTCAGAATAGAAACATTTTAAATGGATATAATTTACAATTTCTTAATTTTTTTCTATAAGAGAATATGTTTTCTTTCAGTGGGATTATTATTATTATTTTTTGTCAGTCCTGGGCTTGAGCTTAGGGCCTGAGCACTGTCCTTGGATTTGCTCAACGCTAGAGCTCTACCGCTTGAGCCTCATCACCATTTCCGACTTTTTTCTGTTTGTAGTACCAAGGAATCTAACCTGGGTCTTTGTGCATGCTAGGCAAGCACTCTACGACTAGGCCAAACTTCCAGCCCTCTGTAGGATTATTTAACAAATAATATGAACTCTCATTGTCATCTTTTCATTCTTGGCTTGAATTTGATGATTCTGTGAGAGACCCAAGTTTGTGTGCTATATATGTTGTATCAGTGGATTCATGGATAACAAACACATTCGTGAATTTGGCTGGTTGAATGGATTTTTGTCTCAAGAAGACTTCAAAATATTCCAGTCCAGTAGTCAACATATTATCCTGGAGGCTTCATAGCACTGCACATGTGGATAACCTTTTCTCTTTGTATTGTTTGTATTTAATACCCATTTGATCTGTGAACTGTTGGTATTTAATATCAGTAGAATCCCATCAAAATTGCATTTAAGAAACTATGATTATAGTTTAGAGAGATAATATAAATTTCACAGTTGTATTCTTTATATACCATATATGGGTAAATACATCCTATTTAAATAATACTCAGTATTGTGTGTATTTAATATTATATACAATAATACATGTAATGTTTCTACACTTATATATAAAATCATATATAGTGTGTTTTATGGTCTCTTTGAAATGCTTCTTTTAGTGTCTTATTTTTGACCAGGTCCATGAATAAGATGGTAAACAAGTGAACAGACCTTGTGGTTTGCTGCAGACTCTTATCAAGAAAGTAGCCAGAAAAGTGTTGCCAATGTGTGAATTTTTTTTTTTACAGTTTTTCCCATCTATTTCTAATGTTTGTTCGTTTGCTAAAAGAAATAGAAAAAAGAAGAGATTTTTGAAATGTATGTTATAAAGAATGTGATAATGATGTTCAAGAGATCCCCCTCTGTGCATTAGTAATGTGGCACATGGAAATACAATAGAATCTTCACTAGAAAATGATTATTGGAGTTCAGCTTCTCTCCCTTACAAGGAAAGATGATGACTAAAGATCTGTATTCTCCACCAAAGAATTTACAAGGCATACAACATGAATTCATAAGGATAACATGTAAATAGAGAAAAAGGTTTTCATAAGCCTTATATAAGGAATCTGAAAAATCTAGCTCCTGGGAACTCAAGAGATAGCAGTTCCTTCTTATGCATGAATAACAGCTGGCTCTGATGAGTGTGATTTTATTGGTTTTGATTTTTTTTTAACCCTAGATGGAGCCTCTAACCTTGCAAGTATATGTGCAGAATTAAACCAACATAAAAATTGTGTTTTTTTTTTTTTCCCCTTCAGGCAACTCATTGTAAATGTCACCAGAACTCTAAAGAAGAAACTTGCACATATGCTGATAAGTACACCCAAACACCCTGGAGAAGAGCTCCTGTAAGTGACATGCTCTTGGCTTCTTCTCCTGCCATTTGCTATTGTCATATTTTGTTTTGCTCTTTTACGCTAATCACTAATAATTTTGAATTTACCATGGCTACTGATTTTCTTAGGTAAGTTTTGTTTTTTTTTCTTGTGTCTTAGGTGTTTCATGTGCTTTTTAAAGCTTTTCATGTATTCTATATAAGCGAATGTGCATTTACTAGCTTTTCCATCTGCACACTGTAGCTCATGTTCTTTTGAGTGTCCACTCCTCTCGCTGCATGTTCTTAGGAGAGCAGTATTTTCATCTGCACTACAGAAGCCACGTATGCAGCTGTCCCAATTCAGCAGCATATGACAATTTGAAGAGACATGAGGTAGCAATACCTTTTTCCTTTTTCTTGTTAAAATTTCCAAATACATTTTGCTATTACAAAATGTTGAGAGTATTAAGAAATATTAATGTATAGAGTAGATTGTAAAGATTGTGTTTAGGCAGGGGGGTATGGTTTCTTCCAAACAGTAGAGTTAGCATCTATCCCTTGTTTGTTGTTTTTAATGTTACATCTCAAAGTATATGTAGGACTAAAAATATCCTGACCATCATTCAGTCTGAATTTTCTTGGAATTTAGTTTAGATTGTCGTCTGTGGCCACCAGTCACCATTTTCCTATTGTATAGGCAGAATAACAGGTTTTTTCTTATTACGAGAATGCCTGATAAGTCAAATCCCAGTCTTCTTTGCCTTGCATTTAACTGCAGAGTCCTAGTAACAAAAGTGAATAGGGAAACAAAAAAGATTAGTATAATCAGTACAACCATAAAATGAACCTCTAACTGTAGGCCTTCAAAGTTTATAAAAATAGTTACTTTATTTCTTTCTATCTAATAAATAATTACTTTTTGTGTGCTTTTTAGGTGTGATGGTAATTTATTCAACAAAAGTTTGTTGATCATCTCTTAGCCGTAGACATTAGGATTTTAAAGTAAAAGTGAGATTTAAGGGAGTAAATATACAGACAGTGATTCCTCTGATAATTACTGTTTAAAGGGAGCTAAATCTGGTCAGTTAATTATTGATATAAGCTTCTATAAATTCTATGAAGTCCAGAAGATGTAATTTGGTGAAGAGAGGAAAGGCAGCTTTTCCAAAAGGAAGGGGCACCAATAGATTGAAATGATGTTATATTTCTTAGTGTCAAAGCATCTTGAAATTTACCTGTATGGAAGCATTTCAAAGGAAAAGATTGTGCCCTGTCCTTATAAATGACATTTATTCTTTCTAGATCTTTCCAGTTTTTCCACCTGGATATTTAGACAGGCATTCATGCTCAGCATGAAAAGTTCCTTTTACCATCTTCATGGAAGTCTTTTATTATTGTCTCTGGCTCCTTTGATCTCACTCTTCTGGAAACTAGATTTTCAGTCCTCCTTGCTAAACAAAGTAACTGGCACAGAACAATACCACTACTCTTGGCTGTGTCCCTTGTGTCCCTTGTCTTGGGCAAAGGTCAGTGTTCCAGTTATATACCCCAGATATACCAGATTCCAACTGTCCCTGGTATCTGCTAGTGATGGAATTACCTGGCTTAAATGTCTTCATTTTTCAGATAAGTTGACACAATCCAAAGATAGCAAATGAGTTACTAAAGTTTCTACAATAAAAGAGGTTGAGCTGGTACTCTTAGGATTCCTGATTTCTAGGCTAGAGTTCCTTGTCCTAAAACCACACTGAGGAGCCGTGGAAGACAAGAGGATTTGTAAATTAGTGTAGATACATGTCCTTGGTACAAGGGAAAGTAAAGCACAGAGATGAAAAAGAACGGTTGAGCCATAGTTATGTACATGATTATGTCTGGAACATAAATGTAGGTTTTTTGTTTGTTTTGAGAGAGCCTTTAGCCCATACTGGTCATAAATTCATGATCCTTCTGTCTGAGCCTACTGAGTGCTGAAATTGCAAGTGTGAACCGCAACTCAGGCCAGATGTATGATTAAGGAAATGATGGAAATTTGTGTGAGAGATCAAATTAGTGTAGAATTATTGTTTTTAAACCCAGAAATTACTGTATAAGTAGTTTTATTGAGTTTTGTGTATTTAACTAAATCTAAAATATGAAAGAATAAATATTGAGTTTATCCTCTTTGAATAATTATTCTGCTCTTTAAACCTTTAAACTTCTTTTGAAATATATTAGATGGGAAAACCATTTACTGTAATCAGAATGATATTCTTTTCTCAAGAAGTTACTTATACTTTACTCTAAATGTCCCTTCTTTTTAGGAACTTACTATTTTTAAACAATTTTGATAATAATTAAGTACGAAGATGCAGCCTGATTCTTTGGCCATATAAGACATTTATTTAAAAAGCTCCAGTCTTATTTTAAGAAAAGTATTTTTGACCTAAGCTTGGATAAGGTTGAAAGTTAAAACCTGAGTCTGTTTTTCACCCTTTTGTACAGTATTTTGGGAAGTTTAAATGTTCTTGACATTGTCTCAGTCACTTAGCTGTAGAATCTATCTTAGATTTGAGGGAACCGTTTTCCTTTTTATTTATTTATTTTTTCCAGATGCAGTGGGAGATGGGAAAAATGTTGGAGGTGAAAGGGTTATTGTCTGTGGGCTTGTGGCAGCCATTTAGGAATTAGAAGAAAAAGTGAGCAAAATAAGACAAGACATAGCAGATAGGAGTTGCTGGAGGAAACAGAGTAGCTGACAGCGAGACAAAAGGAAAAGATAACAAAATTCACCATTACTACAACATAAAATCTTGTTTTTTCATTTCTTGGAGTTCATCTGGAAAAATGCTGCTTTTGTTGCCTTTTTCTTTTGTCTTGTTTGTGAGCTTATTTGTGTTTGAGAGGGTTAGGGGGGCATGTACCAGGTGGGACAAAAGGTAAGCAATTGCAACAGTGGTACTCGCTAGACATGATGTGGAACATGAACCATACAACTTGTGGGTCAGGGTGGGAGGGAAAAACTGGAAGAGAGCAAGGGAAGGAGTGACATAGCTCTAAAACAAATGTACTCATGACCTGACTTATGTAACTGTAACCGCTCTGTATAGCACCTCTACAATAACAATAAAATACATGTAAAAAAGAAAGAGAGCATGGCTGACTGCCACCAGAGCAACAGAATGGATATTTTCTGGGGTATTCTTCAATGGCTATAAAATGGAAAATGACAAGATACAGAAGCAAAAAACAAAGCATAAAAAAGGAAAGGAGGAAAGGCAAATTATCACTTACTAAATCACCAAAATACCCTCATGCTGTGTCATGCATAGGCTTAAACGGAGTATAAGCATGAAGTGGATAACATGTCTCTTGGTGCATGTAATATCTCCAGAATGCCTAATAACCTCCCCTTTCCTCTCCCCTACCCCTCCACATGAAGACTGAGAAGTGATTGGTACACGTGTACAGCATGCATACAGCATTCTTATATATATTTTCTTCATTTGGGGGTAATAGCTGCTTTCCTTTTGAGTGGCTGCAGGTAGTGAGGGGACAAGGAGGAACTCAGAGAACACATTCATACCATTGGGAAGGAGGACAGATGCTCCATAACAGCAAAAAAAACAAAAAATCACAAGAAGGATTTCCTTCCTTAAGAGAAAGATCAGTAGTAGTCCATTGTGATACTTGAGTTTTCTGTGTTACTTTATTGCTGTGACCAAAAAAAAAAAAAAATCCCACAGAAACAACTCCAAGGAGAAAAGGTTTATTTTGTCTCAGAGTTCCAGAAGATTCAGTCCATGTTTCTTAGCACTGTGTGCCTGGGCAGAAGAATGTCATTGCTGCTGGGGTGCTGTTGCAGGCAGGAAGCAGAAAGGAAGGGACCAAGGGCCAGGTATAACCTTCAGCTCCGACCCTTCCCCATCTAGGTAGCATCATCACTGGGAACCAGGCCTTCACCTCATGAGCCTGTGAGGACATGCCGTGTTCAAATTATAATACCATGCGAACATGCTGTTAGTATTTTTTTTAAAAAAATTGGTGGTAGTGAGGATTCTTTTTTAAAAAACTAAGTTTTATAAGATGAGGGGTGGGGGAGGGGGGAAGGGAAATGGGGACCATGACATGTGAAAGGGTATCAATGTGTGGGAATTAATGCACCATTTATCTGGCAAATATCATGTAACCCTTCTATTAATTACAATAAAAATATATTAAAAAATTAAGTTTTAGTAAGGATGTAAAAGACATATCTTCCACAAAATATTCAGTCCATGTTAGTAGCAATATGTGATATCATTCAGTGTCTTTTTTCAAAGTAATGAGGAAAAAAAGAACTATAATAATGTTTTGTAAAATAACATAAAGCTGAAAAGGAAACAAAAAAAACTTTCTAAGGCGAATTTTTCCTTTTCTGTCCTTTGTTTATCAAGAGGTAATAACACACTTAATCTGTAACTAAAAAATAAGAAAGCTGGCTGGGAGCATGGCCTAGTTAGTGGTAGAGTGCTTGCCTAGCATGCATGAAGACCGGGGATTCCTTGGTACCACATACATAGAAAAGGCTGAGAATGGTGCTGTGGCTCAACTGGTAGAGCACTAGCCTTGAGAAAGCCTTAGGGCAGTGCTCAGGCTCCGAGTTCAAGCTCCAGGACTGGCAAAAATAAATAAGTAAATAATAAGAAAGTAAATAATAAAAAATTAGTTAAGTGAATTTACATTACTCAAATTATACTAAATGTTCCAACCATTATTAATATTCCATGTATGGTCTTCCACACAATTCATGTTAATGGACATGTGAAGACCTATTAAATCTGTGTAGATATACATATTGTACATACTATATTTATCTGAGCAAAGTAAAAGTACCCAGATAGAATTGTGAAATGGTTAATTAAAAAGAATAGCAACAGGGGCCGGGAGTTTGGCCTAGTGGTAGAGTGCTTGCCTAGCATGCACGAAGACCCGGGTTTGATTCCTAGGCACCACATACATAGGGAAAAAAAAAGCCAGAAGTGGTGCTGAGGCTCCAGTGGTAGAGCTCTAGCCTTGAGAAAGTCCAAGGACAGTGCTCAGGCCCTGCGCTCAAGCCCAGGACTGGCAAAAAAAAGAATAGCAACAGTGTGAAAAGTGCCTACTCATTCACACAAAAATAGTGTAAGGGCCAGATGCTTGGTGGCTCACATCTATAATCCTAGCTACCCAGGAGGCTGAGATGGCAGTTCAAAACCAGCCCAGGCAGGAAAGTCCATGAGACTCTCAACCTCCAATTAGCTACAAGAAAAACCAGAAGTGGAGCTGTGGGTCAAGTGATAGTGTGCTAGCCTTATGCAGAAAAACTTAGGGATAGTGTGCAGTCCCTGAATTTAAGCCAGAGGACTGACACCAAAATAGGAGTACTGTTGAATGGTGGTGATTTGTGAGAGACCAAGAGCCATTTTATATATACAACTTAATGTTTGCAGATTTATACACACAAATAGCCTTAAAAATAGCATTATGTTAGACAGTGACTTCATTTTTATGTATTTCTGATATTACTTTAAAAGTAACCTTGGCATTTAAAGATAGGAATGGATGTTTTTCACATTAAGTAAATTCTGATTTTTCGTTAGCATATGGCTTTTACACACCATTTGGACAACTTAAGTTAGAAAGAAAAGCCTTCCAAAAATGAGAGAAAAGTTCCTGTGTACACACTAAAAATCCTTTATCATTTATTTTTTAATGAAAACTGAGTATAGGAATAAGCAGATGGATGAATATAGTGAAAAGATGCTAACAGTTAAACCTCAGAATATGTACAATACAGTTTTCTCTGTTGTTTTAAGAACTGTTGAAAAAGAGGCAAAGATTATCCTGTATTTCAGATGTCTTGTTAAATTTAGTTTCTAATACTAAATCAAAGGTTAGTTGCATATATTATGCATACATATAATTTACAAATTGAACAGTGGAAATCAGGTGAATATTCTGAGCAATCCTTTGTTCTGTCAGTTGTTGCCATGCTTGAGGTTTACTGAGTCAAATATGCTCCCATTATAAAACAGAAAAGATACAAAGTCAAGTGCTATCTACCACAGGAATCGTGTTCAGTGTTCATCATTTGCACTGGAAAAAGTTTAACAAGTTCCTAACAACCACAGTTTTACTGGGAATGAACCATATTTTTCATGACTGGGAGATGCATTATTTTACAAATTTCACTAGGGTGATGCTGTGGACTTAAGTTTTCCATGATGGTATTTTAAGAATATTCTCACAGTTTGATTTGTGGATATCTTTGATTAGTGAGGAGGTTGGGTGTAACAGACCGAGATCCAATTGGGTCCCATATGGAAGGAACTGAACAGTCAGTCCACGTTTCAGGGGCATTCTAATTCTGATAATCTGTGATTAAAAGTAATCATGCTAAGAAGCTACAAGGTATTCAGATTAAAAAGCACGTCTGTATACTCTGTGGCCTACATGCCACATTCTTCATAAAAGGACTTACTGTCTCAGCAGCCTAATTCTTTTCAATGATATGCCAGTTCTATAAGTTCAACTGATGTTCTTTATTTTTACCTTTTAATTTTCTAACATTCTATAACTTAAATGTCTGTATGGTATTTTTTGTATGGTAATTTTTGATTGTCTGATTCACAAATGAATGCATTTTCTTTAATAACTAAAATCTGTTTCTCTTAAGTTCTTTCCTTTTTTGCAGACTAGGTAACTACTTTATTAAAGTGATACATAATGATAAACATGATGTATTCTGGAAAGATTGTTATTTCTTAACTTAAAAATATTAGAGGAAAATTAGATTTTCCTTAAAATGTTTGAAAAATATCTGTTTGAATTGTAAGATAATTCTAGTCACTTGAGCTGCCTGTATTGTAAAAAGTGAAATCTGTCTTCTCCTGAGCACTATTGCTGTGTTATTTTTTTAAAAAAAACACAAAAAATAAATTATGACTTTGGTTTCTCTATTTTTTGGTCCCCCCTCCTTTTTTAATTATGCCCTCCCTACCCTATCTCTCTCTGCACAGGGTGGGTATTCTGCTCCCTCCTTCTCTCCTTGGCAGGGCTCCTTCCAGGGGATCCCACGGACTGTTCCACCGCACCGCAGACAGAGTGAGTCTGTGTTTCTCACTCCTCTCCTGCTCTGGCTTCCAGTTCATGGTATTTCCCTTCTGCATGACTTTCCCTCCCTCTCCCCTCCTTACCCTTACTGGGAGACCTGCAGGCCAATGCGTTATTAATGAGCTACCTCTTATCTCCCATATGAACACTTCCTTGACTGCATGTGAATAGACTTTAAACTTGTGTCCTTCTGAAAGCTCTGAGGTTAATGACATTCTCATGCTGTTTAAACCTATTGCCAGGTACCCTTAGGCCCATTGATATGCATCTGTCTAAATGCATTTCTTTTTAAGTAAAACCTTGACATGTGTGAATAAGCTTGTTTTTTTATCCAATTATTTTAAAAATATGCACTATCCATAATGGTTTCATAGACAGATGCATATTGTTTAGGGACTCAGCTTACTAGACCATTGCACATTTCTTTAAACACTTTCTAATGAAAGGCTTTGATTACGTTTCACTGTCATCTCAAATATCTTTTCAATTTTTTAATGTTTCTTTAATATAAAACAACTAAAATGACTCTGTAATTTTTCAGCTGCTTTCCAGCACAGAAGAAACTGCTTTTAAATATGCATGATTTACTAATGTTTCTAATAAGTTATTGTTTGACTTTATGATTGCTATGTACATTAAATTTACTTTCCAAAATATTGTTTATTACTTTGTATTATATACTTAAAGTATTCTGGTAAGTTGGTTATATTTTATCTTTTCTGAAAAGTCACCCAAAAAGCTAATATTAATGAAGGATATGTATATATATATATATATATAAATATAGTTAGTTGGGGTCACTTTTAGGCCTTCTTCCTGGATTTACTATCATTTTGATTTATATTAATATTTTCATTAGTTATCTTATTGTACTTTGACACTTTGAGCAACTAGCAGTTTATTTAAGAACATTTCATTTCTTCAAGGAGTCCAGAGGAGATGTGGAGTTTGCCTTTTGACTTCTTTTTTCCTTCTTTACTTTTTCTAATGAAAAGGGGAGTTTGTGTAACCTCTCCTTGAATGAAAGCGGTAAGAAAAGGAATAATCTACCATTTCCTTTACAAATCTTCTATTTTACTTCTTGTATTCAAATAAGTTTCCTCCTTTTCTCCTGTATTTATGTTAAAGCATCGTACTGCAGAAGAGATCAGAGCAAATTGCTAGTGAAGTGATCTGAAATTTCAAAGGCTGCTCGAAGTCAGGACAGTATTCCTCTTAGACTTAGAGTCAGTACTTGGTAGAGCTTGACAGGTTTACCTCAAATGAATCCACTTAACTTGGCTCTCACTTAAGTCCCTTTTTAATTCCTATTCTTTTTTCCCTGTCCAGGGATTCCCCTGTCTTCTCTTTCATTTAGCTAGTATATGGAGTTGAAGTTTAGAGTTGACAGTTCTGAATACCAAGTAGAGTTGCACATATATTTTTAAAACACATCTCTAGTCACATTTGTGTCACTGGTATAACTTGCATGTCTGTAGATATTTCTTATCCATCTTTGCATCAGTAGTTTTCCAGTTTCAGGTGCTTCTTTGTCAGTTTCAGAGCCAATCATTCATCTCTAACCATAAGTGGCACTCTCCTGTAGTGCTATCCTAGCTCTAAATTTTTGACTTCTCTGTTGTTTTTTCTTTTTGTGCCAGTGCCATAACTTGAACTCAGGGCTTCATGTTTTCACTCAGCTTTCAAGTTCACAGATGGTGCTCTTCTGCTTCAGTCGTGTCCCCCAGTCTGAGGACTTTTCTTCCTGGTCTGGCTTCAGACCACAGTGCTCAGCTCTCAGCCTCTTATATAGTGAAGGTTATAGGTATGGGCCATCGGCTCCCAGAATACTTTTTAGATTTGTAGATCAAGCCTCTACCTCTGTGCCTCCAGATTAGCAAGATGAAAGTGTTCTGCAGAGTTTGAATGGCTGGAAGTCAAACATTGAAGTTATTTCCTGAGTAACTTTTCATGGCCTACATAGCTAAGAGAATCAACATTGGGATTCCATTATTGATACTCACAGGGCCTTGTCTGGGGGAAGTAATAAACCTTAGGACCTTTTCTGATAATTCCTGCTGAGCTTGAGAGTTTCCTTTAAAGAAGAAATGTGTTTTAAGTATATTTTAACTGTTTTGGGTTTATCCTGAGATCAGCTGAAACTGTTTATTAACTTATTTATTTATTCATGTGAGATCACAAGGGGCAAATCCAGTGTTTCTCGTGGGTACTGGGAGTCGATTTTCTGCAGTAAGCTTATATTCATTTACATAATGTCTGTCTCCACATTTTAGAGAATATATGTTTCAGGTGTTGAAGATGTTAACTGTGCAAGTAATGGTGAGTGGTTTATACTTCACTGTAATCTCACTCACTAAAACCTTCCCTTCATGCCTTCTTCCAGTACTTTCATGTGTGTCCTACCAAGGCACTGATGGCAAAGATTCATCAAGCTTCAGTAGAGAAAACTTCTTTTTTTTTTTTTTAAAGAAGTAGTAGCAAGAAACACTGGTCTAAATATGCAGAGTAGATAATTCATGTTTACATCGAAGCAACCTCTGGTTACTCTGGAAAGTTGCAGTGGTCCAGAATGTCTTGGCTGAATTACAGTTACCTCTAGGAATTAGAGATAATTGGAAGTTCTTGGTTTTGTTGTTTTTGTTTTCGTTTCTCTAGAGGTTTTTAACTTGTTCATATCTTCTAACGTTTATTAGAAGTCACTTCATGATCTTTATTTTCTGCTGTCAGTTTACTTTTTATAGGTTAGCAGAAAGTAATGTACATTTAGACATAGGGAGATCTTTTCCACTGTTTGTGGGAATTTTAGCTGTGGTTTGCATTCATGTAACTGGCTTTGATTTAGTGCTTCTACTCTAATTTCCAAGTGAATAACCTATTTCATAGTGGATTTTAATAAAACAAAATTTCTTTTGACAAGTAGAAAGCCTTAATGGTAATCCAGGTAGCATTTTGTGCTATAGCTCATGCTTACAGGATACTTGTTGTTTCACAAAGCATATTTTAAAAATAACTCTTTGCCTCCTTTCCTCAGAATCTTACTGGGTAGATTAGGCTTGCCTCAAACTTAGGAGCCTCAGGGTTGGGAGTTAGAAAAGCACCTATTTACTTATTATGCCTTACACATCTTTTAAAATTTGCCTTTTCATGCCTCTCTTCTATGAACTGAGAAATTCCCATCTTCTTTCCATATACAATATAAGTTAGATGGGAAGGGAAAAATGGTTTCAAAAAAAACCAAAGACCTTATATGGTTGTGCATGCTTGTAATTCAAGATGCTTTAGAGCTGTAATTTGGAAGATCATAGTTCAAGGCTAGCCCAGGCAAAAAGTTAGTGAACACCAAACCAGGTGTAGTGGGGACACATCTGTAATTGCAACTATGTGGAAAGCATATAGAATGAATATAGTATGAGAATGGCACTGGGAAAAAAAATGCAAGACCCTATCTGAAAACTAAAACAAAAAAAGGTTTGAGTGGTAGAACTGAATAGCAAACTTCAAACCCCAGTACTGTCCCGCCCCAAATTATATAAATGCATGTATATATGGCTTAATAGCTTGTCAGTTTCTTGGTATACTGCTGCCTGATTTCTAATAAAAACATATTCACCAAAATTGCTCTAAGAATCATAGGCCTACCTAGACACCCTCAATAGTGGCTATTCAGGGGGCAGAAAAGTCTCTTAAGATTGTTATCAAACCTGCAAAAAGCCAGAAGCAGAACTGTGACTCAAGTGGTAGAGTGCTAGCCTTCAGTGGAAATGCTCAGGAATAGTATAGTACCCAGGACCCAAGTTCAAGTCCTAGGATTGGCACCAAAATAAGAATCAGGGCTACTCCATAAACAGTTTTGATGTGTAATCACAAATTTATATTACCACTCAATACATTTTTTATTATAAGCATATATTTACCACCCAGTTTTTGTGTTTTTATTTAAAATTCAGGCAAAAGATTAATGAAGTAATGCATATAATACATTATTCTCTTAGAAGATATGTTCTTCTGTAATCTTTAAAAATGTGATTGGCAACTTGGAGTTAGAAAAGTGTGGTGTATTTTGCTCCTGTAAGTTTGGAAGATGTAATTTTAATGTACCAAGTGCTTCATGAGAAAGTCAATACCTCACATAATTAAACACTCATATCTTTTATATATACAACTTTTTTTGTAGAAATACTGTTTGTTTTTGTCAGTCGTGGGGCTTGAACTCTGGGTCTGGGCACTGTCCCTGTGCTCTTCAGCTCAAGGCTAGTGCTCTATTACATTGAGCCACAGTGCCACTTCCAGTTTTCTGGTAGTTGATTGGAAATAGGAGTCTTACAGACTTTCTTGTATAGGTTGGCTTTTTGAACTATGATCCTCAGATTTCAGCCTCCTGAGTAGCTAGGATTATAGGTGTGAGCCACTAGCACCCAGCAGAAATACTATTTTTAATTGGTATCTTCTAAGGAGTGAGCCTATGCTGGAAAACCTTTGTATTGTTGAAAAATACAATAGCTTAAATTGCTGGTGGCCTTCAGCCTATGGCCATTTGTTCTCAGTCCAACTAAATTCCCATTTTTCCAAATCCTCCCTTGCCCTTAGCCTGCTGTCTTTGATTTCATTCCCTAACTTTAGTAACACCCTAGCTTTCTTTCTTTTTTTCAGTTCTTTTGGTTCCTGAGTTATTCTCTCAGGATGTTTTTAACATACAGTGAATAAAATAATTACTTAAAAATTGTATATATAACTCACTATGACTCCACTGGTGGATAACCTGCCTATCAAATGTGAGTCCCTTAGTTCAAGCTCTAGTACTACCAAAGAAGTTTCTTTTTATCAGATTATTCGTATATTGGAGTTTGAACTCAGGGCCTTATACTGGAGCCTTACCATTAGGGTTTTTTTTTTTTTTGGTTGTTGTTGTTTTATTTTTGATGCTGGTAGTGAGGTATGAACTCAAAGCCTCATATTCTTACTTGCCTTTTTCAGGCAAGGCAGATGCTTTATCAGTTGACCCATACTTCTACTTCAAGCCTTTTATTGGTTAATTGGAGAAGTGTCTTGAGGATTTTTCTGCCTGGACCGACTTTGAACTATTAGCTAGAATTACAGGGGTGAGCCACTGGCCCTTGGCTGGCTGGGTCCATGCAGCAGGTAACTAAACTAAATTACTTTAGTGTTATAGTGTTAGGTGGAGTGTTGGGTTTTTTGCCTGGGGCTAGCCTCAGACTGTGATCCTTCTGATTATGCCAGGAATCATAGGTTTATGACTGGAATCATAGGTATAGGTCACCACGCTAGGCTTGTTTATTGAGATTAGAGGTAGAAGCTACCTCTAATCCAGTTAGCTTCAAACCCCAGTCCTACTAGCCTCTGTCCCAAGTAGCTGAAATCATAAGCATGGATACCACACTGAGCCTGAAATCATAAGCCTTATAATGGTTGTCAATGTTAGGTACTTTTCTAGTTGTTTTATTTAAACTGTTACTTGATAAGTATTAATTTTTCACAATAACTTATAGAGTCAGAGCTACTATTCTATTTTTATAATAAAAAGAATGTAAATAAATATGAATGATGACAGTAATTTTCTCAGTGTAAGTAAATAAATGAAAATTAAATTCTTCTCCAGGTCCTAAACTTGATTCATAATTATTTATTGTGGATACTGTTTTCAGTTTTATAAGTTTAGAATTGTAGATATTTAGCTTTTGGTGATTTTTTTCATACAGTATCATAAACATTTTTCATATATTAAACATCTGTGAAACCACTGTATTAATTAAGTTTGGATAGTAATACATTATCATGTTCCAATCCTTGATCTAACTCTTTCCTCTTGTCTGACATTAATATAGTTCTAGTTATGGAGATCTTATTACAGTACAATTTATCCTGTGTAAAAAAAAGTCGGTGCTGGCATCTTAAGCGTATTCCTAGAAGGACATTATTTAATGAAAGTGTTTGCACTTCTTTGGGGCACTTGATTTGTGCTGGTCACTTGTTAGACATTATAGCAAAGTAGAGTACTAACATGGCTTACCCTGCCGGACTCCAGCATGTGAATGTAAGTGGTTTTATGTGGGAGGACAGATTCAGCTGTAGTGTTTTCATGAGAAATTAGCTCTGGGAGTGACTTTTTATGAAAATAAAATATTGTCAATGAAATAGAAACTAGGATAACTTGATAAGAAACTCAACTAATTCACCCTTACAGTGAATTTGTAATTAAAGATGGTAATAAAATTGAATATGGTACTTGTCCATTTTTGCAGCTGTTTTTCCAAGGCTATCTAGCTTAGCAGTTGAGCAGCTGGCTAGAAATGTGCATCTAACTCATGGTCCAGTAGGCCTTCCCGTACATGTAGGCGTGGTTTAGTTTTTCTCAGGAGTGTGATTATGGTAGACAACAGCGGTTTGCCATTTTTTTGTGTGTGTAGCTTTTTGTGACAATCTGCTCTAAAGATTGAGTCAGCATTTGCTTCTGTACCATCCTTCCAGTAGCAGCTATCCTCAGCTAATAATGCATGTTGGGGTTACCAGGGGCATGGTATTGCTGTGATGCTGGTAACTTGCTTTCTGAACTTCTCACCATCTAGGAGGTAGATGCTGTTGATGTTTGCCTCTAGTAAATACTTAAGTCACTTTCACTCACGTGGATAAATTTAAAAGCAGTACACTGGTCATTAACATAGAAGTCATTGGACTCCTTATTTCTGAGTTTAAAATAGATAGCATATTTGTCAATAAGGTGTCCTCTGTAACTTTTCTAGAATCTAGAGGCACCATTCTGAAAGAGCATTCATGGTTTCCCCAGAACATCAGAAGCTGTGATTGGTCCATATGAATTCTAGGAGCAGATGCATTTAGTTATACTTGTGACTTGGTTAGAGCTTTCGTCTCCATAGTGATGTGTAAAGCTTATGGCCTGGCATTTAAGCTAGGGCCAGATTATACCTTTAGTGGTCCCTCAGACACTGAAGTTTCTTTGCTTCTGTAAAGTACAAGAAGCTCTAAAATTATTTTAGAAATGGTTTCTACTTTCTTCATAAAGGATTACGTGGGGCCAAATCTATTTAGACCTTTGGAGTAGGCATTGTATCAAAATTCCTTCCAGTATTTTGTTTAGTAAGATCCAAGTGACAGCTTTTTTGTGAGAAATTTTACATGCACGCCTTGTGTGGGCATGGATATTTGCACTAACTTGCAAACCATGTTAGCAAGAAAGTATGAGTCATATTAAAATATTGTCATTTATAGTTAACTAAATAAGGAAAAGAACTGAATAGTGCCTGGAACACTATAACAATAGCAAAACAAATCCTCTGGGCCTCCACCCCGTCCTGGCGATTCTCAGTGTTGTGTGTGGTCTCTGATGCCATTGTCCTGTCTCTTTCTTGTCTCTGCTCTCTCATTGTGCCTTTGGCAAGGAGTTGAGAAGTTAGTCCATTACTTCTCTGACACAGCGTGGTACAGTACAAATTTTGGATTTTCTCCTACCACCTTTCTTGTAATCATGTTCTGTTTTGGTTTTTGTTTCTCCCAGTTTGCATGATGCATGTCAAAGTGTGCATGCAATCATAGGCATGCTGCCAGTGGTACATTTCAGTTTTTGCTTTTATCCTTTAAAGTGTATTTAATGACAATGAACCGTTGTGTACCCAAGAAAATAATTTTAGTTAATTCCAATGTGTAACATTTTTGCACTTGAGAATATTTCCTGATTTCTACTTGATACTCTGTGGTATATGTCTACTCAATCAGGACTTTCCATCTTAGCTGCCATTTTTTGGTTAGGAACCTTAGAATAGGGCTTATAAAACATGGAATGTGCAAGATATTTTTCCTTGATCAGAGCTAGATCTCTGAGATAGTACAGTTGTAAAAACAGTTTTTCTCAGTGCCCGGTGTGTTTTTTAGAGGGTCATTCTGGAATCACCACTTTCCAGAAACATGGCTCTTCGATATGACTTTGGTTTGGTGTTTCAAAGTTCTTTGTTGGAGAGATCTAAGAAGGAATAGAATATTACCCAGGAAAGCAGGCACCTGAATTATTGTATTGAGTATAGTAAGCTTAGTCATATTGTGTATTCTGAAAGCCTGTGAATTTAGAAACTACCTAAATAATACAGAAGAAGAGTTTTAGTATTTCATTTTAAATTCTCTGGTGGGTCAGATTCTACTTTTGCCACTTACTAAAGTATGTGACATTTAGACATGTTAACTTCTGTAAACCTCTGGAGACTCAAGGACAAAATTCCATAACATCTCTCACTCACAACATCAGGAGAATTAGACATCAGACATGTAAATTTAAATTTGACTTTCTGCCCTTGGAGAAAACAGCACCTCATCTCTGAGCCCAGAAATGTAACAATTCTTAAGAATTTTAAACACATTAAACATTATAATAAGCATTTTATACATGTCATTATTTACAGTTCTGTGAGGTACAGATTCTAAGATTTTTATCATTTTGAAAATGATTAAATTCCTTTCAGGATAGTGAGATTATTATCTACTATCTCATTAATAGTAAGGAATTGATCATACAGTGCACACGTGATGAGATTTAGTACTGTGAGAGACTTGCTCTGAACTTCAGAGTACTATGCACATACTAGTTCCTGTTCTTATCTCCAGGAAGGGAGTAAAGGAATCTTGACTTCCAGTGTTGTATGTGATGTAGCTAGCTACTGCTGATTTAAAACATTTAGATATAACTAGAATTATTGAGCTATGCGCTGAAGCTTAGAAATGTTAAATTAGCAATTAGCTTATGTTGCTAAAGAATTTGTCTTTCATCCAAGACCCAGTTACAAAACAGCCATACCTTGAGTTGCCCTACATAATATGTGGCATGTTCTAAGCACTTAACAGTACCCTGGGAGAACCTGTACTGAGTGCTTTGCACACATAGTTATATTTAATTGTTAGAAACGGAAAAGTAAAGAATGCTTATTCAGGTAGTTTTCCAGCTACTTACTCTAAAAATATCTAGTCTTTGAATAAAAAACCTTGAAGCCTAAGCTTGTAGGTCATTATGAGAGGTACTTGTGTTCAAATTAGCATAATTAATCCCTCTTGCTAGCCTTCTAAACATGAATTATTAACACCAAACCTGTTAAAGAAAACTTTTTTTTTTCTTGCCAGTCCTGGAGCTAGAACTCAGAGCCTGGGCACTGTCCCTGAGCTTCTTTTACACTCTATCATTTGAGCCACCAGTACTACTTCCAGCTTTTTCTGTGCATGTGGCACCCAGGAATTGAACCCAGGGTTTCGTGCATGCTAGGCAAGCACTCTACCACTAGCCTACACTCCTAGCCCTAGAAACTGTATCATCAGCTTTCTTTTTCTTTTCTGGCAGTACTAGAGTTGGAAGGCATGGCTTTGTGTTTGCTAGACAAGTGCTTGACCACTTGACCAGTGTGCCCAAACAATTTTGCTTTAGGTTGTTTTTCAAGTAGGGTCTAACTTCAGACTCAATCCTCCTACGTCTGCCCCTTGTATAACTGAATTTGCAGACATGAACAACCATTCCTGGGTTATTTTTAGAGACAGGGTTTTGGCTAACTTTTTTTTTTTTTGCCTACCTTGACTTTAAACCATGATTTTTTCCATCTCTGTCTCTTTCATGGCTGGGATTACAGGCATTCACTGCAATTCCTGTCATATAGATTGTTAAATCATTTTTATTTAATCATTAACACTCCATTCTTGACCTGATGGGAAACTATCACTTTGGTGATTAATGACCAAAGGAACCATTCTTAAATTGACAGCTAATATTCCCCTTAGAACTTTTACAGCAGATATATATTGAACCCATACTTAGGCTGCTAGGAGTACACACTATGCCAAAAAGTGAATAAGGAATGGTAGGTGCTGGTAAGGAGCCCAGGCATTTAAACTTATCAGTACAGGTGACTTTCAGCCCCAGTAAGATACCCCTTCTGCTGGTGCTCTTGACACATATGAACATTAAGTGGAGGAACTCACAGAAAACTATTTTCAAGTTTATGGATCTGACCTAAGAAGTAAGACTTATGGAGGTCTGTGGCTCTGAGTCTAGAGCTGTGGCTGAATTTCCCAGTGTCAGCAGCAAGCCCACTGCAGGTTGCTGGGAGGGAGCGCTGCGCTCTTGGGTGACTGTAGAGCATCTCCCTCCATTCCCATGATGGGTGCCTTCCTCCGGATCTGGGAGGCAGCTCAATTCAGGCAGATGAACCTCTCCAGTCTTGCTATTTTTTTTTCTTTTGTTGTTGTTGTTGTGGATTCTTGAACTCTGGGCCTGGGCGCTATTCCTGAGCTCTTCAGCTCAAGGCTACCACACCGTACCCTTGAGGCAAGCCCCACTTCCTATTTTCTAGAGGTTAATTGGAGATAAGAGTTTCATGGACTTTTTCGTGCCTGGGCTGGCTTTGAACTGTAATCCTCAGATCTCAGCCTTCGGAATAGCTAGGATTACAAACCACACCTGGCTATATTTGCTTTTTTGATCCTTTATGCTGTCATGCCTGAGATGTGGTCTTCTCCCTTGTTTATCTGACCAGCTCAGAAAAGTCATTAAGCAAAGGAACTAGGGCGACTGTGTTCTGCTCCAGGTTCCCCAGACCACACATAGTAGACATGTCATTCTTCTGCATTCCTTTCCCCTAGTCCTAAGAAAACTTGGGATCTTTATACTTAAATTCATTCTAAATGTTCCCTGTAGTTGTCAGCTGACATGTTGAATTGTCACCCCCTTGTCCAACTATTTAAATATAACAAAAACATAATTTAAAAAAGTTTTAAAAAGTAAACAGGAGTACGTTTTTTAAATGAGTAATGCGTAAGTAAATAAATCCATTCTAAAGATCTCAAGTGGCATGTTGGTAGCACTCGGAGCAGCAAGAGATGCATACAGTGTGAATCACATCTTGTACATGTGTCCGGGAACTTGGGGGAAGTGAGTTCATTTGCTGGCGATGAAGGTAGATAGATTGCTGCGAATCCTTTGCCAGCAGGTGCTTAGCAGCACCTTAGCTAAGCTGCAGGACGTCATTGTCCTGTGTGGTAGCTCTCATGTGTTGTCATCCATGTCCTAGGAGCAACTGGCCTCTCAGTCCTCACCTTATGTTACCTCCCATCCTTGAAAACAGACCATCTTAATTCAGTTAAATTTCAAATACCAAATGGTAGTTTTCAAATAGATAAATAGTAGCACTTAGTTGGGGATAGAGACATTATATCCAACCACTAAAAATAATTTTTAATATATGATAAAACCTACCTGGATTTAGCTGTCACTGATTTGAAAACCACCCAAATGATTACTCTAATTAAACGATAATTGAGACTTCCCTGTATTCAGATCATGCAGTCTAACTCCTCCTGGGTAAAAGACGCAACATGCTGTTCTTAAAAACCTGTTCATTTCCTATTTCTTCATTTTGGGGATGGAGCTTTCTCATATAACTATACAAGCAGCACTGCTTTCTACCTAGGGCAATGGTGCACTGGTTTGTGCAGTGAGAAGGCATTGGCTGTACAGGGCAGTAACAAAAGTACATGTGGATCATTTACCTCCAGGTCTTTCTGGAAAGCAGTCTGTGCAATTAGGAAGGCATATTACCTTTTGCCGTTCTGAGTAATAGCACATGTCCATTCCTTTTTGTCCCTATTGGAAATAGATTACAACAGTTCCTTTTTAAATTATTGACAATTTTTCCAATTGTAAAATACATGAAGAGTTTTCAACTTGGGATAAGAATAACTTACATGTTGGCATCTAGGAGATGCAAAGGGAGATGTCCCCATGCTATCAGGCACTTTGTGCCATCTCTGCCTCCCCTTATACCCCTCCCACGCCCTATGGTATATTGTCATTCCCACACACTTTTCTAAATTTTTTTTGGCCGGTCCTGGGGCTTGAACTCAGGGCCTGAGCACTGTCTTTGGGCTTTCTCAAGGCTAGAGCTCTACCACTTGTTCCCGCATGTGCTGGTACTAGGGTTTTAACATAGCGCCTCCCCCTCTCACTTGGCTTTTTCACCAAATGATGGCACTTTACCACTTGAACCACTCATTCACTTGTGGCTTTTTTTTCATTGTTAATTGGAGATAAGGGTCTCTAGGACTTTTCAGCCTGGGCTGGCTTCAAACTGCTATCAGATCTCAGCCTCCTGAGTAGCTAGAATTACAGGTGTGAGTCATCAGCACCTGACTCAAGGCTGATCATTTTAAATTCTTCTAAATACATGTTTTTCATGTTTCAGCCATAATGGCAATGAAATATGGAGGAAGTAAACTGGAAAAATGGTTTTTAACTTTTCAACAACAATATTAAAAGTACACTAGCATTAACTAAGTGAATGAATTCCATACATTTAAGAATGTCATGAAAAGTGACAGTATGACCTTTAAACCTTTTATCAGCTGCTAATTCTAATTTGTCTCAGAGGTACAGCTCTTGATAGTGTGGCATGCAACTTTACAAAAAGACCTCTAAGATGGGTGATAATGTTAAGTCCACCATTATATGAGAGCACTATTTGTGGAGAAAAAAAATAAAAGTGCTATAGAAAGTATTCTTTCAGGATTACTTGTAGGTGAGTGTGTAAATACATAATGAAAGTACTAAGGCAAGAATGTTTCCTACAATGAATCGGAACTTTAAAGCTTTCTTTTATTTCTCCCACATTTGGGGGGGGATCATATTCAGTGTGTATTGCCTGTATTATTTTTTGTTTGCATCACCACTTTTATATATATGTCATGAGATTGCTTGAATACTGCAATTCCTTTTCAGTTTGTATGTTTCAAATACCCATATACTTCCCATATTAAAGTCTACTCAGCCTACTGCCAGCTTCACTTACAAATAATTCTGAGCACTTTGCTGAGCTACATTGTAATAGTGTTGCTTTTAATCTCAACAGCCTCAAGTACTACAGCCTTCCAGCAGCCTTCCCAGACCCACAGACCACGCCCAGGGAAAACTAATAAGGCCACAACGAATCGAGGCCCGCAGTGATGGTGCAGGCCAGCATCAAGGCGCTGCACATCCAGATGGAAGTTTTCCACATGGCTTACAACAAGAAAACTATGGTTTGAAAGTCCGGCCTGTTTCCTCAAGGCCACAGTTCAGGATGGATGTGGCGAAAAGTATGTCTGACTCAAACTTGAGCATGAGTGCTCAAGGGCCTTCTCATTTGGCAAAGAATCGAATTGGTGGTGAGATGCAGTGTAGACCCACTTCTCTCCAGGCACCTCCCCAGTCGAGTACAGTAGAGCAGGCTAAGAGAGTTGGAAGAGATATGTTTTCGATGGTGGGCTGCCTGTCTCAGCCTAAGCCCTCCCATCTTCTAAAGCCACCTGTCTTGAGTTCTTCAGCACCTCCTCTAGACAATGGATCATCTCCAAGTAGGACTCTTGGTTGTCAGAAGCCATCTATCATCGCAGCTCATTCAGCAAAGCTTCAGCCCACATCTAGCCAAACAAATCTTGCAAATAACCTGAATCTGAAAACATCTAAGCTCCGTCCTCCATCCAGCTCTTTCAGACAGAAACAAATAAGCAGCCCCCGACTCGAGCCTCAAAGCTTGCAGGCCAAGACCAGCATCCCCAGGCCATTGGCCAAGCACAAAGAAACTGTGCCCACTCCAAATGGCAGTTTGCATTCCGGGGATCCTTTGGCCTCTAATCGATATTCTCGTCTTCCTAAACCAAAGATACATTGAGCACATAGCCAGTGTCTGCCAGTTTGTGTTTTAACAGCAGTCTGTTCCGTAATAGCTTTATGTGCAGTTTGCCACCACGTTGGAGGTTCCGTTGAAAGCTTGCAAAAACCTTAAAATTAAAATGTGGAAGATTCTACTCCTTTGGCTCTTCCATTTTATATCTTGGTTCAAGTATGTACCATTTGAGCACACTTGTCTCAGGTCTGCCTGCTCATCTCAGAGGGCCCCACTGTAGCCTCTGACCACACTGTCTGCTCTTAGCAGGCAAGATGTGTGCTTTGCTGACTTAGTCCCGTTTCCGTCCATATTGACTGTGGTTATCAGAACCCCATCTCTTGTGCACCATGGCTACTATTTTAACTAACAGCATGGTGATAGTGGAAGATGGTAGTGTGTAAGCAGAGTTCTGGCCTGTGTTTTGTATATTTGAAAGGTCTATGCAAAGCTTTGTGATGAATAAAGATCCGGGTTTTAATGGGAAGTGGATGTCAGCTTTATTTCTTCTGGCCTAGGATCAGCAAGCTACTCTTAACTGTTTATTCATTTACCAGATAAATTCCCTAGGCTGACAATGTTCAGTAATATATATGTATATGCTGCTGGTCTGTCACGTTGACATCTTGTTTCTGTCATGCACATATTCTGTTTGTGCTTGCACTGTGTACATTTGGAGAGCTTGGGATACACCTTGAAACCTGTGCCTAAGGCGTATCTACTCGTAGCCCATGCTGGTGCTAGAGTTTTGCTGGCTGTTCAGATTCTAGACCTATAGATCCAGCATAGCTGTTTCAAGGTTCCACAGCATCTATTTTAAATTAAGTGGTTATTATATTTATATTTATTGACTTCCTACTAATATCTGAAGACTGGAATAATGGACTTGAAATATTTGCACAAAGTTCTGATGGGCTAGAAGCAACCCCCTCCTTCATACATAGGACTTAAAGCTTATTTTCTATAGAAAAAGAAGTTAAAATATTTTAAGAAAAATTATATAAAGTGAAGTAAAACTGTCCTGAGAAAGTTAAAATCCATAAGAGCTTTGCATTTCTCAATTTCCCGGCTTGCCCTTTTCTGTTGGTATATATTTAAATGAAAAGTAGACTAGAAAGAACTGTATATGGGAAATTGTGTTTCATTAAGCAATATTAGAAACTGAACACTGGTGGCTCACATCTATAATCCTAGCTACTTGGGAGGCTGAGATTTGAGTTCAGAGTTTGAAGCCAGCCTGAGCAGAAAAGACCTTAAGATTCTCATCTCTAATTAACCACAAGTGGAGATGTAGCTCAAGTGTTAGAGCCCTAACATTGAGCAAAAAAGCTAAAGGATAGTGCCCGGGTCCTGAGTGCAAGCCCCAGTACTAGAAAGGATGTTACAAAAGCAGAAGCTCATTTTTTTTAACATGCTACAGAAAGTAGCTGTGGAACCTGCAGGCAATCATGTGCCCAAACTCAATCATGTCTTCTTCAAGCTGCCCGATTCCTGGCTGCTTGAAATGGAATTAATATTCATCAGACAGCCTTACAAGGTCAGTTTTTGTTTTGATTAGCTAACCCAAAATGTCTCCCAAAAGGAATTATGTCCCCCAACGTTGGTTACTCAATTTTCTAGGTATTTCCTTTAAAAACCTTAATTGATGAAATTGTCTATCCATGTATGTAATGCAACTGACTGTTGTAAGTGCTTTAATGGGAACTTCCAAAGGGGAATTTGCTCCTGTTGTGATGCAGTGGTCCTCTCTTACCTGTCAGAACCACCTGGTGAGTGTGCTGTGCGGGGATTTGGTGATGAGGGATGGGGCAACGCTGGCCCACCAGAGTGTACCAGAGAAGCACTGAAGTTCAGAAAGTCATTCATTCCTCCAGACACTGCCAGTGTGCTGCCATGGCATGAGTCTGCTTGTGGAGTTGAGCCAGGATGGCTGTGGCTATGTGTGGTAGGCGTGGTCTTTCACCTTGAAGAAGAAAGAACACTGCAAGTAGGATGTTATAGTACTTTATTTCCCTAAAGTAAATCATACTAATGATTTAGTAAAATGTTTTATTTACATAGAAGTTGGTATAGACCCTCGGGGAATATTATTTTTAGGTTGGCTTTAACCGTTAGGGAAATGATTTTCAATTTTTTAACTTATTTTTTAACCTCCTGGTCTGAGAAAATTATCCTTATTGTCTACCATGTAAAAATGTTGACTCCAATTATTTAGGGTTTTTTTCTCGACTGTGTTTTGTTTCTTCCCTGATCAGTTGGCAGAAATATTAACCCAGTTTAGCTTCTTGGTCCCTTGCTCCTGAATACAACTCTGTGGCATAATGCATTTAAAGGAAAACTATCTGAGATGCTTCCATGAACAACATAAAGTATTTGCTGCATAATGTGTGTGCTTCTTGGTAAATGTGAAGTAGAGTAGGAAATGAAAGTGAGGATGGAGCTGTGTGCCAGACAGAACTTACCTTCTCTGATTTGGCTCCATCTGTCTAGCAAATGTGCCAAATCCTCACCCACAGCAGTTTCACTTCCTTATTCCCTTCTTTCCTGTGGTGTCAGTGAAGGCAGAGGAAATGAATGAATTTTAAATTGTGAGGGGGAATTTGTATGCAGTTGGTTAAGTTTCACATTGGTGAGAGAGAGAATGTTGGACAAGAAGGCAGAATTATATATTTGCTACGAGTGGGACACATAGCAGTATTTTAAAGGAAGCTTGCTCTAACGGAGTTTACTAGCATAAGTACAAATTATGTTAAAGTACGGACATTAAACCAGGGATTAGACAGCTCTGTATATTTAGAATGTTTCTAATAACAGACCAAGCATTTTTCTGTTGGAGTCTCATTTTTCTTTGTGCAATATTTTCAAGCCTATAGACTACTATTCATTGTATAGATATTATAGGGATCTTACTATTTTAAACCAGTAGAAAAAGAAGTCTGATTATGAAAGAAAATAGCAGATTTGCACTTTAAATGAGCTTAATTGCTTGGAGCTGTGCCTGAAATATCAAAAAACGCCTCCTCTTGGGTGTGGCTTGGTTTCCGTGGAATGAACCTCTCTAATTTGTTGCCATTTGGAGATATCTGTTCACGTTCACAGAGTTCTATCCCCAGCATGCCACTTTTCCCATGAAGGCACTAGGTTTTCTTTGAATCTACCATTGTCCCCTGTAGTATCCATTCTACTTGGTACAATCAGAGAGGACATGTCCTGCTGCAGCTGTCACTTCCCCCAAGTTCCTGTGACAGTAGGCAGTATTCCAGACCCTTTTGTGTCTGTGGTTCCCAGCAGGGTTGCCCTGCTGGCTTCCTGGGCTCCAGGCCACTGGGGAATACACTTTGCAGTCACCACACAGGCTTGTCCCCAAGCCACTAGGACTGCTACCTTGTCAGCAGTGCCTTCTCTGTCCATTTTAACACATCAGGTTTCATGTTGCTAAGTTAACTTTGGGTAGTTACATTTGCATGCTTATGTACACATTTGAAAATTATAATTATCACTGTAGCACAGGTTTGTCCTCAGGGCTGACAGCCTTGCTGTTTTTCTTGATGCTTGAAATTCTTCTATTGTTTCTCTCCCCCAACCCCCAACACACATATCCCTTTGATGTTTCTACTGTCCCAACTTGAGAGAGGAGTATATTTAGATCAGTGGCGATGACAGTGAGCAACCAGTCTACAATTATGTTACTAGTTAAAGATAGTTGTCTGTTGGAAAGAGCGCCTTCTGCCTTTGGCCTTGATGTAAAGCACTGCCCTAAGAAAATACTAGTCTGGAGAACTGAAAATCTGTGTCATGGCTAGAGTCTTTGTGTCATGACTGATTATAAACAAATAGTATCAGCAGTGTTGTTTTGCCCCATGGATTTGAGAAGCCAGTTCAAAGTACATATTGTATATTAGAATTTGCCTGTAAAATTGAATTATATAAACCCCAGATGTAAAGTCTCTTGAAAATGTTGGCATAGTAAATTTAAAAAAAAAATAAAGTTCCTAATTATGAAAAGGCTTTTGTTTTTCTTCACGTTAACTTCCGTCATTTATATTTTCCCGATAGTTTTACCTCATGAAGATAGCATTAATTTGCTTGAGTTTTTTAAAATTCTTAATTCCTGTTCTTCCACACAGATTACACTGAAGCCCTGAAGATTGGGTAGGAATTGAGCAAAGTTTTCTTGGGTTTTCAAAGATTCTAACAGCCTAGTATTTCTGTTTCATATCTACTCATCTTAGGGAAAAAACTGGGATAGTGGGTAGAGAATGCTTAAAGAAACAGTGCTTTTATTATTTCTAAACATTGTACATTTTATTACAAAATACTTTGGAAAAAGTTTAGATCAAGTTAACATAATTTTAGAGAACAAAACGAATATTAAATCTTTTGTTCCCAATTTAAACAAATACGATTATATAATACAGAAAAACTTGATGAGGTGATAAAATGTTAATTAATCTACAGTGAGTCCATATATGCCAACAAAAATTGTGGAGGAAACTGCATTGGTAATAAAGCTTGACAGCAGCTTTGGCTGCTGTTGAAGACACCAATGTTAACTTCAAGGCCATCTGAGTTATTACCACATGTTTGATACTGCCTCACATTTACTCTTGTTCAATCAAATACGGTCATTTTAGGTTCTTCATTTGCACTGTGTATTTTCCATTAGGAAAATGGAGTGAAGCAAGAATTAATAGTTGTGTGTTGACTAGGCTTGAGTTACATTGGTGGCCCATCTCATGTGGGCTAGTCACTGCTGTGTCCACATAGAAGAAAGTGACAAGGCCCGGAATTGAACTTGGGTCTTTGTGCATGCTAGGCAAGCACTCTACCACTAGGCTAAACTCCCAGCCGCCTGATTTCATTTTTTTGTCTTTAATTCTCATGCCCCTTTCTGCTCCTGTGTTTTTTCTTGGTTTGCATGCATCTCCCTCTGAAAATCTGGCCTTTTTTTTTTTTAAATCAGTGATTTTTATTACAAGAATAATACTCTAGAAGTGCCAGGAATTTTTAAGTATTCTACCTTCTGCTAGAGTCTTAGAATTTAATTTTGAGGATTCTCAACTATTCTACGATACTTTAATGGCATCAAGTTCTGATTTTCTGAGTCTGCATTTGACATTCAGATTTATGACTTGACTTCTTTCTCTCCTGTTCCATTCCCTTGTTTCCATAACATCCAGACATTTTACAATACCTGCTTTGTAGCTCCAAATGGGGCCTTAGGTTCTTCTTTAGGATCTACTCATTTGTGAATCCTCAACTCCTACGAAGTAGCCTCCCACTTAATATCTATTCTGTGTGAAAGTAGAGATAAAGAGTGGGGGAGGGGAGAGATCCTCAGAGGAATTTCTATGAGTTCTCAGACATAGAAATGAGAAATCACTATTTTGGGATTCCCAAATGATCCTCAAATGCCCCATTACTTAATCCTATGCATTTATTCACACAGGCATTTTGAGAAAGAGAGAGTCTGCAGTGATAATACTTTCAGTGACTACAGAATGGATCTTTGATGGCAAAATTATTTTTCAATGTCAGCCTGTATTCTCCTCATTCCCCTTGACATTGTTGGAAAGCTCGCTCACTGCCCAGCTCTGCAGAATGTGTGTATGATTGACAGCTTGCCTGCAAGAAGTCACAGGAACAGTTCAGATGCATCCCCAACCCTCACCCATCCCAAGAGGGCAGATTATAGCATCACAGCTGAGCTCACTTCCAAAAACCAATTCTCAGGGCTGGAAGTGTAGCTCATGTGGTTAGAGCACTTGCCTAGCAAGTAGTAGGCCCTGAGTTCAAACCCCAATAGTTAATAATGACATAACATGCAAAATTCTTCCTCAGCAAATGTGCATTTATAGCTAAACAAAATACAAATAGATCTTAATCACATGACAATACACTTACAATCTGAGACTAACCATCTGGTAAGTGCCCAGTATTTCCAAGTTCTGAGGAATTTTCTACATTTCCTTGACAAATCTCAGCTGAGTGTTTGTACTTTGATAACCAAGGTAGGTCAAATGCAAATGTGAACTCCAATGAGAAAAGTCATAGCAGCTATGATGAATTATTGATATAGGTTATTTCTTAAATTTGTTCATGACTAATGTTGAGAAGCAATTATAGGCTTTCTGAAGTCCCAACTGCCAGGAATGTTCAGAGCATAGGGTGAGGCCGAAATCCAAGAGGGAAAGTCTGTGGATGCAGGGTCATGTGGCAAGATAATCCAAGGAGCATTAGAAGTCACACCAAGGACCAACCATGGAAGCATAAAGGGTTGCTAAACATGAAAAGAAATGCTTTCTAGTAATCAGAATTGTACCATACAGTGACATTCTATTTATTAAAAATCTTTATGTGCAAAGATCTGTAAAATAGAAGCAAAAATGGTAAGCAAAAAATAGAAACCTAGCTGACAATAAAAATGAATTATTTCATCCATATAAAAATGATTCCATAGCTAGTGCTCTTGAAATTTTTGCTTTTATATTATCCACATTATAACTGAATTAAAAATCACAACTGGACTAAGCTTAAAACCTTGAAACCAATATCATCTTAATAGGGATATACATATAAATATGTTTATGAGACAACTAGTTGATAGTAGAAATTGAATTCTAGTTGATTTTACCTTTGTACTCTGCCTTACATACTTTTTTTTTCTCTCTCTATATATATGGTGGGTCATGGGGTTTGAACTCGGCCTAGGCACTGGCCCTAAGTTCTTCAGCTCAAGGCTACAACCCTACTCTTGAGCCAAGCCCCACTTCCCATTTTCTAGAAGTTAATTGGAGATAAGAGTCTCAGATCCTTTTGTGCCTGGGCAGGCTTTGAACATTGATCCTCAGATCTCAGCCTCCTAAGTAGCTAGTATTATAAGCGTGAGCCACCTCGCCCAGCCGTATTTTCTATTTTTAAGAAATTGTATTCTAGGTTGGCGGCTTACGCTTTTAATCCTACCTACTCGGGAGGTTGAGATTTGAGGATCCCAGTTCAAAACCAGCACATAAGTGACAAATCTGACTCATCTCCAATGAGAAAAAGGCTGGAAGTGGTGTGACTCAAATGGTAGAGCACCAACATTGAGTGAAAAGCCAAATGACTGCAAGTTCTTAAGCAAAGCCTCAATTCTCCCCCCCCACACACAAGCACAAGCACATACACAGCTGTGAGACTATGTTTATAGAGAGATTGTAGGTATGTTTTCAAATTGAAAGTCAAAGTAATTTCTATTTCCTGGATCACATTGGTAAAACACATGATACATAGTACACAATAACTGATCTCAGCCACTGAGCTATCCACACTACCCTGACATAGGAGAGTGCTTTAGGAAATGATAAGTCACTTATGCAATATGCACGAATAGGTTTGCTGCATCCTGAGTCCCTCCCTCCCTCCCTATCCCCTCCCTCCCTCCCTCCCTCCCTCCCTCCCTCCCTCCCTCCCTCCCTTCCTTCCTTCCTTCCTTCCTTCCTCCCTTCTTTCCTCCTTTCTCCTTCCTCCTTCCTCCTTCCTCCTTCCTTCCTTCTCTTTGGTGTTACCAGGGTTTGAACTCAACTTCACCCTTGCTGGATAGGTGCTCTGTCTCTTGAGGCCATATCTCTTAACTTTTTTTTTTTTATAGGCGGTCCTGATCCCACTCAGCCAGATTCTTGGATGTTAATCCACCTGTTTTAGGCTTCCTGTCAAAGTGGAGTTGGCTGGCTCAAGTGACCAGGCCCAGCTTTTCTGTTGAGATGTAGACTAATGGATTATTCCATCCTAGTTGGCATAAAATGGATTCTCTCCTAATCTCAGCCTCTATGTTGCTCAGGATAACAGCGGATATCACTGCACCCTGTTGAGAAGGGGTGGGGGTCGCAAGGACTTTCCTTCCCACACTTGGAACCTCAGTCTTCACATCTTCAGTCTCCCAAGAGCTAGGATTACAAGTGTATATCACCAGCACTTGACTGGCCCCTTTTATTGATTGAGACAATTGGGATTGGGACTCCATTATTCAAAGTATCAGATCCAGACCAACCATTAGTGACAAAGTATTCCTTTGGAAATCAAACAATTTGCTTTTCTAGTGCAGATAAGCTGGGGCTACAGAGACTCTCCCTGCATTGCACAAGCCCTTCTTCAGGCTTTCCATGGAGTCCTTTTTTTTTTTTATTGGTTCTACCTACACCTTCCCAAATAGGAGTGCTGTAATGAAAGTATTTACAGACTAAGCAATCTTTCTTTGGGTCCTGCTTCATGCCATTTTTTTAGGGTTCCCTTTCTTCTATGCTAATGATCAGGAGTAGGGTGAGGGGCAGCAGTCCATTTATCCAAGTCTCAAGCCCACAGGGCCTGATGGGCGCATCCTCCCCCAAGGAACAGAGGCAGCAACTGCACAGACAAAGGAACAGGAGCAGAGCTCCTCAGGCAAGCAACCTGAATACAGTCTGGGTGACTACTCATGCTTTGGATGGAGAAATAATATTCTCCCCATGATAGCTTTTTTTCTCCTGTCTGGGCCAGTGGCCATGCCTGACTGACACATTTCTAAATAGCATCTAAGGGCAGAGGAAATGGGGTTTTTTGGTCTCTGAAAAAATTTTAAACACCAGGCTCTGCACATCTTGTGGGGGCTACTTGTCCAAAGCCAGGGACTTCATAGGCTTGCATGCTTAACCTCCCAAATGTACCCATACTGCCTTCTAAGAATTTCATTGGATTTCCCCCCTGCTGAAGCAATAATAAACACTCGGGGTTGCCATGGGGCTTCATGCTTGAGAAAAAAGGGAGGAATAAGACATGTAGATCCTTCATCAAGAATCCCACCACTATGGGGCCGAGAGCATGGCCTAATGGTAGAGTGCTTGCCTAGCATGAACGAAGCCCTGGGTTCGATTCCTTGGTACCACATACACAGAAAAAAGCAGAAGTCGTGTTGTGACTCAAGTGGTAGAGTGGTAGCCTTGAGAAAGCCCAAGGACAGGGCTCAGGCTGAGTTCAAGCCCCAGAATTAGCAGAAAAATAAAAAAGAATCTCAGCACTATGGCATTCTACACAAGGATACCAGAAAGCTGGCTTTGTGCTCCTAATTTTGTGGGACTAAGCCTAAACCACAGATTTCCTCACTTTTAACTAAAGTAGTGCTAACACTCACTTCACAAGAGAGACAACTGGTTGACCTCCATACCACCAAGACTTGGCACAGAGCCTAGTGGTCCAACCTGGGCAGACATGTGTCCACTAGTGTAGGAAATGAGACATAGGCTGTCAGGCAGGTCTGGGTCTCAGTCTGTGTCCAGGACCCTGGGGTCCCCCAAGGCCACAGCAGGGCTTTATTCTAGTTGAGCAAGATGAAGGAAAGAATATCCAATGTAATTTAATTTTGTTTCGCAGCTCTGAACTTCTTTTGCTGCAATACAACCTAGTACAATCAAATCCAACAAGCCAGGTACTGGTGGCTCATGTTGGTAATCTCAAAAAACTGAGATCCAAAGGTCATAATTCCAAGACAGCCCCTACACAGACAACTAGTCGACCTCCATACCACCAGGACCTGGCACAGAGCCCACGAGATTCTTATCTCCAATTAACAAAAAGCTGGAAGTGGAGGTGCAGACTAAGTTATAGAGTGCTAGCTGATGAGCCTAAATTTAAGCCCCAGCATAGACCCCTCCCATTGTAGATTACTTCCCTCAATACTTCTTTCCAAACTATTTTAGCTATCCATCATTTTCTATAACTCCTGGTTAATTTTAGAATTGTTTTGTCAACTTCTACAAGAAAGCATGTGGGAAATTTGAGAAATGCAGGGAGTCTTTGCCATTAGGGGAATTACTTGTAAGGGGGTCACCTTTCTTCTTGTCTCTTTCATGCCCCCATCCAGTCTTTTGTTCTGTGGAGTAGTGGGAACAGAACCCAACCCTACCTCTTTGGCATCCCCAGAAGCCCCAGTTGAAACATCTGACAGACGCATGCGTATAATGATGGTGTCAAACTGAGTTCTGTGCCATGCCCAGCCCGCACTTCACACCTCACTGACCCCTGGGCTGGCCCCTGTTGTAACTTTGCAGAGCAAAGTGAGCACTTAGCTCACAAGCTGGGCACTAGGCTCACTATTTTGCAGGGAGGAAGCTCAGGCTCAGAGAAGCTTTATAACCTGGCCGAGCTCACAATCCTGAAATGACATACTAGAACTTGAAATCAAGCCATCTGCATCATGCTCTGTGCACTTAAACGGTAAATGGCCGAGCCTTTTGCTCGCAAGGTACATTTAATCCCAGTTCATTTTTTACAGCAGTTCTTTCTTTCTCATGGGAAAAGGAGGCCCATGGTGTTCAAAAGTCACTGGATCAAAATCACAAAGCTATTAAATAGTCATATTTAGCTCTGATAGGGGAAGGAAGGTTAAAAGAGCTATGGCTGGGTTCTTCTCTTATACAATGCTGACATCTACTGGAGCAATGTGCAAGCTTCCTTACATATGGATAACCCAGAAGTGAAAATCTCAGAGAACAGCAATTTCTAAGGTGTTCAAATACTAAAGGACAAGAATTAGAAAAATAATGAAGTGTGGCTGAGATGATATCTTTTAAATGAGAACACTCAGGTTTAGCTCTGAGTTTCCTGACAGCCAGGGGGGAAAGGAAGAAATTTACATGTCCATGCTGTCACTGCCCAATTAGGAACTGAACATCACAAGAGTTTTACTGATTCTTGGAATTTATAAAATAACCCAATCACCTCTGTTTGACATTCACTTACCTAGAAAAGCCAGCCTCATGTTTTCATGTGACAGGCTTGCCTCTTTCTTTAAGAACCCTGCACATCCTTGTTCAGAGTCATATATATATATATATATAGTTTATAAGCTGAGAACTAGTGGCTTGTGCCAAGCTACTCTGTAAGCTGAGACCCAGAGGACTATTGTTCAAAAACAGGCCAAGCAGAAAAGTCCTCAAGGATAAGGCATCTCCAAATAACCAACAAAAAGCTGGGCTGACTTTGAGGCTGTAAGTTCCAACTGCAGTAGCAGGAGCAGAAAAACAAATTTTATTTATAACTTTGTATTTATTACATATCAAAAGAAGTTATCTCCTATTGGATTATCAATATTAAGTTCACTTGTTTTCATATTTTAATATGTGACTTGTACATGATTTAAAATTGCACAGATGGCTGCTCTCTGAGCCCATTAACCCCTGAAGTGCTGGCCCAAGCTATTATTCTGCCTCTCCCTGGCTCTAACTACATGAAAATGCAGGGTCCTCTAAAATCTGTTATCATATCACAGATTGTTTTCGTTCTTGTCCTCCACTGAGGGTTGCTTGGGGTTGGGAGAGGGAAATTCCATTGAACCACACCAAAGCTACATCAGAATGGGGAAACTTACCTGCAACATTCAGTGTCACAAACAGTTTTGCTGTGGGCAGCAGGGAGAGGGGAAGGAGAAAGCAAATGTAAACTGGGCGGGCCCCTCTTTTGACAAGTGTTCACCCATCCTAAGCAAAACAGTGTCCGGAACTCATCCCTCCTGTGGTGTCGTGTGCCCTACATCATGTACTAGGGAAAATATATTGGGTCAAGTTTCCCTAGTGTGTTATTGTTATTAGGTGGTTGCACCAAATACCAACCAGTGTCTCACACTCAAGTGGATATCTCCAGTCCCCTGGACACTCCCAATTGCAAGTTGTAATTGCCAGGTGTAAGGGTTGTCTCTTGGGCTGTGTGCCCGCCCCCCCCTTCCTGTCCCCTCACTGTGGTCTTTCCTTCCCATTGCAGGCCTCAGGCCTCAGGCCTCAGGCTGGACAGCCTGCCAACAGGACCTGCATTCTCAGGGCCTGCCACACGAGGGCGCGCGGCCCTCGCTCCGGACCAGACTGGCTTTCAAGTCTTTGTCACAAGCCTGTTTTTGTAGCTCATCGCTGTTTGCAAATCAGACTTTCTCCTACACTCCCGCGCCCCCGGGGGCTGTCTGGACACCCCAGGTGCGACATTGTTGGCAGAGGTCCCCTCGATGACTTTGTTTCCAAAGACACTGCAGCTTGGACAAGTAGGTCCAAGAGCTCAGCCAGGTTCAGTCCATTGTAAAACGGAAACTGCACCCCGAATTCTTCCTCCTGTCCCAACACGTTTTTCTCTTCGCCAGTCTTTCAGAGGGGAAAGTTCGCACAGGAAGCAAGGATTCCTGAGCTTCGTGGCCTAACTATGAGTGTCACAACTTTCCCAGGGAAAAGCTGGGGGCGCCCTGCACTCCCAGGCAGGGCCACACAAGGGCGCGCAGGCACAGACGGAGGTGATGGCTGGCCCTGCACTTCCAGATTTGGCCACGCGAGGGAGAACACGTTCAGCCCTGTACCGTCAGTAGCGACATGGGGATTATTACAGCTTGCTCTATGCCTCTGTGACATATGATGTCTCTGCCCTCTCACAACCCTGGGGACGCAGGTGCTGGTATGTTTTTCAGTTCACGGGTAGGCTTCCAGTTGTAGGGGGGTAGAGCAGGCCAGGAACAGCCCAGTGCAGGGAACTTGAACACCTATTCGTCTGCTCCCTGTAGCCTTAAGACCTATTCTTGCTCTCTGATTTCCTGTCTGCTGTGTCTCCTAGGCCTTGTGCGTACTGCCAATGGCACAGGCTCCTTGCAAGGCCCTTGAGACCGTTCAGGCTCCAGGGCTGTCAAGAAATAGCTCCATGCTCCCTTCCCTTCACTGACCAGTGATCACAGACTACTGCTAAGGGCATGCCACATGCAGGGCTTGGGGCTCCAGCTGTGAGGAGATAGGGAAGGAGTGAAGGAGAAATGGTTTTGCAGTCTCCTCCCTGCAGGGGTTTTCTACTGTGGCCCAAGTGAAGGTCTAGAGGTGCTTTATTCACCTTACATTATGTAGCACCCAGTTCTAGGCAGAAAAGAAAGGACACTTTTCCAGCTTCCATGACATTTCCTTTTTTTGTTTGCCCTTTTGCTGTTTGTACCAGGATTTGAACTCAGGGCTTCCTGATGGACAGGATGCTACTCCAGCAATTGAGCAATCTGGCTTTTGTTAATTCTTTTAGATCTGGAGTCTTGAGGACTTTTCTGCCCATATTGGCTTTGAACTATGATCTTCCAGATCTCAGCCTCCTGAGTAGCTGATATTACGGGTGTGAGCCTCTGACACATGGTTTATGAAATGCTATAGTGATGTAGATAATAAGTAAAATGAGCTAGGTGCCAGTGGTTTCCACTTGGGATCCTACCTCCTTAGGAGAATGAGATGTGAGAGGCATGGTTTAAAGCCAGCCTAGGCAGACAAATCTGTGAGACTTATCCCTGGTTAATCAGCAAAAAGCTGGAAGTAGGGATATGGCTCAAGTGGAAGAGTACAAGCCTGGAGAATTTAGGTAGAAGGCTGCATCCAGGACAGGTGAGAAGCTGGCTCACAGTCAGCCTTGTCCTGGGATGGGGGTCCCACAACCAGAATGGATGGCGTGGCTGGGGCCTGCTTGTCCTTAGCTGTCCCTGCCCAAGCCTGCACATATCCGCTCACTGAATGAACACTGTCCCATTCCCATTAGTAGATTCTTGGTTTACTTATTTCTCTCTCCCTCCCTCCCTCCCTCCCTCCCTCCCTCCCTCCCTCCCTCCCTCCCTCCCTCCCTCCCTCCCTCTCTCTCTCTCTCTCTCTCTCTCTCTCTCTCTCTCTCTCTCTCTCTCTCTCTCTCTCTCTCTCTTTCTGTCTCTCTCTCTCTTTTGTGCTCGTCCTGGATCTTGAAACTCAATGTGTAGGCACTGCCGCAGAGGAGCTTGCTTTTCTTTCTTTCTTTCTTTCTTTCTTTCTTTCTTTCTTTCTTTCTTTCCTTTCCTTTCCTTTCCTTTCCTTTCCTTTCCTTTCCTTTCTTTTTCCCCTCAAGATTAGCATTCTAACACTTGAGCTGCAGCCACACTCCAGCTTTTTGGTGGTGAAGTGGGGAGAAGAGCTTCACAGACTTTTCTGCTTGGACTGAATCCAAATTGCAATCTGAAGATTTCATCCTTCTGAGTAGTTAGGATAACAAGTGTGAGCCACTAGTCCCTGGCTTTTTTTTTAATCTATCAGTAAACGGAATAGATCGACTAAGACTCAGGCTCCTGGCCTCTTAGATTCTGGTTTTATTTTCTGCGGTCTGCTGGCTGGAGCTGAAATGTTGCACGATTTCCATTCTGAAGACACAGGAGATATCATTTTTGGCCACACTAGTGCTATTCAGCACTCAAATCTCCTGTGCTGTCATTTAGGCATCATCATATTCTCAAGATCCTGATTTACCTGGGTTGTAGACACCAGGTAAGTTGTTTCCTTTCGCCATGTGTGGATGAGGTTTATGGCCTGGCTACCGCTTCTCAAAAGCCTTTGGCTACCAGGCAGGTAAAGCCAGGAAAGTTGTTATGGAAGGTTCCCTCTAAGAGAGGACAGGCTTCATGGCAGGTGAGACATAGCTGAGTCATATTCCTCCAAGATCTGAAAACAGAAGCAGACTTTTGGAGGCAGAACCTCCAACTCCTTTCAGAGTAATGAAACAACGAGGGAGAATTATGCCGTACCATCTGACACAGGGTGTTTCTGTTCCCAGTTTACCCAAATAACAAGATCATTTCATTTATAATGAGATAAATGGAGAATGGTGCTCAGTAGGGCTGGGTGTCATTACAGAGCTATTTCTATGTTAGTGGTGGTTGGGAAGAGAAGGCAGGGATGGTTGTTAGAGGTTGGGAAGGGTGATATGAAATGAGCTGGTTACAACACAGCCAGGCAGGTCTCATTTCAACGAAGGGAATCAACTGGCAATGTTTGACTTAGGTGCTTCTTAGAGAGGGGTGGAGGTACTTGTACTCCATTGTGAACCTATCCTAGGAAATGTGGCAATTACTCTCCTCTCCTGCCCTTCAGAATTTGGCCTGTGAGTTCTAGGGGCAAGGATTCTAGGAATGATCCAGAGACACCCTCAAGATGGTTATAAACCCCAGGTCCTCTGCCTGGGTACCAGCTGATCATGGAGGAGACAAACCATGAAGCAATCTGAAGTGCAAAATGGAGAAACCAACTCAAAAATGAACAAAAGATGAAGCCATAGGATTGACTCAAGCAAGCCAAGTATCCATGGCTCATGCCTGTAATCCTATATATTCAGGAGTCTGAGAGCTGAGCATCCTAGTTTGATGCTAGCCTGGATAGGAAAGTCTGTGAGACACTTAGTTCCAATTAACTACCAAAAAGGTGGAAGTAAGCAGTCGCTCAAGTGGTAGAGTGCCAGCCTTGAGTTAAAAAGCTCAGGGACAGTGCCCAGGCCCTGCATTCAAGCCCCAGTATCTGCTTGTGTACACACACGCATTTAACTCATATAGATGGTAGAAAAACATGCAAACGGGCTTACACACAAGGTGTTCTGGTGTGGCTTGCTTTGGCCTTAAAGAAGATTGTAAGGATGTCATTATCAGTCTCTTCCGTTGTTCGCAATTCCCTTCTTTTTTGGGTCTGCTCCAGACTTCCTCTCAGGGTCTATCTCTTTCCTCTAAAGTACAATGTATCTGGTCATACCCTAGAGAAAAGTAGGGATCTTCCTAGAAAACCTGAGAAAAGTATCACTACCTACCTGTGTCTTTGACTGGGACATATGCTCTCCTTTAAAACACTCCCCATGCCAATCAAAATGCACAGCTCTGATTGGCCAGGTCTGCCCCTTGGACCGGGCCTGAATGACATGGCCCTCCAATGATGGTTCTGCTCCAGTGTCTGTGTTTCTCACTTCCAACCTCCCAGGCTGCTGCGAGTGTCTTTTCTGTGTTGGCAGGTACAGAGAGTGGTATAAATACTGGCTTGTCCCTGAGTGAGAACTCACCTCCCACCAATGTGTGAATTGTCCTTTAAATAAATTTCAAAATAAGCTTTTGGCATCTACAATCAGTGGGTAAAGGGACCCAAGTGCGATTCTCCTTGGGGTAGTCTGGGAATAACAATTCCAGCCCAAATAAAAAAAATAAGATGGGGTCTTATTTTATTTTTATGCATTTTATTGAATGATTCCTTTAATTTATGTAAAATAATGCACCTAGAACATTCATACAAAATACATCCGGATATTCAACTTGCTTCAGATAGGAAAATACATTATAATGGGACAATTATTGGAATAAAATCAGTTTGGTACAGAAGTTAGGCACATCAATGGATAACATTCCCATGTAGAAACATACACAAGTAGTACATGAATTTAGTTTATAATATAAAGGGCAATTCAAAGCAGTGGGGGAAAATCAATGGTGGTGTGATCTCTGGCAAAAAGTATTTGGAAAACAAGAACAGTCAGTTTTGTCCCATTCATATATAAATTACAAGTTTTACCCTATCCCCCTCTTGCTTGTAGTGCTTGTGTGCTCTCTCTCTCCCTCCCTCACCCCCGTCTTTCTCTCTCTTCCTTTCTTTGCAGTTGAGAACTCTGAGAATCAAACTCAGGGCCTCACAAGTACCAGCAAAGTGCTCTAAAATGGAGCCACACCCCCTAGCGATTCACTAAATCTATTCAGGGATTGAGTTTCTTGTTGTTTGTTTTTGTTTTTGTGCTAGTCCTAGAGCTTGGACTCAGGGCTTGAAAGCTGTCTCTGAGCTTGCTTTGTTCAAAACTAGTACTCTTCCACTTGAGCCACAGCTTTTTCGTAGTTAATTAGAGATAAGGCCTTATCTTATGGACTTCCTGCCTGGGTTGACTTCAAACCTTGATTCTCAGATCTCAGCCACCTGAGTAGCTAGGATTACAGGTGTGAGCTACTGGTACCTGGCTCATTCTTTGTACCTACCTACCCTTTTTTCCCCCCAAGAGAGTGCCCCATTCTTCGGTGGTAATTTGAAGGTTAATTAAGGGTAAATCAATTTGGGTTAAAGGATAAAGTTGCTAGAGCCAGCCATCACAGGTCTTAGGCATTGGGTTGGTGTATTCATGAGAAGGCTCATCCAGCAAGAATCAATCTACTGGACTCAGAGTTACTACTTGACAAGGAATGAGGCCAAGAGAGCTCCCAGGAGAAATGGGGGATCTCCTGCTATGGAAGGGAATTGTGGGGGACTCTGTCACTCAGCAGTGTGGCATGGGGTCTGAATGCACAGCCCAGACAGTCCTGGGCATCTTAGAGCCTTTGACTGCACAGGCCTCATCCTATCCATTGCTAAAAGCTATTAATTGGGGCTGGGAATGACAGCGACACAGGTAGACTTTACATGGCTAAAAACTTGGCTTGTCTGAGCTATTTTAAAAATAATTGGGCGCATCAAAATGTGAGTTTGGTGCTGGCAGGCTTTTGAACACACACGTCTCAGCTTGAGGTGGGGAATAGAAGCAAACTAGAGGCTACCCTACTAAGTCATTTATATGAGTTCACTTGGAGTTGCTATAACACAATCTGGCTGGGTACTTTATAAATAAAAGAGGTGTCTGCAGCTCACTGTTTTGGAGATTGAAAGGGCTGAGATTGGATGGCTCTTTTGGCTTGGCATCTGGTAAGGAGCTCATGGCAAGGGGTGTCACAAGGAGGTGGGTAGGAGCTAAGGGGATGGCAAAACAGGAAAGCCAGGCAGTAGAGAACAGGTTCTTTTTGTTGTTGTTTGAAATAACCAGCTCTGTCAGGAGCAAGTCAAATCCCTGTGAGAGTTACATGAATCTATTCTTAGGGCTGTGTCTCCCAGTGTGGCCATAGCCACACTGGACTAAATTTCCAGCAGGAGAAGACACAGCCATACCCTAACCTCAACACCCACTTGAGCTTGTTTATATAAGGCGTGGCTTTACAAAGGTCTGTGAGTGAGGTCTTCTCTCTCAGCAAGCCCAAGCTTCTCCCTGGTGGGAGATCTGGGGGAGCCCTCAGTCTAGTCTACAAGGACGTGGGTTGTTTCTGAGGTGCTCACCATCTCTAGCTCCTAATGGACTCTTGACTCTCATGAGTTGTGTCAGTGCTGCGTTGGCTCATCCAGCCCAGCTCTGGCCTTTACCCCCTGGAGTGCGGGACTACATGGCTTGGCTGAGGGACACTGAACTTGGTTTCTGGTCCTGCCCCACCCAGCCATACTTCTGCAGTGGACTTATTGTAGGCCTGTGGTTTTTAGTATTCCAACCCACAACTCAAGGAGGGGCCCGGAGTCAGTGGTGATAGGCCCTGTGATGCAGATAGCTGCAAATCATTGGCCAGGACCCTGCAAATCAGGGTCCAGGAAAGAGTGCACAGGTCCAGGGCAGAACAGGCAGGGTAGCATCCTTTCAAACTCCTAGGCATGCTAAAGCTTTAGTCTGACTGACCCAGGCCAGTGGTCCTCACACAGTGCTGAATAATTGTTGTAAGGTGAGAATACAAACAAGGCAGGATTTTGAGAGGTCAGATCTTGGAGTATTTATTAAAAGTCCACTGACTGCATGGGGGACCCAAAGACCAGCAGCCAGCAAATACCCTTAACATAGGAAATAAGCCAGAGAGGAAAGTAATGGAGAGCAGAATTGGGACTCCATGGTGACTGGAGAACAGGGGACAGGATGTGAACACAGAGACCTGTGGCATGGTGTAAAGGTGCCTCAGCTGGTCCAGATCTAAATAGGGTCAGGTCAGGGTCACAGGAAACTCCCAGTCCCAGGCTCTGGACTGACAGGTCTCATAACCTATCAGCCACTGCCCACCCCTCTCTCCAGGGATTCAGGCACGCCCCTCATCTGGAAGGTGGTGGCTTTTCATTCCCCCACCATGAAGACAAGATGCCAGAGCCTGCCATCCACCATGTGGCCAAGATGGTGCCAGCCACATCTGACCTCCTTACTTCATCATGACATAGATGTCAACCTGTATTCAAACCATAGAAGTTCTGTTCTAGTTCTGGGGCGGGGTGGGGGGCTTATATATGAAAAATCCTTGAATTCCCTGGGAGTGTGCTGAGCATGGAGGAGGCTGGGAAGCCAGGCCTGAGCACCCACAGGTGGACAGCTGAAGGAGGGCTGCTGGGATTGCTGGTGACATGATTTGCAGCCTACAGATGCAAGGCATGAGGGGATCCTCATGATCTCACATGCTCTCAAATCCATGTACACAGAAGCCTCACCATGCAGCTTTCCTTGCCTTCAGGTTGTTCAAGCTTTCCCCATGGGCAGCCACAACACCCAGATCCTAGGGTTTCCTTCCACAATCTTGATGAAACACATCCCTCCCCACCCTTATCTGAGAGGCCCCCTCCCAGGCGTGTTCTCACTGGAGAGAAACTGCAAGGCTGGCAGAGGGCTCAGGGTTTTGCCTCCTCCTGTAGATCTCCTTACCCCATCCAGGCTTCTTCACCCCTCCGAGGGTAGGCAGAAATCGGGTGCATTCTGCAGAGATGCTCATCCGATCCACCCTCATCCACTGGAGAGTGCCCTCTACTGGCAGAATCCAACAGGGAGCAGCTAGAGCATCTATGGGTTTGCTGCATCCCTGGGCTGAGATGGGGCAGGAGCTGAGATACAGTTACTGAATCAATGACCTACTTCTTCTGGTCAAGGTGAAGGGCTTGTTTCTGTCTCTCCTACTCCAGGCTAAGTGCCTCCAACATTTCCTTTGTGCTCAGTTCTCTGGCCTCTCTTTAGCTAAGTGTTTTAAATTCCTCTGGTGATAGCCATATCCAAACCTGATGACTAGATATTTATATGCATATGTGTCGTCTGCATGCAGGACTGAAGGCTCAGCCATCCACACATCCCTACTTGGGTGTCCTATAGGTGTCCCAGGCAAGTAGGATCCCTTCCCAGAATATTCCAGAAAGGCACTACAGGGGACCGAGGGAGGAAGGAAGGAAACTGTGGAACTGCTTTTCTTTCTTTCCTTCTCCATCCCTCTTGATCCTGTTTTACATCTGTATGTTCATGTATGGTACCTACATCTCCTAGAGATGAATAATTTGATTTTTGTTTTCAGGAAGGGACTGATAGGCTTTAACAACATCAAAGGAGCACATATCAATTATGTTCCAAAAAGCCCACCATAAAATTAACTCCAAAGTTACTTAACTGAGAAATGTACAATTACTGTCTCGTGCAATAAAATAGAAAGGACTGTTTAAGCACTTAATTGGCATCCAGCAACCTGTGAGGACATATTAATTAGGCATCTATTATGGCAGAGCATGGATTGACATTTGATAAGAATTCTAACTGATAACCAATGTTTGCTCTGCAAAGTTAAATGCCTTGGGGGGCTGCTACTGACTACGGCGTAGTGGAAAGGCTGTAATGCCTGGTAACCACCAAGTGGCAGAACGTGGACTCTAGAATATTCTTCCAAGAGTCAAGCAGTAGGGCATTTCTACAGTGGCATCTGGGGAGAAAAGAGGTCATTTTCCTGCTGGAGTCAGACATTGTGTTGAGTACACAGGAACTCTTTCTGTTTTCTCAAAGCTACTCAGCTGCAAGCTTTGCACTGTCTGTCCATGGCTATGCAGCCAGATCTGTCTAAGGCTGAGCCTGATTCTAGCATGTCCTCTTTGTGACTGAGTCTATTCCCTTTGGCTTGCTTCTGCTTTCCTAGGCTTAGGAAAAGTATTGGCCCCAGTGCTTAGCACAGAGTAGGAGCTCAGTCTTCTTATTTTTTTCTTTCTTTCCCTTCTCTCCTTCTGGCCTCTGGCTTGTTCCACCCTGTTGCACTGTAGTTCTGACACCATCTTTTTTTTTTTGTTACCTTCTAGTTGTACCAAATTTTAGCAACCACCAGGGAATTCCTGGGGGTAGGATTTTATTGCTCATTCCGTTGTGTATTAACTCAGTGGCATTGAGTCACTTAACGTGTGTGTGTGTGTGTACGTGCCAGTCCCAGAACTTGAACTTAGGACCCATGCACTTTTTCACTCAAGTCTGACAATCTACCATGAAGCCATATCACCAACTTTGGCTTATTTTTTTCCCTAGTGCTTTGGTGTTGAATGGAAGCTAATAGTCATACAGATTTTCCTGCCCAAGCTGGCTTCAAACCTGGATCCTCAAATCCCAGCCTCCTGAGTAGCTAGGTTTACAGGAGTGAGCCACCAGGGCCTCAGAGTTCTCTATTCTTCAGCTTTCCTCTTGTATGTTACAGGGACTGCGCATTCAGCAAGCTTTCTGTATCCATGGGACCTGCATCTGCAGACACAAGCCACCAACAAGCTGAACCCATTGCAGCTGAACCGCTTCTGAACAGAATGTGCATGCCGTTCCCCCCTTTGCATTATCCTCTAAACAGAACAGTGTAGCTGCAAAGCATTTACTTCACATCAGGAGAGGATATCTGTGCATCCGGGAGAGTATATGGAAGTTTATGCAAATATGTGCTTTTTGTTTTGTTTTGTTTTTTGCCAGTCCTGGGGCTTGAACTCAGAGCCTGAGCACTGTTCCTAGGTTTTCTCAAGGCTACCACTCTACCACTTAAGCCACAGCACTACTTCCAGCCTTTTTCAGTGTATGTGGTACTGAGGAATCAAACTCAGCTCTTTATGCATGCTAGGCAAGCACTCTACTACTAGGCCAAACTCCCGGCCCCAATCTGTGCTGTTTAGAGAGGGGATTTGGGAATTCTCATATGCTGGTAACTGTGGGGGTTCTGGAACCAGTCTACCATGGACACGGAGAGATACTTTACCTTTTAGGGTTGATACAAACATGTGGGATGGTGTGTGTATTTGACCAAAGCCCAGTCTATGTTGGCTGTTGTAGATATTAGAGCTGAAGAGAAAGAGAGAAGGGAGAAGAGAGGTGGGTGGGAGCAAGAGAGGACATAGGAGGGAGAGTGCAAGTGGACTTACAGTGTTAAACATCCTAATTCTCTTTAACAAATGTGGTGACTCTGCCCTCTCTGCTCTGTTCTCAATTGCTATTTGTGAGTGTGAGTGTGTGTGTGTGTGTGTGTGTGTGTGTGTGTCTGTGTGTACGTGCGCGTGCCATTTCTGGGGCTTGAACTCTGAGTCTTCTGCTTTAAGGCTAGCGCTCTATCACCTGAGCTATACTTCCACTTTTGGCTCTGGAGATAAGGGTCTTAAGGGCTTTCCTTTCCGGTCTGTCTTCAATTATCCTCCTATCTCAGCCTCCTGAGTAGCTAGGATTAGCTACTCAGGATTAGCACCTGGCTTCTCAATTGGTATTGTTCTAAAACATTACTTAGAAACTGAGATTGCCCACAGATCTAGGTCAATCCAAAGAAAACTAATTTATTAAATGGCTAATTTGCTAAAAGTCAAATAACTAGGAGGTAATTTGCTGGAAATCCATTTGCTGAGTCATCAGATGACTGGATGGCTAATTCACCGAGAATTGACAAAGCTGCAGCTGTGGGGAGGAAGTGGCTAGCAGTGCTGCCAGAGCAAGACACACCTGTAGAAGTCAATCAGGAATGAAGACCACTGTCCTTGGTCTTGCTCAAGGCTAATAGTCTGCCACTTGGGCTACACCACCACTTCCGGCTTTTTCTGTATAGGTGGCATCAAGGAATGAATCTGGGTCATCGTGCATGCTAGTCAGTACTCTCTCATGAGCCCAAACTCCCTGCTCCCTTGAAGAGATTTTATACTCATATTTTATTCTCATCTAAGTTGTGTGGGAGTCCTCAGAGGCTGAGGACATTTTAATAATTGCCAGACTCTGGATGTTTCAATAATACTTCCAGATCCTTGCGATAGTCATCTAACAAAATTTTAAAAAAAGCACATAATAACTTTTAAAGCATGTTTAAATATTAAAATAACTAATGATTGCAGGAATGTGTGTATGTGTTTATGTGTAATCATTAGATATGGTATACACACATATTACTATAAAGAAATGTACTCAGGAGGCTGAGATTGGAGGAGCATCAATCAAAGCCAGCCCAGACAGGAGTTGTTGAGATTCGTATCTTCAATTAAAAAAAGTTAGAAGTGGAGCTGTTGCTTAATTGGTAGAGTGCTAGCCTTGAACAAAAAAGCTCGGGGATATCACCCAGGCCCTAAATTCAAGCCCTAGGATTAGTACAGAAATAGAAAGAAAGAAATATGCATAGATGGTAAAGTCAAACACTATACAATGCCAAAGCATTCTTGTCTTGAATAGTCTCTTAGCTTAGCTCAATCCATGTTTTATGTTTAGCCATATTATTAATTATGTACATGGTCATATATACCTATGAATACATTTGAATATATATGTTTTTTAGGTTTAGCTTCCATATGTGAGTGAAAACATAGGATACAGAGAGAGAGAGAGAGAGAGAGAGAGAGAGAGAGAGAGAGAGAGAGAGAGAGAGAGAGAGAGAGAGGGAGGGGGAGAGGGAGAGGGAGAGGGAGAGGGAGAGGGAGAGAGAGAGGTGCTTGCCTTAACTCAAGATGAGAAGGGGAGGGAGGGGAGAATGGAATAAGCCATGCTGTAGTAGCTCACATCTGTAATCCTATTTACTCAGGAGGCTGAGATCTGAAGATCACGATTCAAAGCTAGCTTGGGCAGAAAATTCTGTGAGACTGTTATTTCCAATGAACCACCAAAAAGCTAGAAGTAGAGTGGATCAGTGGTTGAGCACTAGCCTTGAGTATAAAGCTTTATGGACGGTGCCAAGACCCTGAGTTCAAGCCCCAGGAGTAACACTAAGAAGAAGGAGGAGGAGGAGGAGGAAGATGAGGAGAAGGAGGAGGAGGAGGAGGGGGAAGAGGAGGAGGGGGAGAAGAAGAAGAAGAAGAAGAAGAAGAAGAAGAAGAAGAAGAAGAAGAAGAAGAAGAAGAAGAAGAAGAAAAACAGCTCAGAACTGCAACACATTTAAAGTGTATATATTAACATACCACATAGAAATTCAGTGAAAGCTGTTGACAAGTAAGGGGGGGAAGGGTAAGAGGGAAGAGAAATCAACTCTGTAGGTGGGTGGGAACAACTGTCAGGGTTTGGAATGGCAGGGAGGATAAAGGAGGCTGAATACTGTCTAAAGAGATTATTTGCAACTGTGAAAATGAGATAAGGAAGTCTGTTGTGCCTGATACTTTGTAGAGGGTAGAGGTTAAGGGAATGTGACAGGGTGAGATTGACTGGGATAAGTGTAAAGAAATGTAACAAGGAAATCAGTTCCTCTTGTAGAATTCATAGACGCTCATGAAAATTAAAATAAAATGCAAAAGGATTATTTTACATCTTAAAATCAACTACTAGTATTTTCTTGTGTACATTTTCCAAAATATGCATATAACTAAGTGTGAACATATGTTAAGAATTTTAGTTATATATTATATGTTAGCATTTTTAATTCCTTCTTTTAAAAAATACGTATAAGAAGTATATCACTTATCCTTTTACTATTTTCAATTAAAACCATGAATTGGAGTGTTCTTTTTGTGTAAACAGTTCTTTCTTAAAATAAAAAAATGAACAACAAAAAAATCCCAAACACTGAGTGGCATTTCAGTGTGTGGAGCTATTGAGCCAAATTTTGTTTAAATGTTTATGAGAGTTCTCATTGATATACTTGACAATACTCGATACTGTCAATCTTCTTAAACTGTGATTTCCTGGTTGGTGTAAAACAATATTTCATTATACTTTTAATATAGAATTTCTTAATGGCTAATGAAGTTTAGTACATCTTCCTATGTTTAGTGAACACTTATCCATTCTTTCATTGCCAAGTACCTGTTCAAGTGTCTTCCCATTTTTCTATTGCTCTTCTTGACTATAGTAGATATTTATAGATTCAACCCCTTTAAATCTATATATGAGTTTTATATGAAATATATGAATATTAAAATATATGGATACAATTACATATGATATGATTTTTTTAAGTTTGCAATTTGATTTTGATTCTCTCTTAATAGTATCTTTTTCCATATGTTTTTTATTGTAATTAATAGAAGGGTTACATATATTTTGAAGTATAAGAATCCTCCTGGGAGTTTAGCCTAAGTGGTAGAGTGCTTGCCTAGCATGCACAAATCCATGGGTTCGATTCCTCGGTACTACATACAGAGAAAAAGCCAGAAGTGGTGCTGTGGCTCATGTGGTAGAGCACTAGCCTTAAGAAAGCTCAAGGACAGTGCCTAGGCCATGAATTCAAGCCCCAGGACTGACAAGAATAAAGAAAAAGAACCCTCAACTTTACTCACCTCTCATTGAGTAATGCTTTCCTCAATACTTGATGCCCTTAGGAAAATGATCATTTTTCATATTTTGGGAAGGGAAAAACTATTCCATATGCTATGATGTAATTTTTGAGTTATTATTCAATCCAGCTGTATTTGCTCTTTCTGTGAGTGGCTCAATGTGGTGAATAATTTACTCATTTTTCCTAAATGTTTATCTAGTTGACCTAGCACCATAAAAAAGCCTATCATTAAAATTTTGTTAATTAAACCAGCTACTTTATTTGGTGTTGGGGATTCAACTCAAGGTCTCATGCATTCTAATCATGTACTCTGCCTCTCAGCTCCACTGTAGCCTCAGGTTTTAAAAATGATACATTATAAAACCCAAAAGAACTCGGGCCGGAAGCGTGGCCTAGTGGTAGAGTGCTTGCCTACCATGCACGAAGCCCTGGGTTCAATTCCTTGGTACCACATACAGAAAAATGCTGGAAAGTGGTTCTGTGGCTCAAGTGGTGGAGCACTAGCACTAGAGAATTCCTAGACAGTTTTAGCCTCAGGACTGGCAAAAAAAGAAAAGTTTCTTTAGGCTGGGAGCAGTGGCTCAAGCCTGTAATCCTAACTACTCAGGAGGCTGAGATCTGAGGATCAAGATTCAAAGCCAGCCTAAGCACAAAATAACCTGCGATTAACCTCTAGAAAAAGGGAAGTGGGACTGGACTCAAGGGTAGGGTGTTAGGTAGGCTAATGCCCTACCCTTGAGCTGAAGAGCTCAGGGACAATGTCCAGACTCAGGGGTAGGATGGTAGCCTTGAGCTGAAGAGCTTCTTAAAATAGTTGCTGTCATTTTCTGGATGTGGAGAAGGCGTTTGACAAAATACAGCATCCATTCATGTTGAAAGCACTAGAAAAAATAGGAATAAGAGGTACATTCCTTAAAATAATTAAAGCCACTGGCACTCATAGGCACAGGCAAAAGATTCCTGAACAGAATCCCAGGGTCACAACAGATTGGAGAGAGACTCAATAAATGGGACTACCTAAAAATAAAAAGTTTCTGCACAGATAAAAGCACAGACACTAAAGTAGAGAGACAGCCAACCAACTAGGAAAAGATATTTACCAATAATACATCAGACAAATACTTAATATCCAGTATCTACAGGGAACTCAAGAAACTAATCCCTCCCAAACCCAACAAACCATTCACTAAATGAGCAAGGGAACTAAAGAGAGACTTATCAGAAGAAGAGATTAAAATGGCAGAAAAGCATATGAGAAAATGTTAATCGTCCATGGTCATAAAGGAAATGCAAATAAAAACAACCCTAAGATACCACCTTACCCCAACAAGAATGGCCAAGATTTTGAACTCAGACAATGAGAGATGCTGGCAGGGTTGTGGAGAAAAAGGAACCCTACTGTACTGCTGGTGGGATTGGAAGCTAGATCAGCCACTCTGGAAAGCAATTTGGAGGTTTCTTAAAGAACTGAAAATAGACCTTCCCTACGATCCCACCATACCAGTCCTCGGCATCTATCGTGAACATCATAACCCAAGATAGGATAAGGACACCTGCTCAGCTATGTTCATCTCTGCACTATTCACAATAGTCAGGCCCCTACTGCAGATGAATGGATACAGAAAATGTGGTATATATATATACAATGGAATTCTACATAGCCAACATACAAGATAAAATAATGGCATTTGCAGGGAAGTGGATGAATCTAGAGCGAATCATGTTGAATGAGACAAGTCAAGACCTAAGGAACAAAAAGCGCATGGTATCCTGAATATGTGGCTATTGGATCCAAACAGCACAAGAGTGAGGACTCAATATTTGTGTACCCAGTGCTATGGACATGGTACTGGAAATAAAAACACAACCACATAGACATAAAAATTTATGACTCCATAGACAGGTTTTATTACATAGATGAATATGTATCTATGACATACAAACCCTCAGCCTAATTTTAAATATGTTCTCAAATCTAAGTGCCAGTGATTGTATATAGTTTCCCTTCTTGAATATTTGTTTGTTAAATATGTCATTTGAAATATGATGTAAAAATCAATATTAATAAATTCTTTAATTAAAATATAGTTGCAGTCAGATGTTATAATACCTCGATTTATTATTTATGGTCTAGATTTCTTTGGTTATTCAGAGTATTTTTGATGGTTTCACACAAATTTTTGTATTTGTTCTAATTTGGGGATCAGGTCATTTGTTAAATTTGCAGTAGACAGTGTGATATTGTAGCCATGATCATTCTTCTAATCCGTGGGTATGAAATATTCTTCCATTTCTGCAGCATTTTCAATTTATTTCATTACTGCTTTGTACTTCTTTTATCATACAGTTCTGTAACCCTATCTGGTTAAATTTGTGTGTAGATTTTTTTTTGTAACTATGAGATTGACGTCTTAGTTTTTAGGTTGTGTTTCAGGGAACTGATGATTAGATAGAACAATGCTATACCTTTTTATTTTGTTAGTAGTGGGGCTTGAATTCAAGACCCAAGTGCTATCTCTTAGCTGTTTTGCTCAAGGCCAATACTCTACCTTTTTGAACTACAGTGTTACTTCCAGTTTTCTGAATAACTTACTTTCCGTTTTTTTTTCCTTTTCTTCCTTCCCTCCCTCCCTTCCTTTTTTTCCAGTCCTGGGTCTTGAACTCAGGGCCTGAGCACTGTCCTTGGTGTTTCTCAAGGTCTAGTGCTCTACCATTTGAGCCATGCCACCACTTCCAGCTTTGTCTATATATGTGGTACCAAGGAATTGAACCTGGGTCTTTGTGCATGCTTGGCCAGCACTCTTACCTCTAGCCCAAACTCCCAACCCCCCACTTCCAACTTTTGCTGTTTATATGGTTCTGAGGAATTGAAACCAGGGCTTCAGGCATGGTAGGCAAGCACTCTACCATTAAGCCCCATTCTAAGTCATGAGTGACTTTCTTGGTGAAATATTAGGGGAGTTCTCCTCCTTACCTTTTTGAGCTGGTACTTAGCATTGAACTCAGGGCATTCTGCTTCCTTTGGTTTGTTCTTTGGTTTTCTACCACTTGAACTACACCTCCACCCTGCTTCCCACCCCCACTCCCTAATGGGGATTTCTTGTGCTTTCCTTTTCCCATACTTCCATGATTCATTTCTCAAGTGATTTAAAATTTTTATTCATATGTTCAAAGAGCAAAGGCTATTTTTGGACTTTGAATTTCTTTTGACTTTTTCTCTGTCCTTTATTTATTTTCTTCTCTATTTTTTTTCTGTCCTTCATCTTTATCCTTTCACTTTGAGTTTAATTTACCATTCTTTCCCCAACTTCTTGAGATGGATGTTTAGATCCTTGATTCTCAGCATTTCATCCTTTTCACGAATGCATTAAATGGTAAACGTCCTCTTCTTTTCACAGCGTTGACTGACTTCCACAATTTTTCCTAGGCCAGTACCGAATATTTTCTAATTTGCATTGTATATTTTTCTTTTGGCTTTTGTACCACATAGAAATGTTTGCTTAAAATGTGATACATTTAGGAATTTTTGGTCATCTATCTTTTACTGATTCCTAGCAAACTTCTATTGATGGTAAGAAAGATAATCTGTCAGGTTTTCATGTGTTTATCATCATTGGCACTTGCTTTAGGAGTCAGTATATGGTTGATTTTCATAAATTTTCTGTAATAGTCTGAGCACTTTGAGCTATAGTACTATGCATATTTCAATTAGGTATGGTATGCTAAACATGCTATTTTAATGCTACTTCTAGATTTTTCTGTCATCTCTGGAACTGTTTTGCTCAAGGCTGGTTCTCTACCACCTGAGCCACATCTCCACATTGGAAATAAGAGTCTCATGGACTTTTCTGCCTGGACTGGCTTCAAGCCAGATTCTCCTTTCTCAGCTCAGCTTACAGGTGTGAGCTACCATCACTAGCTTATGTTTGGGATTATGTGGAAAATGTCTTCTTCTTTAGTTTGGCTTTTATGCTGGAAATAAAATTCTTAGTTGAAAGTTAGTTTCTTTTAACAGTATAAATGTGTCTCCATATACCTATGTATTTATCTACATACCTACGTATATATGCATGTATCTATATTCCTTTCATTGCAAATGCAATGAAAGGAATGTTATAAAAATCTAGTTAATTTCTTTGTGTGTATACTCAAAAATATACATATGTGTGTGTATATATGCATAATACAAACACTTACACCCATGTATTTCTATTATTTCAAACATAATTTTCTGTGGACCTACTGAGAAGCTCTACCCTGCATCCCTTAGAAGATGAGATGGTGTAACTCTGCATGTATGGTCCCTTTTCTTGACTGTCTGCTGACTCAGGTGCATGTGGAGCTCTAAATTGCCAGTGGGAGTTTCAACTTCCTATGTGTCTGGTAGAAAAAATTCTTTCTTAGTAATTATGAGCTCCACACTAGCCGAGTTCCACATGGTATGAACTAAAAGCAACTATTTTGTGTTTAGTAGCTGGGTAAATATCTGCCCAGTGAGTTTATGGACCCTGGCTAACGGTGAAATGGATTAAGGCAGAAAGTCCATGTATTACTCACTTTCCATCAGCCCCAACTTTGATGGGTGAATTACAAGGGTGTCTGGATCCTTAGGGACTACTATCAGCTTAGGCAGTTCCCAGAAATCCCTGATAAGCTTCTGCATGGACCATTGGCTCCAAGTCTGTAGGGCCTCTTAGGAGATGTGGAAGGGGAATTTGCACTATATCTTCAGTCAGCTTCCTAGGATTCTTCCAGTGCAGGACCTGGATCACCTTGTGCCCATCCTTGTCTGTAATATAGCCAAGCGCTGGAAATTAAAAGGGAGGCAAAGGATGACTCAGAATGACTTGGGAATTCAAGTCAGATTTATCAGATTCATCCAGGTCTACCACCATAGCCTGATTCAGAGGGCCAAATCTTAGTTATGATACTAACTCAACCACTACTTATGTCTCTGAATCAACAAATTCAGCAAACTATTGTTTGCCTCATAACTGCACAGCCTTTGAAAAGGTGAAACAGAATGAGAATGCTGTTTCTGATGACAGCTGACATCATAAAAGACAAGAGCAGTTATTAGTATACAAAAATAAGAAGGCTAAAGGATGCATACAATGGCAATGCCAGTGGTGGGATAATATCCTTTCTTAAAAAGTTCATCCATAGAGGTAGTAGGGAGAATCACAGTCCCTCAGAATGCCCTCCGTCTAGCCTCCTGAACTTATGAATAGCTGTGTTTCCTTATAAGACCAAAGGGATTTATTGATGTGACTGACTGCAACTGTGCATGAGATGGCCAGTTTAGCTTAAGTTACCCTGGTGGTGTCAATTTAATTCTTCCTTAATTCTTCCCGCCTGAAGAGAACCAGAGTAACGGCCATGTAAGAAGATCTGATGGCCTGATATTGTTGGCTCTGAAGATAGAGAAAAGGAACCAAAAGCAAAGAACTGTGAGTGGCCTCCAGAAAGAGGACGAGACAAAGAAATAGTCTTTATCCTAGAAAAGAATAGAGTAAGAATAACCAAAAAAGAGTCTGATGCCCACTTGACTTTAGTGCATTTGAGGTAATTTTTGACTTCTGGTCAAAGAGGAAAATGAGTTTGTGTTGTTTAAGTCATCACATTAGTGGGTATGTGTGATGGTAGTAATAAAAACTAATACAGTAAGAATATAACAAAGAATAGAAAAATAGGGAGGGAATGGAAAAAATTCACAGAATTAATCAAGTAAAACCTAAAGATGTGTCTAAGTGCTTGTAGCTCACACCTGTAATCCTAGCTATTCAGGAGTCTGACATCTGAGGATTTGAAGCCAGTCCTGACAGGAAAGACAATAACCAATTAAATTGCAAAAAGTGGGAAGTGGAGATGTGTTACAAGCAGAAGAACACTAGCCTTGAATTAAAAAGCCCAAAGGACAATTCTCAGGTCCTGAATTCAAGCATCCATACCAGCACACATAAAAAAAAGTTTTAAAGATATGTTTAATTTTATTAATGAAACAGATTAATGTAAATGAAAACAAAGAGGTGCCATTCTTTACTCTATAAATCTGTAGTTGTTAAAACCAGTGATAAAGAGAAACAATGAATGAGAGACTAGCATTCTTGAATTTGGTTGCTAAGAGAGTGAATTCTTTGGGGAAGGTACTAAATATTACACAATATTACAAATAACACAGAAATTCGTTGACATGCAAAGCCACTTTTGACTATAAATTTAGAAAATTTACTGTGGTGCCCAAAATCTAGAACTAATATGAAGATTTATCTTGTGTCATGGATAAATGATTATAGATTCACAATATGAAATACTACAGTTAACTGGAAATCTAGTAACTTTACCTTGTGTATAATATTTCATATTATGAGTATAAATCAGGGTATTTCATATTATAGTATATAGTTCATATTTTGGGTATATAACATATTTTATATTATGAGGAATGTTATATTTCATATGGATATATGTGTTATGGGCATATATCTTGTGTATAATATTTTGTATTATGAGTATAAAAGAATTTTGTCCATTGTGTATTATGGACTAAAATAGAAAGTTGCAAGAAAATGAGCATAATATGACTCCATCAAGGTTAAGAATCATGTGACCAAAATCTAAAGCAATGTTTATATGTGCATGATTCTGTTTGTTTATTTTTTGTCTGCTGGTCCTCATACTTGAGACTCAGGGCCTGAGTCCTGCATCTAAGTTGTTCATTTTTTTTGGCTCAAGGCTAACATTCTACCACTTGAGACCACAGCTCCACTTTTGACTTTTTGTTGGCTAATTTGAGATAAGCAGCTCACAAACTTTTTGGCTCAGGCTGGCTTTGAACATGGATTTTAATATCTCAAGCCTCTTGATTCAGCATCATTACTTGAAAACAAGCAGATAAAAAGGAAGAGTGAAGGGGGGAAAACAAGATGGGGGGTGGGGGTCAGGGAAATGGTGAGTGACCAAGACATGAGAAAGGGTATCAATGTATGTGAATTAATGCACCTACTATCTGGCAAATATAATGTAACCCTTCTATTAATTACAATAAAAATATATGAAAAAAGGAAGAGTGAAAAATCATTTCACAATCACTGGAATAGTAATAATAAAAAAGATCAATACCAAGTTTTGACCAGGATTTGGAGACATGAAGACCCTCCTAGAAGACTAGAGGGAATGCATTGCTATTGGCTACAGACATTCAGGAAATAGGTTTGAAAATTCCTCAAGGAGTTAAACACGGTGTCAACATGTGATCCACCAATTCAATTCCTAGGTTCACATACAAGAGAAATGAACTATGTGTTCATGTAAAACCTTGCATCTGAATGTTCATAACAGCCCCAAAACAGAAACAACCCAAGCATCCATTCATTCCTGCATTAACACCCTGAGGAATATCTTGCAATGAGAAAGTATTCCATAACAAAAAAGACATGAAATTCTGATGCATGTTACAATATAGCTAAACCATATTCAAAATGTCAGGAGATAATTTAAAAAGACCAGGTTTGGTATAATTCTGTTTATGTGAAATGTCCAGAAGAGGCAGGAGATAGGTTAAGGTCACCAGGCTGTGAGTGTGTGTGTGTGTGTGTGTGTGTGTGTGTGTGTGTGTGTGTGTGTATGTGTAATAAAATGCTCCCTAATGGAGATAAAATTTCTTCTCTGGAATAATTAAATATTCAAAATTTAGATAGTGATAATAGTTGCATAAATCTGTTACTGTAGTAGATACCACTGGCTTATGCCTAGATCCATTTTATTGCATATGAATTATTTCTCAATATAGTTATCATATGTAAAAATATGTGAGATGTATTTCTGAGCCCTGGTGGCTCATACCTATAATCCCATCTCTTTCATAGCTGAGACTTAAGAATCATGATTTGAAGCAATCCTGGGCATAAAAAAAATCTGTGAATTCTCTGATTGCCAATTAACTATCAAAAAGCTGGGACTGTAAGTGTGGCTCAAGGGGCAGAGAACTAGCTTTGAACAAAGAAGCTGAGAAAAGACATGAGGCTCTGAGTGTGTGTGTGTGTGTGTGTGTGTGTGTGTGTTTGGAAATATAAGAGCAGGTATAGATAACTTGTGTTTTAGTGACCAGTGCATTTCTAATAATTTTTAAACTAAATAGAACCTACACATATTTCTTTTTTCCATATATTTTTATTGTAATTAATAGAAGGGTTACATTATATTCACCAGATAGAAGGTGCATTACTTCACATACATTGATACCCTTTCTCATGTCTTGGTACCCATTTCCCTCCACCCCCTCCCCTCATCTAATTTTCCCCCCTTCCCTATTCTATTTCAAATAACCAAATACACATGTATACAATATATCAGATAACAAGGTAAAATACTGTAAAAATAGGAGATAACCAAAGGACAACAAAAGAGATGAGAGATAACACAGTACATTAAAGACAACAATCACTCATTGTATGGCTTTTGTTTCTATATCCTGGAGGTCCTTTCATTTAGTGTCATACTATATGGCCTTATGTATCTAGGTTTTGCTCTATTGTAAATCTCTGCTAGGAGAACCCAAGGTTTCTACTGATTATGACAAATGAGGGAGACCATTGAGCCTATGTTCTTTGAGTCTGGCTTACTTCATTTAATATGATTTTTTTAAGTCTTTCCATTTCCTAACAAATGGGGCAATATCATTCTTTCTGACAGCAGCATAGAATTCTATTGTGTATAAATACCAAGTCTTGTTGATCCACTCATCAACTGAGGGACATCTGGGTTGGTTCCATATCTTTGCTATGGTAAATAGTGCTGCAATGAACATCATTGTGCTAGTGGCTTTAGTATGTCCTGTTTTTGGACGATTGGGTAAATGTCAAGTAGTAGAATTGCTGGGTCATAGGTGAGCTCTATGTTTAGTCTTTTGAAGAACTGCCATACAGCTTTCCATAGTGGTTGAACAAGTTTGCACTCCCACCAACAGTGTAGTAGTGATCCCTCCTGGCCACATTCCCTCCAGCATCTGTTGTTATTAGATTTCTTGATCCTGGCCATTCTCACTGGAGTGAGGAGGAATCGTAAAGTTGTTTTGATTTGCATTTCTTTTATGACCAGAGATGTCGAGCATTTCTTCATGTGTCCATAGGCCATTCTTATTTCTTCTTCAGAGAAGATTCTCTTTAAGTCTTTGGCCCATCTTTTAATGGGATGGTTGTTTCTTTGGAGATTAGTTTTGGAGTGATTCAATTTTTTGAGCTGTTGAAATATTTTAGATATAAGGCTTTCTTCCATTGTATGGATAGTGAAGATCTTCTCCCACTCTGTCGGCTTTCAAATTAATTTGGTAGCTATGTCCTTTGCCATACAAAAGCTCTGCAGTTTAATGCAGTCCCACTTTTCCAGACTTTCTCTGATTTGTTGTGTTTCTGGGTCCTTATTAAGAAAGTTTTGACCTGTGCCAAGGAGACCTTGTGTATCTCCTATTCCTTCTTGTAAAGTTTTCAGTGTGTCGGCTTTTACCTCGAGGTCTTTGACCCATTTGGAGTTAATCCCAGTGCAGGGTGACAAAGAAGGATCCAACTTTAGTTTTCTGCAGGTTCTTAACCAGTTCAGCCAGCACCATTTGTTGAAGAGGCTGTCTTTCTTCCATTCTATTTTTTTGGCTCCCTTATCAACAATTAGGTGGCCCCAGGTCTGTGGTTTAATATCTGGGTCCTATTCCATTGGTCTTCAGGCCTGTAGAACATACACATATTTCTATCAATGCTACATTTCTGAGAACTTTTAAAATCAAATAATACCATGCATTTTGAGAGCACATCTCCTTAATAAAGGGCTTAAGCATTTAAGAGGGAGAAAAAAGAATGTAGAAAAACCATGGAAGAAATAAGAATAAGATATTAGAGATGATATTAAAAGATTGTAGACGCCAGTCTGTCACGAAGCTGGGCAGAACTGAATAAAATACACTGAATAAAGAGAAGAGCACTGGGGAAAGAAGGAGGATGGGTCCTTAAGGACAAGTGAAAATGAAAGTTCTGGGTTAAAAATTATCAGCACGCTGTAATGAATAGAGGAAAGCAGCAAGGGAAATATGTGTCCAACTGGAACACCTGAGATACAAGGTCCTAGAGATAATAAGCCAACATATTGGTATCTTATTAATAACAACAGGCGTCTGGTAACACCAGGCACATCTGGCAACTAATTGAAGAGGAGAGGGAAAACCATTTAATACAGGTGAATGATCTCTCTCCCTCCCCTATACACACATTGCTTGATTTCCTACAGTTAATGTTTTGTGCTCTATAAGTGTCTCATGCAACCAAGCCATTGACAGTGGCTTGGTCTGCACTGAGAATGACCGGAGGTCTGTTCCTGGCTTCAGCTGGGGCAAACGTTAATGGAGGGCCAAGTTCAATGTTGCAGTGAAAGGAAAAATGACTCATGGTCTCCAAGGAGCTGGGGAACTGAACCATGCACTTGTATGACCTTTGGGGCAGCAACTACTTTTAAGGAGTGTGAATCACATGGACTCTCAGGGACTCTGTAGAATAACATGTGTGTCCCTATCTTGGGTGTGACTAATCAGCTTCAAGCTTCTTGTTCCTTAATCAATTCTTGAATGGTTTGTGCTAAGTTCAGAAGCGGTATCAGGTACTCAGTTGAAATGATGAGCCAATTGGAGAGGCCAGAGCAAGTAGTTCCCACTGGTACACCTGTTAGAGGTAGCTGGGGGTAACAGGAATCATCTGCCAATGAGCAGTAAAGAGGGATGCACAAGAATGGGAGTTCTGCAATGGCCAAAGAGCCAGGGCACAAAGTTTCAGTCAGGAAAGGCACAATTTTTCCCATTACTATAGCAAATAGTGAGATGGTTGACTTCCCAAAGAAGAGATGAATTGGGACTCATGGCTCTAAAATATTAGGTGTAGAGCCTTTGTGACTCTGAGGCATCTCAGCGTATCGTATCTGCTTTTCAGCTCTTCAATCCATGAGGTTTCAATCATTGTCAGATTAAGCTCTGCTCTCTTAATTAAGGTATAACTTTGGACATTTTAACAAAATTAATACGAGGCAATTGGATCATGCCTTGTTAAAGAGAGGAACGGCAAGGGAGGACAAAATACAAGTGGAGAGAGAAAAGAAGAGTAAATGCAGTCAAAAATTGTACATATAAATTATATATAATAAATAATTTATCTATAATATAATTATAGTGGCTTGAGGGGATGAACAGGGTTGGGAAAGACAAGAAAGAATGATGGAAGGGGTGACTTGATTAGGATGCTGCTGAAAGCTAGTGACTCACACTTGTAATCTTAGCTACGCAGGAAGCTGAGAGCTGAGGATTACAGTTCAGAGCCAGCCTGGACAGAAATTACAGTCCAATTAGCCAGCAACTCTGTTCCCACCCCACTCCAAAAAAAATTGAATAACCCACAGGTGGAACTGTGTCTGAAGTAGTGGTTGACATGGAGATTGGAAACCTCTTTGTACAACTGCTTAAAGATATTAATTTAAAAATATGAGTTTGGGGATTGAATTTCTGCATGATCTTAGGGGAGGATGGGAAGATGGGGGTTGGACAAACTGTCGACAAGGCATAGCAAAAGGTGAGGTGGACTTGATGTCCACAGGCCTGATGTGGCCTCAGGGATGAAGTGTGGAGGAGAGGGCATGGGGCAGGGGTTTGGGCAACTGTGACACACACTTCATGACGCTGTTTTTGATTTTAACTGGGCACTCCACTTGGTTCTATTGCCTTTCATCCTTCAAGGCATCTCATTTCCCTTAAGCTAGCTTGCTCACACAGGCAAAGCCCAAACAAAACATGGTCAAGATCTAAGTGGATGGGCCGGGAGTTTGGCCTAGTGGTTAAAGTGCTTGCCTAGCATGCATGAGGACCCGGGTTCGATTCCTCGGTACCACATACATAGAAAAAAAAAAGCCAGAAGTGGTGCTGAGGCTCAAGTGGTAGAGCTCTAGCCTTGAGAAAGTCCAAGGACATGCTCAGGCCCTGAGCTCAAGCCCAGGACTGGCAAAAAAAAAAAAAGATCTAAGTGGATTTAGTATGCCCTTGTTTCTGGATGGTTGGATAAATGCCAAGTAGTGGAATTGCTGGGTCATAGGGGAGCTCTATGTTTAGTCTTTTGAGGAACTGCCATACAGCTTTGCATAGTGGTTGAACGAGTTTACCAACAGTGTAGTAGTGGTCCCTCCTGGCCACATCCCCTCCTAGCATCACAATTTTTCATACCATGCATTACTTAAATAAATGAAAGCATTTACTTCATGTGACACATTTTATAGAGTTACACTTTCTTATGCTAATTCACAGACTTCAATTAAATTTGTTCCTTAAAAAACTGAAAAAAAAAAACCATGGTCAAGATATTTAAAAAATTGTTATTATAAAGGGGGACATTCAAAGGGGTTATGGTTACTTTAGTTGGGTGAAGAGTACATTTCTTTTTGGACATGTCACCTCTTCCCAGTGTTTTCCTCCTGTCCCCATCTGTCAAGATCTTATGAACCATTCACATACCTCACGACTTTGTCTTAGGCAACTGAACTAGTTTTGCTATTGTTCATTACTATTTTTTTTTAAACCACAGAATCTCAGATAATATGATCTACTCTTTGTGAGGCCCACAAACAACTTGAATTTACAAGGCCAGCTGGAAAAGTGAAGATGATGCTCTCATTACCTAGCTGTACCACCTTGAGTGGGTAGACTGCTAGTGGTGCATTTCTTAAAGAATGAGTAAGACAGAACTCCATGATGCCCGGAACCTTTTTGTAGCTGCACAGAAGTCAGTTTGGGGGAAGGAAGTGTGTCTATTTGTTTGTTTTTGAAGTCTGGCCAAGTTCAAAGTAGCAGGGTATAAAATTAACCCTCAAAAATCAACTGCTAGGAGAGTCCTAGTGTGAGAAGTAATGCACCTACTACCTGATGAATGTAACTGTAACCCCTGTATACATTGTCCTGACAATAAAATATTTTTTTTTAAAGTCTGGCCAAGTTATTTTGAAAGAGATTCCTCTAGATCTAGATCTAGAGCCTTTGGGTTAGTTAACCAAAGGCAGGGAGCTGGGATAGAAAAAATTTCGCCTTTTTGTTGGTATATAGCCCAAATGATAAAGGCCTTGTCTAGTGGAGTCAGAGTCACAGATCATGCAAATGGTCTGCCTTATGGCCATGCACTCCAATGGGCAACTGAAGTGAGAGAATGGTCAATATGATTGCTGATATCCTGAAAAGTGTCAGGAAATAAGTCACTGAAGACAAAAAGCCAAGCTCTACAGGGAGGAGGGAATGTGCAGAGCAATGTGAGGTGGGAAAATGCAAAGACAATGGCTGTTCTCTTCAAGGCAGGAGCAGAGTAATTGTACACTGTTTCTAGCAGACAGGAAAGAATGGGTGTCAGGCTCTCCTGGCTGTAAATTTTGTGGGTTAATTGCTTCAACTCTTGGAGTCTCAGTTTTGCCACTAGTTGAAGGTTGTCTAGAAAAACAATATATGAGCACAAATTCAACCCAATATAAGTTCCCCTTGCCTTCTATTCTCTTTCAATCTCCCTTTCCTTCATAGTTTAGGAAAAAGCAATGAAAATATTCTGGTTTTTGTTGTTGTTGTTTCTCAGCAAAACAATGTCAGTGAGCAACCTGTTTAGAACTTCAACCCTGAACAGTGCAAATATAAGTCACTTTCCTAGTTTTTTCCTAGTCACTTCCTCTGCCCCGTCAAATTGCTGAGCGTTGGTAGCTTTCAGGTCTCTCAAATATTACAATCGATTCTAAATTTATTACTTCAATCTCAATCTTGATTTAAATCTCTCATTTTTTGGGGGGATGTAGAAGATAGTTTAAGGGGGTCGAATCCTTACTTCTTACAAACCTGGAAGAATGCCACTCAGTATTATTGCTTCGGTGTAGTGGAAGAGCATGGCTGTTATTGTTATTCATATACTTTCTGTTACTATAACAAAATAACAAAATGATAATTTATTAAGAAACCATTTTTTTTTCTTACAGATTTGGAGATCCAAGAATATGGTTCTGGCATTGGCTGGGTTCTGGTAATGGTTAGTGAAATCGCAGTGGCAGAAATACTTAGGGAGGGATTCAGGCCACATGCAGAGTCTGATTTCTTATTTTCATGGGAATGAATCCAGTCTCCTGTGACCTGCACAGTGCCCCACACAACCCGATTCCCTCACACTGCCGTTCTGGAGAATGAACTTCTAGTCATAAAGTTTGGGACACAATTCTAACACCACCTAACCATCGCAGGATCTGATGGGGCAGTTGAAGGCACGTTTCTCATGCCTTTCAGCTTCTGGGAACTGTCTGTGGATAGGGAAGTAACTGGCAGTGGGGCAGAAGTATTCTTGCTTCTCTTTCTTTATCTCAGTCATGGACTATTTGTCTGGAGGTGCAGGGAAATCATTTTAAGGAGTACTGGAAATCATCTTTCTTCTGAGTTCTAACTAGACAACCCAAGCTATACCCACAAGAAACATGTCTGCCTAACTTATGCATCTCCATCCACAGTCTTAACTTCCTTTGCTTGTCTCCTGGTGATGGGGTAATGTGGTAAGTGCTCCTGGGAGGCCATTTGAATCTCTTTCTTCACTTCCAAGTGCCTGTGTTCTTTCTGAATTAGATTTACCCATCCTGGTGACACTAGGACTCCTGCTTTATTCTGCATGGTCTGGTTTGAGCCCCTACATCTTCCCATCTGTCACTCCTGGGATATCTACTCATTTGCCCAAGGCAGGCTGAGCTTTAGGGTCTAGAGTGAGCCTATTAGTGGCATGGATATTTAGGATGAAGGGGATGTGATCGAAAGAACAGAGAATCAAAGTCTGCATCACCAAGGGTAGAAGAATTGGGCGTGCATTTCTGTCCAGGGTAGCAGCAAGAAAGCCTCCGAGGGTACTGAAAAAGACAAAACCAAAGAAAATGAAAGTGCAGCCAGATGCTGGTGGCTTGCACCTATAATACTCAATACACTGGAGGTTTGGATATGAGGATCATTGTTCAAAGCTGGCCCAGGTAGGAAAGTTCACGAGACATTCTCAGAAGTTACCTTGTCTGCTCAAAGATTTGTAAGACCCCTTTCTGCAGCCAATCCTGTCCCATATCTGAGAGGAAAAAGATTATCTAAGAGGACCAGAGACTGGTGAGTCAGTCAATAATCCTAACTACTCAGGAGGCTGAGATCTGAGGATCATGCGTTGAAACTAGCCTAGGCAGACAAAACTATGGAACTCTTATCTCCAAAGAACTAGCAAAATGCTGAAGTGTAGATGTGGCTGAAGCATACCAGCCTCAAACAACAACAAAAATCCAAGCAAGAACAGAAGTCCCTGAGTTTAAGCTCCAGTACTGGGGTAGAAAAAACAAGAACCGAGTAAAAAACCTACAAAATGTATAAAGAGGCAAGAAACCATTGGAAAAGACAGGCCCTTCTGCATTTCTCCACCCAGTCTGCTTCCCCTAGCTCACCCAGTGATCCAGACTGCCCGTGCCCCATCAAATCTAAGTAGAATCATTCACCCAAGGTGAACTCGGTCTTCAGATCATCTATCTGAAGTCTCCCGTGTGACATAAAATGATAATTGAACAAATCTGTTACGACTTTTCTCCTCTTAGTCTGCCTACTGCCTTTTTAATTCATCAGACACGACAATAAAATCTTTCAGAAGGGAGGAGAGAAACTTCTGTGCAATGTTGTAGCCTGCTAGAGGTCAGAGGCCATGAAAATGATATCCTCCAGAATCTGAGGCAGGGACTAGGGCAAGCTACTGCCAATAAAGGTCTTAACATACCTCCCTCTGTCTCTTAAAGGAATTCTGTCTGTTCCAGGCCTCATTGCTTCTAAGCCCTTGTGGTAACCTTAGTCAGAGAAGTGGCTCTTTATCCTGACATCCTATTTCCCCCACCCCCAACCCTGCACCCTAGGATATCAGCTCTGTGATACAGCCTCAGAGCTTGCTGAATGTCCAAGTCAAATAAATCCTTTGAAATCAAAGGGAAATTTGTTCCCCATTTAAGAGGCAAGCTCTTCAAATTGAGCTCAAAGGTAGGGATTTAAAAAGAAATTCTGGTCTTTTTCCTCACTCCCTATGGAGGTGGTGCTGGAGGAAGCCAAGGCTCCCTGGAAAGTGGAGAACGGGTCTTGGGACAGGTTCATCAAGCAAAGGTAACCTTTTAATATCTAAAGATATTATACCACTACATTTTCCTTTTTAAAGTTAAAGTTACATGTTTATTAATTTCCTCCAGAGGGCTTATTAAAATAGGAAGATTACAGTGTGAAATTTATTAAAGATGACTTTATAGATGGGAGCACCTTTTAAGACTCGGATATTAGACTCAATCAAAGGATAGATGCTCAATCCCACATAGAGATAAATTTTTCAGGAAATGGGCTCATGAGCTTAGGTAGTTCAAGCAAAGGAGCCCATGTCCTGTCTTTCCTGGAGTCTCCAATTTGAAGACTGTTCATGGCTGCCTTTCCATTTCCTTCCCATAGAGAAGCCCTCCCATTGATTCTCTTTTAGGTTAAGCTTCTGGATAAATAGAGGATAAATAGAACCCCAGTAAGAAGAGATGGGGAAGATGAAAGGGTTAAGGGCAACAGATGCCAATGCACCCAAGAACCTGTGGGAGGTTCTCTGTCTGCTTCTGCTGTCCTCAAGCCACAGTCTTAGCACAGACCCAGGGAATGCTTGTAAGGCAGGCCTTAGTGTGGGGTGAAGTGAGAAAGTCTGGGCGGGAATGTTTCTGATAGAGCAAGTTGTGCTCCAGGGGACCAGGGGCAGGGAAAATGGGGGAATGGACTTTGTTCTTGTCCAGGCCTGGTTTGGGTGGATGCTGTGTCTGATTTGTTCTCTGCTCAGCCAGAAATGCCTGTCCCTGATTGCAGCAGAGACTGTGACAACGAAGCAGGTTAGGGAAAGTGGGGAGTGCCTTGACTCTTGAACAAAAGAGGATTGGACAGGTGGACATGTGTTATTCTTGTCTATTATGGCTCTGAGCAGCTAGAATCCTACTTAAAGTTAGGTATCACATTAGGATGTTTGACAAACCCTAAGGGCCAGCACCTGCTGCTCTCTGACCCAAGAGAAGCTGGGCTTCTTGACCCAGGCTCAGCCACTCTGTCTCTAATGGTCTACCTGCAGAAGGATGGTGTGGGAGGCCAGTGCAGCATCATTCCTCTGTCCTGGGAGTCATTGAGCAAATGGAATCAAAAGCTTGTTCAACCCCCTCTTCTCTCATGCCTTCTGAAGACGAAAGAACCTCAAGGGTTCTCCAAATAGGAATGTTTTGTCCAATCCACATCCATCAGAACTCACTACAAACAGCAGAAACAGACTGAGATCCACTTAAAAGAGCCATACACAATATAAGAAATTAACTTTCTTGGCTAGTTCACTTTAGCACCACCATTTTTTTTCTCCTTGTGCCAATGTTGTCTCTGAGCTAGACCATGAGACACAGGGCCAGAGAAAAAAGTGTGGGTTTCTAGGATGTGGACACTATAGGGTGAGCAAGAGGAGAGCAGATGGAGGGGTGATGCATTCATCAAGATGGGAAGCATCCGCATGGGGAGGAGACAGGGATTTAGAGAGCCTTTTGTCCTGTGGCTTAGAGCCTCCATTCTTTATGGCATGGCAGGTGGTGGCCACAGTGGAGGTACAGAAAGAATAGGAACATAGGAACACTGCAGAGGAAGCCAAAAGCACAGCCAGTAGCACAGGGGTTCTCACCTCTGGTGATGGAAGAGAGAAAGCTTGGGACATTCTTTGATCCCAACTATCTATGTAGATGTGTAGGGGGAAGCTGACACTTCACAGGATAACTGAAGCCAACACCTGTATCCTCTGAGAACTTCTGGGGCCAGAGTGAGTGAGGCCTTTAAGTTACCCCCACAAAATCTAGGGGAGGCCTGGAGCACAGGTACACAGCTAAGGTCTCCCCACTATCACAAGAGCTGTCAGCCCACGTGATCTGGGCTGAAAAAACACACAGAGGGTAAAGTGCATGGTAAACATTCGCTCTACTATCTGGTGTGTGTGTTGCTGGTACTCAGGCTTGAACTCAGGGCCTCATTCTTTTTTTGTTTTGTTTTCTTTTTACTCAGGGCTACCATTCCATCACTTGAGACAAATCTCTACTTCTAGCTTTGTGTTAGATTATTGGAGGTAAGAGTCTCACAGACTTTTCTGCCCAGGGTTTGGTTTTGGACTGTAATCCTGAAATCCTAGTCTTCTCCTGAGTAGCTGGGATTATAAACATGAGCCATCAGTGCCCAGCCCTGTGTAAATACTGGAAAATAGCTCTTTCTTTTCAAAATAGACTGAAAAGTAGTTTTATTAGATTTCCCCCCCTCTCCCCTCTAAGGTAGAATCTTACTATGTAGTCAGGCTGGCTTTAAACTCCTGATCCTCTTGCCCCAGCCTCCTGACTTCTGGGACTATGGGATTAGAAGCTACCCAGCCAATGGATTGAGATATATTGAATGCACAAGTTTAAAGGCACCTCTGCAGGTGTGAAAAGCTTAGGAAGAGCAGCTGAGTTAGCAGGAAGATGTATGTAAAAGATGAAAATAGGTGTGGAAAAGATACATGCTACTTTGTGTTGCAGTCTGAGTTGTAAAGCATCCTCTTTGATCCCATTGCATAAACAACATGAGATTGTTGCATGGAAATCAGGATGATGTCCACAGAACTGCTGGGGGAGGGGCTGAGGGAGGCCTGGGAAACCCTAGCTGACTGACCAATGGGAAGCAGCCCTCACCTCTGCCTTCTCACTGCTGGCTTTTTTTCTCTGCAGTTGGCCCCTGTTTACTTCTTGGGCCATAGAATGCCAGATACTGATCAGTTTGGTGCCAAGCTAATTTTCCATTAAGAGGTCAGATGCCCTGACTCCTAATTCTGACTTTTCAGAGGCAGAAATCTCAGTGGCTCAGCTTAATTTCCGGGTAGAGACCAGATTCAGGCAACTGTGCTCAAGTTCTTAAAAGGGCATGGAGGAAATGGTTCTGTGTTTACACCTCTGATCTCTTCTGCTTTGTTGGTCTTGTGTGCAAGGGTTAAGTGTTTAGACTGCTGCATACCACTCTGAGCCAGTATGCCTCGCTCAGGCTTGTTGTGCGTATAGCTGACCAACCAGGGCTTGCTTGCATGGGAGACAGAATCCAGATCTGAGCTTCTTTTTTCAGTGGTAACTGTTTACACCTGAAAGTCAGGGAGGCATTTTGGCCAAACTCAGAATCATAAAAAAGCCAGGTAGCAGAGGAGAAAGTAATATGGGCACATGGGTGTTAGAAATAGCCCTGGATGTTGGGGTGTCGTGAAGAATAAGGATACCAATTAGAAAGGAAACTCTCAAGGCAAAGTTTACTTTTGCAGAAGAGTGCAGCATCAGCCAAGATTTTGTCAGGTAAACACACAGAGCAGGCAGGCTGCTCCCTTTTCATCCCTAACCCTCCAGGCCTCACCCCTCTCATCCCATTGGCTGAGCTTAGGTTCATAATCTGTTTAATTACCAGGATGTAACTAACATCCCAGGAGCATCTAACAGGATATCTTAATTAAGGGCTCAGGAAAAGTAATGTAACTTAATGTGCTGTAAATGTAATTAACAAAGGCCAAGCCACTTGGTCACAGCAGGAATCCTCTAGGAAAATCATCCTCTAAATATTGACAGAAAGGAAACAAACTATTTTGCTAGAAAAGATGCTTTTTCTCACATTGGTCCATACCCATATTCTCCCCTAGTCACGTGGAGCTGGGCAGTGGGCACTGATGGCTCATGTCAGCAATTCTAGCTACTCAGGAGGCTGAGATCTGACAAAGAGATTCTTATGTCTCATTAACCAGCAAAAAGCTGGAAATAGAAGTATGGTTCAAATGATAGAGCACTAGCCTTGAGTGAAAAAGCTAAGCAAGAGCTCCAGGCCCAGACCTTAGCACCTACAGAGAGAGAGGGGCGGGGGAGAGAATGATATACATGGGACCCCTAAAGTCTTGGTATGTGTGACCTCACTGGACTGGGGACACCTTCCCTGGGGTTTGCTGCATCTTGGCCTCCAGGAAAATGGGCTACATGAATGCTTTTTTCCTGGAGTCTACTTGGGCTGGTGAGAAGACCAGTGGACAGGACACCAGAGGCCTGGGCCTTAACAGTGATCCCAGCCAATGGGAGATATCATCATGGCTTGTGGCGTCTCGCAACTTCTGTTCGGGACGCCTTCTGATACTCTCCTTATGTTACACATGAGATGAAGGTAAGCTAGTAGAGTACTGGGTTCATTCTAGCTGGTCCTTTCCATACCCACTCACTTCTCCTCTCCTTGCTTCTCCAGACAGTGGTAAAAGCTCCAGCACTGGCAGAGAAAGTGCAGAAAGACCTTGGCTATTTAGACAAAAGAAGGGAACCATATCATTGTGGGTACTGTCCAAATTGAACAACATGCTCTTTCCTGGATACTGTCCACTGTTGACTTCTTATAGACCACAGAAAGGGTTGCTTTGGCATTTTGGATTTGTGATTCAGAATAAGCACCAGAGTCTAAGCTCTAGGCTAGTTTGACCTGACTTAGACCCTGGGGGTCAGGCTCATTCTTGTATTACCTTCATTTTGCTGTCCCCAAGCTGATCTCTGGAGCGGACAGAAGACACTCTGAAAGTTGGAATTCAGGCTTCAGGAATGAGATGCTTGAAGCCCCCTGGGGCTCAGTGGAATTCAAGATCCTAAAGAATGAGAAAAAGGAGATTTCATTTCTTGTCTACACCTGAACCTGTAAGAGACTTTCAGTTCTGCACTGCCAGCTGCCTGCAACACCAAACCCCCAGAAAGCAGTTTTACTGCATCAGAAAGCGATATATTCTCTGAAGTTAATGATCTGGAACAATAGATTGGCCTTGGTCAAAAAAATCAATTTTTATTATTTGGAGAAGGGGCTAGATAAAGTCTCCTTTTTCATGATCAGGCTCCCAGATGACACAATCCTAAATTATGGTTGTTCAAGGACAAAGCTTCATTTGGATCAAGATTTGGGCACATTCACATTTTTTTCCTTCTTTCATTAGTTCTTAAATCTTAAATCCATATTTGGTGATGATTCGCGTAACTCTCACTTAAAATAAATCAGTGAGATTTGGTTTCCAACTTAGAGAAGAGTAGACAGGCACTCTTGGATACATCACCGAGTGAATGGTTATTGAGCTGGTTGCTTGTTCTGGAATGGTTATTGAGCTGGTTGCTTGTTCTGTGTTGCTGCACTGAGATGCGCTAGCGCTTTGTAACATGGCTGAAACTAGAGCCAGGATCTTTATAGCCAATATGCCTCTGGCTTTTAATGTCCTAGAATGAGGGTAAGTAAAAGATAGTTGGCCACCTCTTTTTTTTTTTTTCTGCGCTACTGAGTCTCTTGCTTGCTAGGCAGGTACTCTACCACTTCAGTCATGTCACCAGCCCCAAGCTTCCATATAACCAGGAAGAAGTTGAATACCAGAGGAAGTAGTCAGCAAAGTGGAACACTGCCAGGATGGTACCAGATGGGCCTTCTTGTGCCTGATGCTTCAGATAACCTCTTGTGGTTCCCTCTGGCTAAATAATTCTATTAATTCTTCCCCAGAGCCAAGAGTCACATTGTTATTCCTGAATCTTTTGGCTTCCTAGTAAACCCTTGGGGTCTCTCCTCCCTTTGCCTCCCAACTCCAGACTCTTAATTTTTAGATTGTCCATGAATCAGTTTTGATCAGTTTGCTGACTTTGCTTCGCAAGTCCCCTGTCTGCCTGGAGTGCCCTCATTCCTTTGCTCTGAGGCAACTACGTAAAGGTGAAAGGTGATTCCCTCCCATAGTCTACAGCCCCTGTGTTAGACCCACATTCCAGAGATGGGCCCAGGATCATGATTGTCTTTCTCTTCAGGCTCTGGGTTTATTGAGAACAGTGCTGATTATTCTCTGTGTCTCTAGAGCTCCCAGTAATGTCTGGCACCCTTGGGAAGGATTCCATAAAGATTCAGGGCAAGAACAAATACATCATTTCTTAAAAGGTGCTTTCCTACAGCTTTCAGCAAAGGCTGACCTTGACCTTTTCTGATTTCACATTTCTTGTTGCCTGCTCTGTAATTCCTTGGCTTTAGATTAAGGTCTGCTGTGTGTGGTTACAACTGTTCTCCCTTGCCAGTGGGAAACTCTGTTCCTTCTTGGGACCATAGCTCAGTGCCTAAGATAAGATTCCCTTGGTATTTGAATTTCTTTGGGGAGATTTGCGCGTGATCAGAACCACTTCCAGGAGGAGGAGCAGCATGTACTTACAATGAAGTAACTTCAGCCTTAACCAGTCCATATCTTGGTAGCTGATAGGAATCCCATGTGCAAGCAAGTGCTCAGCTTCCCATGTATACTTCAAGTGTCTATTTTCTTCTGTTCTTCTCTCTTCCTTGAATACTTGCTGGTTATTTCTTATGAGAGGAACCTCCATTCTCTCTCCTCCCTGCCCTTCTTCAGAGCCCCAGTTTTCACCCCATCTGTGGCTTCTCACAGCTCTCCAAATGGCAATTCTCCCTCCCCTCGTCCAAGGGCCTTACTCTACAACCTATTCTTCATTCTTTCTGCATCAAAGTGGGCCCTGTGCTAGGAAGAAATGGGAATCACATCTTGTGATGGCTTTTCAGGTAGGACCCCCCCTAGCAGTTCAGCCTGCCTGTGGAGCCTTCCAAGGTGCTCATGAAAGCTGCTTTCAGCTTCTGTTTGCAGTCATTTTATCACACTGCAGGCTGTTAGAAGACATCAATCTAGCTAGTCTTCCATCTAGCTAGCCTTCATTTCCTTACCATTTACTTTCTCCTATCTTAGAAGCCCATGGGCAATCCATGCATATAAATCCTGGGGCAAGGAGAGGTTTTTCTGGATGGAGAGAGAAGTAGGCTAGACCTCAAATTCTAGTTTGGGTGTGTTGAAAACTCAGGGTATGAGTAGATGGTGCAGACCTGTAGTTTTGATCTTTTTTTGCATACATATATTTAACTTTTATTTTAATTTTTTCATATAATTTTTATTGTAATTATTAGAAGGGTTATATTATATTCACCAGATAGAAGGTGCATTACTTTACAAACATTGATACCCTTTCTCATGTCTTGGTCCCCATTTCCCTCCCCTCACCCCGCTCCTCATCTTGTTTTCCCCTCTTCCCTATCCTATTTCAAATAACCAGATAAGCATATATACAATATATCAGATAACAAGGTAAAATACTGTAACAATATGAGATAACCAAGGGACAGCAAAAGAGATGAGAGATAACGTAGTACATTAAGGACAACAATCACTCCTTATATAGTTTTGTTTTTGTATCTTGGAGTTCCTTTCATTTAGCATCATACTATATGGCCTTATGTATCTAGGTTTTGTTCTATTGCAAATCTCTGCTAGGAGAGCCCAAGGTTTCTACTGATTATGACAAATGAGGGAAACCATTGAGCCTATGTTCCTTGGAGTCTGGGCTTATTTCACTTAATATGATTTTTTCTAAGTCTTTCCTTTTCCTTACAAATGGGGCGTTGTCGTTCTTTCTGACAGCAGCATAGAATTCTATTGTGTATAAATACCAAGTCTTGTTGATCCACTCATCAGCTGAGGGACATCTGGGTTGGTTACATATCTTTGCTATGGTAAATAGTATATAGCTTTGATCTTTAGAGGCTAGTTCTATGGGTTTATTGAACTTGTCTGTTTAAACCCTCTCTTCACTACTGCGATTTATACAAATGATAATGAGATACAAATAGGTTGTATAGCAAGAAATTTATACCAATTGGTTTCTTCAAGATGCAGAATAGAAGGTCAAGGGTGGATCCCATTGCTGAGTAGACCATGTAGAAGGGCAAGTATGCAGCATCAGTGCCAGGGTTTCAGGTTTAAACCGCAAGCAGAGAGAGAAAGATTGCCGATGGTGATGTCATAATCTTGGTGGGCTTTCCACTATGGTAGCCACCCACTTCCTGACACTTGGTGACCTAGCTGTGAGTCCACTCAGATTTCTCATCATTCTTCATGCCCTGTCCTTCTGGCTATTATGCCTGTAGCCTAGGCATTGTGTGTGGATTCTGTTTGATAGGGAGTTCATTTTCTTTATCATTGTCCCATTCCCATTTCCACAGCCAACTTCTGTTTACAGATATGCCTCTTTTCAATGTTTCTAATTATCTTACTCTTTTGGAAGACCTTCTGCTATAGGTAACTGTTTTTTTACATATATTTTTATTGTAATTAATAGAAGGGTTACATTATATTTGCCAGATAGAAGGTGCATTACTTCACAAACATTGATACCCTTTCTCATGTTTTGTTCCCCATTTCCCCACCCCCACCTCAGCCCCTCATCTTGTTTTCCCCCTTTCCTATACTGGTTCCCCTCTTCCCTGTCCATATAATGTGTGATGGTTGGCCTTAATGTACTTTGTTATCTCTGATCTCTTTTGCTGTCCCTTGGTTATCTCATATGGTTACAGTATCTTACCTTGTTATCAGATATATTGTATATATGTTTATTTGGTTATTAGGTAACTTTATACTGAACTTTATACTGCAGTAAAGTTGGCATGCAACTCCTATTCCAATCATTCTCTCTATTAATTACTTTTATTTAGTGAAATATAAATTTACTTGTAATGATGTCAGTTATAATTCTTCTAGATTGGGGAGTCTCGGTTAGGAACAAGCTGGGGGTGGGCATTTGGAAGGTGTTTTGTTTTATGGGAAGATCCACAGATTAGGAAAGTATTTTCAATAGATGTTGAAGGGAGGAGTCATGGAATATGCTAATCAAGTAAAGAAATTCAAATAAGAGGGAAATTTTTAGACTAGATGACTATGAATGGGAAATGTGCCTTACCAAATATTTATGTTTAGAAATACGTTGTATTCTACCACAACAATGTTCATTGCAGTATTATTCACCATAGCAAAAATATGGAACCAACCTAGATGTCCCTCAGTTGATGAGTGGATCAACAAGTTGTGGTATTTGTACACAATGGAATTCTATGCTGCTGTCAGAAAGAACAACATCACCCCATTTGTTAGGAAATGGAAAGTCTTAGAAAAAAATCATATTAAGTGAAGTAAGCCAGACTCAAAAGAATCTAGGCTCAATGGTTTCCCTCATTTGTCATAATCAGTAGAAACCTTGGGCTCTACTAGCAGAGATCTGCAACAGAGCAAAACCTTGATACATAAGGCCACATAGTAGGAAGCTAATTGAAAAGACCTCCAGGATATTGAAACAAAAGCCATATAATGAATGATTGTTGTCCTTAATATACTATGTTATCTCTCATCTCTTTTGCTGTTCCTTGGTTATCTCATATTGTTGCAGTATCTCACTTTGTTATCTGATATATTGGATTTATTTGTATTTGGTTATTTGAAATTGGATAGGGAAGGGGGGAATACCAAGATGGGGGGGCGGGGGGTGTTGGAGGGGAGGGTAATGGGGACCAAGACATGTGAAAGGGTGTCAATATATGAGAATTAATGCACCTTCTATCTGGCAAATATCATGTAACCCTTTTATTAATTACAATAAAAAAGATAATAAAAAAGAAATACGTTGTATTTTTGCAACTGATGTATATGAGATTATTTAAAAACATTTGAAAATTGTTTATTATGAAATCTTTATTTTGAGGGGTACTAATTCTGGGGCTTGAACGTAGGGCCTGAGCACTGTCTCTAAACTTTTCAAGGCTTGTATTCTTTCACTTGAGTCACAGTTCCACTTTTGTTGCTTTTTGGGTTTTTTTTGGTGGTTATTTTGAGATAAAGAGTCACAGACTTTCCTGCCAGCCTGGTTTTTGAATCATGATCCTCAGATCTCAGCCGCTTTGAAACTCATACAAACACAAGTGAGGAGGTGCCTTTTGTGTACTCGTTGTCCAACTTTTGTTTTTACTAGTCCTAGGGCTTGAATTCAGGGCTCAGGCATTGTCCTTGAGCACCACTTCCAGATTTTTCTATGTATATGATACTGAGGAATTGAATCCAGGGCTTTGTGCATGCTAGGCAAGCACTCTACCACTAGGCCATGCTCCCGGCCTCATTATCCAACTTCTGTAATTATCAGATATAACCAACTTTTATTCATTTGTTTCTCCAGGTTTAGTTTTAAACAAATCTCATGTAAAAGATTTGATTTATGAAGTAACTACTAAAATAAGTATTACATCAAATAATTTACATGTATATAGATATAATATTTAAGAACTGAATAATCATTTTTATCAGAGGTTAATGAATATTTTCATTTCTTGGGATGTTTAATAAACAAGTGATTTTTTTTGTTTATTTTGGTGCTAGACTAAGGACTTGAATTCCTGGATACTGTCCCTGAGGTCTTTTTTTCCCCCCCTCTCAAGAGTAGCTCTGTACCATTTGAGATTTATTTATTTTAAGTTGTGGGGCTTTAACTTAGAGCCCGGGCACTGTACTTGGACACTTTTTGCTCAAGGCATGTGCTCTGCTACTTGAACCATAGCACCACTTCTGGCTTTTTCTGTGTATGTGGTAATGGGGAAATCAAACACAGGGCTTTGTGTATGCAAGGTGAGCATGCTACTGCTAGGCCATGCTCCCTGCCCTTTATTTACTTTTTAATGCTTACTTGGAGATCAGAATCTTATGAACTTTCCTGCTCAGGCTACCTTTGAACTGTAATCTTCAGAGCTCAGCCCCTGGAATGGTTAGGCATATAGGTATGAGGTGGTGTCTGTCAGGTGATTTTTATTTTTATTTTTTTGTAACTTATTTGAGTTAGAATGCAATGAAACCTTACAGCTGAAGATTGGCTAATGTCTTTTGAGTCACCATTTTATATTCACAATATTTCATTACGAAAGAAACTTGACTGTCCCTCTTGTAGCAGTTTCCAGTCTGTTTGGCTGTGACCATCCTCATGGGATTGATCACCTGATCTGTGTAGTATGTTTAATAGATCTAGCAGCAACACCAGACTCAGGGGAAATTTGTTGGGTAGCTTTTATTAGGAGACATGTAATACCAGATTGTTTTTCTTCCTTGATTAGTTGTTTGCAACATGCTAACACTCTAGTTTACCAACTTCTTCATGTCTAAGCTAGAAAATGTCTACAAAGGGACATTTCACCTCCTTGGCTACTAAATTACTTTGCCATGTAGTTAAAGTAGAAAGGAGAATGGAGGACTGATTCTCTTTATTCAAAGCAATAAGTGAATGCTGTAATGTCTTCCAAAGGTAGTCAATGGCTTTTATTTTCTTCTACTACATATCACCATGAACTTGTGTGTTGAAGCTCATCTGATAGTCATATCAACTTGTCATACTCTCATACTTGATATGTTTCAACTTGTTGTAACTGTTCTCCTTATTGATATTAAAATGGTCATATCTTAGCACAGGAAAACTTAGCCCAATGGACTTCTAGGTTCCTGATGGGGTACATTCATCTTCCTTGTGCCTTGCTCTATCTAGAATGTGTCATGTCTCCTAGGAATCTGGCTCCTTTCATAGAAAATGGCATTTGGAGATAATCCGCAGAGAACTATAGATGCTCACTGGTGTGGAGTTGACTATTATTTCTAGACATTGGGAGCAAACAGAGGTAGGAAACACATACCCATTTTTCACTGAAATGTATCATGAATTTCTAGTGATATTTTCAGTTTGAATTCTGGATTGTTGAGTTCTTATTTCACCTTTGCCAACCTCACTGAAGGAGGTTCACCTTTGTTAACCTCATTCTGGGTCTTCTTCCTCTCATACTATAAATCCCAAGGTTTGCTGACATGAACAATTACATACATGCAACAGAGACTGAGTGTTTAACATTCTGGCAGTCACAAGGCAGAACATTGATCTGTAGATTGAGCTGAGGAGAGCAGAAAGAATGACTACCTATGTTTGCCAACGAGTTTGATTTGCAGAGAAAGAAGACTTAAAATAGGGAAAACTCCTGGACAGTTGTTATCTGTAGTTTATCCTGCTGGCTGGATCCTGGTCACCCAGTGCTTGTGAATCTACCTTCATACCCATCAGCTTCATGTAGAGGAAGTGCTGCCCGGACAGTGGAGTTCATGATGCTGGTGATTCTAGTGGGAGTGAGTTTCTCATGGCAAGGCAGACTGGCTCCTCCAGTAATCTTGCTGTCCTTCCATGTGACCAAAGAATGTTGAACTTACCCACCACTGAGGAGTAGAATAAATTGGGTGCATCTCTATCTCCAGCTACGGTATTTGCTTCATAATGCCAGAATATTCCAATCAAAACTGTCCCTGTTGTTTCCCTTTCCTTCCCTAATTCAAATAACCATATAGACAATATACCAGGTGCCAAAATCACATACAGTGACAAGGGAACCAACAAAATGGTGAGACAAAGGGTGAACTAGTGTCAACAGTGATACAAGACAGCACGTTGGAAATGAACTTTACAACTTGGCTGGGGGCTAGGGAGAGAGGGAAAGTGGGAGAAAAACGGGGGAGGGAGTAAGCATGTTTGAGATGACATAAACTCACTACCTTACATATGTAACTGTAGCATTTCTGTACATCACCCTGATGATGAAAATAAATAAATAAATAAACACATACATACATAATACATACATACATAAAAACCAACTCTCTGTGTTGCATCTCTGTGGCTCACCTCCATCTGCACAGGCGTCTTTAGGTTTTAGTTCCTAATTCTATTAAAAGAAGCCAATATTAATGTGGTATAGGACAATCACCCAGCTATATTTGCATGTACTAAGCTTTTTTCTCTACTCACAGCCTTCTTAGGTTTCCTTTGAGGGAGGAGGAACATCTATTGCACCTTGTTGCTTTGCTGGCAGGGTCATCATTCACTAATGGCAATGTGCAAAGTGGGAAATCTCCTTTGGCACTTTCCAATTACACTCCAGTGTATATTGTAGAGAGTTCCTCTGTATCACCTGAGGGTGGTCATTGCATGATGACCAGACAATAATAAGAGAAACAATCATTGATTACATGTTCCTGTCCTTGTGTTCCCTGTAAATAGATCCAAAGGCAGTATGGGATTCAGAGGAGATTTGTTAGCAAAGGTGATAGGTGACTGCTACTAGGAGATACTGAATGTTGTCTGGTTATTTCTCTTCCATGAAGAGTAGCAGTAGATGTGCACAGACCAGGCACATTAACTCATGGTTGATTGCAACAGACTGACAGACTAGTTTACAATTTTCTTCATTTAGAAGCTGGAAAATGTCTCCGGAGGAAAAAAAATTTCACCTCATTGGCTATTGGATTTGCTTTGTGACATAGATTTGCCTTATAACATATGAAGTAATTGGAAGACCGGCTTGGGCTCAACCTTAAGTCAGATATTGGAATCGGAATTATTAGACATCTACTCTGTGGAGTTTTGACACTGTCCTCACTAATAAGAAAGTATTAGCTTAGACTTTCTTTTCTGTTGTCATTGTGTGGGTTGTCAGGACCCTGGGGACTGGGGAATTACCTGTATATCCTTTGTTCCTGAACAGGGTATCATTTCAAAGCTTCCAAACACTATATTTTTTTCCCAACATAAAAGTAACAGTAAGGTTGGAGCCTTAATTGCCTGGTATATATTGACTCTGTTTTATGAACTAGGCCATTTTGAACTGTGCAGGTGACACTCTGTCAATGCAGTGGTATGCCTTGAGATAGAATGGAAACGGGTTCTGATGTTGCCTCTGACTAGCTGGGTGACCTTGGATAAATCAAACCTGACATTTCTATCTATGAACTACAATGCTAACACCTACCTCAGAGGGTCCTTGATGTTCAATTGATCCGTGGTGTTCTACAGGTCTCCACTCAGTGGATAGGACTTTCCTTCGCAATCTGTATTACCACTTGGATTACTGAAGAACCCTAGAAGTGAGGTGAGTCCTTCCTCCTTTTTTCGTGCTTTTCTTTCCTTTTTTCTTGTCCGTCCCTCCTCTCCCATCTTTTTTCCCTCTACTCTTTGACTTCCTTTCTCTTATTCTGTTAATTTCCCCTCATCCTCCCTTCATCCCCCCATCCGGTCCCTTCTTCCTCCACTGAAGTTAAACAGCACCAAGTAACAACACATCAGTGATGTGAGTCTTGCTATGATTTCATTCAAGTAGCAATGTAGCAATGTTTCCAGCCCTGGGGATATCCAGCTCTCTGAAAATGAAAACAGATTAAATGCCATGTCTCCCCTTTATTAGAGATTCAATAAATTTGGCAGGAAAATGGTTGTTATTCTGAGACTGGACATTCCATGACCAATATGTGTAGGTTGGAGCTCCTCCTCTATGTGTGGGACAGTGGCTGACTCCCTGCATTTCCAATGTTGTATTTGTCCCTTTTATAGAAAGAGTTTCTTTTACGCCTGGGCAAAAAGTTGAGATCATATCTACACGTAAATTAGGCAAAAGAATCTGAGAAGTTTAGCCAAAAATTTCCCATAAATAAGTGAAAACATGTTCCCTTCTTATGATAGAAACAGCAAATGTACCCTAGAGCACGCAACCAGCTGACTGTCAGCTTGCAGTTTCTGGCCATGACTGTAGTAGTTCAAGTCCACATACATTTTCTTTTTGCCAGTCTTGGGCTTGAACTCAGGGCCTGAGCACTGTCCTTGGACTTTCTCAAAGCTAGAGCTCTACCACTTGAGCCACAGTACCACCTCTGGCTGTTTTCTATGTATGTGGTACCGAGGAATCGAACCCTGGTCTTCGTGCATGCTAGGCAAGTACTCTACCATTAGACCAATCTCCCGACCCCCCCACACACAATTTTTATTGTATTGGAAATTCTCAGATCTGATCTGCAGAAGGATAGATTCCTAAAAAAAATCTTACATACCAAGCTTGGGTGATGCACCTTTTATTTTGCCGAATGTAAGCATTAGAAAAAAAAATCCAGCCAGGTGCTGTTGGCTCACACATGTAATCCTAGCTACTAAGGAGTCTTTGATCTGAGGATTAAAGCCAATCTGGACAGGAAAGCCCAGAAGACTCTTACCTCCAATTCATCACCAAAAGGGCTGGAAGTGGTGCTGTGGCTCGGTGGTAGAACACTAGCCTTAGGAAAAAAAAAAGAAGAAAAAAAGAAAAAGTAAAAAAGCACAAGGACTATTATCCAACAAGACATGCACTCATTACCTGATTTATGTAACTGTAACTGCTTTGCGTATCCCATTTATAGTAACAATAAATTTCCTTTTTTTTTAAAAAAAAAAGCACAGTGACAGCACCCACATGCTCAGTTCAATTCCCATCTGTCACTACCATCATTTAAACCAAATAAGTGACTTCTTAATGACAAAATCCAGGTTTCAGTTTCAGAATGTAGGGTAGAATGTAGTAGCGCAGGAACCACAGGGTTATCTGAGCTTGAAGGTGAGAGGCTCAGGAGTCCATTGGCAAGAGTAGAGCTGATGTGGGTTTTGTCCATGATTTATCCTGTGTAATATTCATGTATGGTCTTGTGTGTTGTGTGTGGTGTACATACATGCTGTGTTTATGTGGCCAATATGTATGTGCCATGTGTAGGTTCTACTCTGAAAAGGATGAAATCAATGATGTTTGGGGGTGCATGCATAATGGAGTTACCAGTGCTTGTTTGCCTACCCCCCCTCCCTCCCCCCGCACTTCTCCCTGCCCTCTGGGCAGACAACACCTCCCAGGTAGAAGCCAAGAGTGCTTGTTGACAGCTAGGACTTCTGGAAACATAAACACCAACTCAACTCCCCAAGAAACTTACTATATGATCCATGGCATGCAAAGAAATGTCTGTAGAGAAATCTCGGTGTGGTTTCAGCTTCCTGGCAGGACTACCTCCAACTACAGGAAGCACTCTTACTAGAGCTAGTCCATCTAGGGTCCTCAGGCTGAAAGCAACCTCTGTTCCTGGGTCTCGTGCCTGCTAGACCCCACAATTTTTTTCTCAGTAAAAGCCTGTGGCTGACAGCTCCAGGCAGAGACTTCAAGAGATAGAGGCCATGTACTTCTCCTGAGGCACTTTGACACAGAAACCTCAGCTACTGTCAGACTCTGCTGGCAGAAGTTCCTCCTAACAGCATCGCTCACAAAGCAGCCGCTCCCTTGTGTTTCTTAGGAGGAGCAAGGAGTCTGGTGAGGAAGCCCACACGTGGGTATATCTACCTTTCATTGTCCTTCATGCGTCTGACCCTAACATGGCGTTAGGTCATGCTGACAGGACAGGAAGTCTTCTATTCTGCCTAAAGTCTTTTCCTCTCCCACACACTGTCCATCCTGACACCAAACTCCATTATCAACCACTTCAGCAGAGATTGTCAGCAATGGCAGGTGTCTCACCTGTGCCAGGCCTGAAGCAAGATGGAGCAAAGGGTAAGAACGCAGGTAGGAGGGAGAGCACTCGGAGTGATATTACATCGACAACCCTTGAGAGAGCATCTGGCCTTGTGTGCCGAGCCGGGCCCATTTCACTCAAATGGCCTGCAAACTAAACAAACCTTTGCCCAATGCACTGCAAGCTCACAATCAAGTGAGCCTGGTGTTGGGGTAGGAGCTGCCCATCAGGGTCTCGGCAGGGAGCGAGGCCTGTGTGTAATCACATCCACCTTCTCCAGGGTAGATGATGAAGACAAAAGGGAGCTCCACCTGACCACGGAGGTGGCGATCCTCGGATCCCCAATCACTCCCCAGGACTCAGCAGAGAGAAGCTTCAGATTATAGAACTGGACAGAGCCACTGAGATACACTGGACTTATTCTGAAACCATTTGACAAAATGAGAATAACATGTGACAGGAATCTCCATATTCACCATAAAGTTATCTCATCCTTGCTAAATGTTAAATATCTATAAATTTCTAATACATATAATATTTACATATTATAATATATAGTATATATGAAACATATCTCTATATATTTAAAGGTCGATGGCAAGGTACAACATTAACATGGAGGAGAAGTGGGAAATCAAGTGATAGTTGCTATATTACTAGCACATCACTCACATATGTGATATATAAACATACATTGTATACACACACCCAACATATTTGCACACCACATATATAATACTCATATCTCCTTCACATGTTTTCACTTACATTTGCTCATCCTATGTACACACAAACCATACACACACACACACACACACACCACATGCATCACATACACTATACATGCCATACATATACCACACACTATGTATCACACACACACACACACACACACACACAGACACACACTTCTTCTTTCTTCTTCCTCCTTTGTGTTTTTGGGGGCTGGCCTGTCTGTTGTACAACTTGAAAACCCCTACTGCCCCCAGGAAAACCAAGTGGCATAACTCTGGGTGACCTTTCAGCCCAAAGTCAGTGGGCAGACAGATGTTTGCAGCTGGCAGTGACACTGACATCTTGAAAACCATGAATCCAGACAAAAGGGAGTGATATTTTCTCTCTAAGATTTAAATTTAAGACGTCATTTCACAAAATGGCACTCTCCTCCACGAACAAACAAATAGCTAAGGCGATAAACAAGCAGCTCAGGCAACAAAGAAATATGCTGCACAGATAATTGCCAGGGGAAAGAAACTTTTAAATATGTCTTCAGCCACAGTCTGTAAATGTCTCTCAGTGAGTTATCTTGCTCCTCAGGGAGTGTAAGTAAAGCCTTTCAGAAAGACAAGGAAACTATGAATGAGGAGACAATCCAAAATTTGCTAAGATGCTATGTGATGTTCTGTACATGAAAACAATCCTCTTTTTGCAACAGAAACAAGCGTACAATCTGTCTTAAGAGAATATTTTTTGTTCTACTGTATTGCATATATATGTAATATATATTAATACTGATTTGGGGGGCATGGCTCCTGTAAATTGTGTGCTGCCTAGTGTGCTGGTGAGCCAGTGTCACCAGCTTGTCTGTTTATTTAGTCTAGCTCTTCTCCTGGAGGACTTGTATTTCTGGAGCAGGTAATCTTCATCAGGGGTTGTTTCATTTCAGCCTCTGGGGAAAGGTCTTGGTCCCTTCCTGGAGTCCTCTGGAGAGAGAAAGGGGACAAACACCTAGTGAGCAGTGGGCTCAGCATGGTACCTATTTAGGTACAGTGGGGAAATGGGAGAAAGTGTCACCTCTCAAAATACTACAGGGTACAAAATAAGTACAGGCCTTTTGACTGTCTAAATGGAAGTGGTTATGTATGGGGACATATCTTCATCAGAAAAGAAGTTAGTTTCTCATCAGGAAATATTTATTTATTTATTGTCAGTACCAGGACTTGAACTTAGGACCTAGGTACTGTCCTTCAACTCTGCTGTTCAAGGCTGGTGCTCTATCACTTGAGCAACCGCTTCATTTCTAGCTTTTTGATGGTTCTTTGGAGTTAGAGTCTTAAGGATTTTTCTGCTTGGGCTGGCTATGAAGTGTGATCCTCAGATCTCAGCCTCCTGAGCAGCTACGATTACAGGCCTTGACCAATGCATCGTGGTGAGTAGGGGACTAGTTTTGAGCTAAAGTTTTTGAAATTTGGACCCCGTCTTTAGTTTCTTTTTCTTTACCAGTTTGTGGCTCACTCTACAATGCCATTTTGACCATTTCTGGACAAAGCTGAACCTGCATTGTGTGAACCTTTTTTTATGTGGCTTTTTCTCCTTGGCGGTAGTGGGAAGTGAAAGACATTTTGAGTCCTAAAAACTCAACTGTGCTAGAGTGGACAGAAACAACGATGTCATAAAAGTGGGAACGATGGCGTGTCTGGGACAAATGAGGGCTCAATAAACCTCAGTGAGGGTGGAAGGGAAAGGATTTGCAGCAGAGAAATTAAAAAAGAGCTGCCACCAGCCTGAGAAGCTTTCTGCATTCCCAGGGAGGCCAAAGAATGTACAGCTCCACAGAACAAAGAAGCGCCATCAGGAAGCCAGCACAGCTCCTCCTTGGGAACTGTGGCTCTCTAAAGAGCCATCACTTCTGCTCTGAGTTTTGAGGATGTTCTAAAAAACAAAAACAAAACCAAAAAAACACAGAACATCAGCTAGAAAAGTGTTTTGGGAGAAAAGGGAGGGAGATAATTTCTGTAGCTTAGCCCATTTGGAACCAGTGGAGAGAGAAAGATTGACTTTTGCAAACATAAAAAGTGATGCCTCTAATCTTAGCAACTTCATGAGATCTGAGGATTGTGTTTCGAAGCCAGCCTGGGTAAGAAAGTCTGTGAGATTTATTTTATTTTATCTCCAGTTAACCATTTAAAAATCCAGAAATTGTTCTATGGCTCAAATGGGAGAGTGCTAGCCTTGAACAACAAAAAAACTCAGGCATTGAGTTTAAGCCCCAGGTCCAGAACAAAAACCAATAAAAAGAGTTCCCTGCTGGTGAGGAGGAACATTTATGTATGGATTATTCCTAAATCTTAGGGGTGAAATTCTGCAGCAGCCCTACTGTGTTCTTGTAGGAGTGGATGCAGGCATCTTTTCTTGGTTGCCACTGAGGTACCTTCTGCTCAGAAATCCAGAGGACGCAAGACAGGGGGCTTGGGGAAGATGCTTTAGGAATGAATGAACTTCTTCAAGTGCTCTATTCAGGCTTTGACACAACTGTCCTGTTCATCTTGAGATGCGGATTTGGGCCCAGAACTGGCAGGACTTTGTGTATCTTGGGAAAAACTCCATCTCTCTTTAGTTTGGAGTTTATTTCCAGAACGTGCCCACTCCGAGTTATGCCACCACAGAATCAGGAGAGCCCTCTTCTCTTTTTATGAAATAGACAAAAATCTGGAACAAATCTAAAATCTGAGTTAAATATATATATTTAATGGAAAAATTCTCAAGCTTCTGAACTTGGCAGAGAAAATGAGAATAAGAAAGTTTCTAATTGAAGGGAGAAATGACTTTGGAGTGTCATTTACATTCATGGAAGGCAAAGATGGAGGAGTGCAGATGTCTCTGGGCCAGCTGCAACCCTGCTGGCCCAAAGCTCCTGCTGTCTCTTTCTGTCCTTGGCAGTGGTGGTGCTTGTGTTTATGACAGCTTGGCACCTCCCAGAAGCAACAAAGACACTGATGTCATCTCGGTGTTCTTCTAGAACCCTATCTGAGTGGTTATCTAACTATCTTCTATCCTCTTCTCTCTCCTCCTCTTTCTCCTCTTTCTCCTCCTCTTCCTCTTTCTCCTGCTTCTCCTCCTCCTCCTCCTCCCCCTCTTCCTCCTCCTCTTTCCCCTCCTGATCCTTTTCCAGTGCTGTGCTGCTACTAGGGCTTGAACTCAATGCCTGGGCACTGGCTCTTAGCTCTTGGGCTCAAGGATAGCTTATTCTACCACATAAACCCCAGCTCCATTTTCGTTTTAATTTTGTTGGCTAATTGCAGATAAGAGTCTCACACATTCATGTGTCTGGGCTAATTCTGAACTGAAATCTCAAGTCTCAGCTCTCTGAGAAGGTAATATTCCAGGCATGAGCTCTTGACACTTAGCTCCATCTGTTGTTTGTATTGAGGCAGAGGCCATGGCTCTTTGTTCTCTTCTTTAATTTTTTTTTTAGAAAAAGTGATGAGCAGGGGACTTTCAGTTATACAAATATTGAATACATTTTTTTGAGCACTGTTACCCCATCCCTCATTTTTTCCCACTTGCCTCTCCCTATTCCCCTTCCTCCAAGCCGCTCATATACAACACAGTGTCAAGTGAGTCTCAATGTTGCATTAGTTCATCCTTTGTCCTGCAGTTTCTGCGATTCCCTTTCCCTTCCATACATCAAATAAACTTACGTGCAATACACAGGCTACAGAAATTTAAGAGAAACACAAACAACAATAACAAAAAAAACCCTACTTACAAGATATAATAAGAACCTCTAGTTTCCATGTCTCAGAGTTCATGGATACATTTCATTATATGTGGTGTTGTGAGCCAGGTAATTGGGTTATTGAGATACCCTGTTAAGAAGACAATAGACATATTCTAGTTCTTACAAATGAGGAAACCATGCAATCTACTCTTCTTTGGGTCTGGCTTACTTCACTATTTTTTTCCAAGTCTTATTCTCTTCTTAGGAGAAAGAAGCTTTGGTTGTCTTTGCTTTCCTGGGTGCCTAGGTCAGGGAACAGCAACACATTCCCCATTTGAAACTATGGGTGCTTAGCGACACCTTACAAGGGGAAGGTGGAGGTGGTAGGGTAATTGAGCTTGGCTGGTTCACAAAGCATCTATGTTGTGTCTATTGACTATATCTCCCAAATAGTTCTGGAATCAACCCTGTTTTCTTTGTTCAGGCAAGAACTTTAACAAAGCTTTCTGTAACTTAGGACATTTTTAGTTGCACACAATAGAAACTAAGCTGCAGCCTTAACAAAAAAAAGGGAAATAAAATACATCAGGTTTAGTTCTTGCAAGCCTATGGAATGCAAAAGCAAGGTGAAAGCTGGACTCTAAGAATGGAATAAGAACCTGGGACAGGGACAGTTGAGAGTCATGACCTCATACCCATCTGCCCAAGCTCTGAGTTCCAGTCCCAGGATTGGTTCATACACACACACACACACACACACACACACACACACACACACACACACCCCACACACACTCCTGATGGCTGGGCAGATAATATATCTAACGCTTGTATGTGTACCATCCCGTTCCTAAGGCAGAGCATTTTGTTTCTGCTTCTCTCTTCTGCACCTTAACACTCATCTCTAGTCCAAGTTCTAGTTTTTTGGGGGGACACAATAGTACCTTTTTGTTGTCAGTCCTATGCCTTGAATCCAGGGCTTGGGCATTATCCCTAAGCTCCTTTTTGCTCAAAGCTAGCACTTGAGCCACAGTGCCTCTTCCGACCTTATCTGACTACGTGGTACTGAGGAATAGAATTCATTCATGCTAAGCAAGCACTATACCACTAAGTCACATTCTCAGCCCCCCACAACTAGTATCTTTTGACAATAGAAGAAACTCCTACATCCACTGGCTTTGAGCAGCAAGTCTAGCTCCTAGCATTTTGCGTCCTCAAACACACCAATTTTGTGTCTGTTCTTACACTAAATGTCCTGTCTCTCTCTTTCTTTCGGTACTGGGGCTTGAACTCAGGGCCTTGAGTTTTCCCTTAGCATTTTTGCTCAAGTCTGGCAGTCTACCACTTGAGCCACATCTCCATTTTTTGCTTATTTTTTCCTGGTTAACAGATGAGTCTCCTGGATTTGTCTGCGTGGGCTGGCTTTGAGTTGGAATCCTCAGATGGCAGCCTTCTGTGTAGTTAGGATTATAGGTATGAACCACTGGTTCATTGCTTAGATTTTGGGTTCCCCCTCACATAATAACTGTTCTCAGGAACAAGAGCCCCTCCTCGATAAGATATAGCTGGATAAGTGAAAGGATCTAATCAGGCATAAGGGATCCCCTCTATGAATTCAATATATTGTCAGTGGAGCTTATCTTCTAGGTGGGGAGGGGTGACCCTACAGGAAGCCTCGATTAAGTGTGTATGAGAAAGGAAGAAAAGAGGGACAGGTGCAGATGCTCAAGTGTCACTTGTGACAGCAGGACACTAAGAGGACAAGAGGGAAGGAAGAGTCCTGCTGTCTCAGGCAGGTGCACCCAGAGCACACTGTCTTCTCGTGCCAGGATACAGGTGGAAAAGCTTTCTGACATTCTTAGCTGTCTGTCACCTGGCAGTTTGTTTCAGGTTGAGTGTTGCTTTGGAAGCAGAGAAGCTGAGCATTGCAGACTGTCTGGGGAGGGAAAGGTGGAGTGTCTGTAGCCTGTCTGGATTGCAGGAAATTGAGGTGAAATGAGGAGCGAGCTGAGAAGAGGAGGACAGACACAGGAAACCCAGGTGCCCATGTCTGCAGCAATGCTGGCTTGTGCTGCCCTCCTTCTGCAGCAAAGCTTTGGCACTCTGCAGAAGAACCACAGGAAGTATACAGATAAAAAAATCAAACTCATGTACCTATAAACCCCACCATTCAGAAGTAAACACAGCAGTTGATGACTTTTGTCTTTTTCTCTTTCTGTCTAGGTGCTTTCATGCTATGGCTATAAATTTTGACTTAATTATTATCCTTAGTATTATTGGATTAATTAAGTTATCAAGCTGGACCTGGAGTTTGAAACTCATAGCCTGGGCACTTTCTTTGAACATTTTTGCTCAAGGCTAGTGCTCTACCACTTGAACCACAGCTCTACTTTCAGGGTTTTATGATTTGTTTTTTATGGTTTTCTTTTTGCAGATTAATTGGAGATAAGAATCTCAGATTTGTCTGCTAGAATTGGCTTTGAACCTTGATCCCCAGATTTCAGCCTCCTGGGAAGCTAGGATTATTAGCAAGAACCACTGGTGCCTAGCTGTCAGGACCTTTGTCAACTTAAAGTTATGGGATACCCCAAGGGTTTATTTTGGCTATGTAGCTTGTATCAAATCAATTATATCAGTTAGGAGTTATAAGTGAGAAATTGCAATGCATTTTTTATTAACTGGTTCAAACAACAGATCCACACATTAGTTATAAATATGAAAATATGCAAAAATAATTGCATTTGTAATGAACACTTGGCAAGAAGGGTGGCACTTTGGTATGTCATTGTAACTTTTTTTTTTAATATCCGGCTTGGCAGAAGATGGCTGGGTCCTCATTTCCAAGTACAATCAATAGAATAAAGTTTGAATGTCCAACAACCATTTCAGGGGCCTCATTTGATCTGTTGTGGTAACCCTGTCAGGTTGCCTCTGGAAAAGCCTACCATATGGTCATGCAGGAAAGGGAGCAAATACCTCACTTACCGTGTATTATTATGAAAATAGTTTTGGCATCACAGACACCCCTGAAAGGGCCATAGGGACCTGCATGAGTCCTGTCTCTGATCTACACTTTGGCACTTTGCCTGAAATGCTGGCATCCAGATGCTATTTTTCCCCCCAGATGAATCTTTGCAGTTTGTTTTAGCCTTTGCCTTGGCCTCTGCATAATGGCAGACCTGCTGTTATAGTGCCTGGCCTTATTGGATCCATAGGCTCTTGTATTCTGGTGATCTGCTGCTCACCCTGCCAGTTGGGAAATAGGAAAGGAAGAAGAAGGGATTGTGAATGGTGAATTAAAAGCCGAGTTTGAACCCTAAATTCATGTGGATTTTTGTGTTCATGGCAAACCCACTTCCCTTCAAGAGATCATTCTTGTCCTTGTTTGGAGTAGGGCTTTTGGGCCCAGTTTGCTTTGAAAGATGATAACAAAATTTTAAAAAGTGATGATCCTAAGCCTCATGTATTCTCCTATGTAGTCTTTCCCCCATGGGATCTCTCTTTGTTCCTTTCTCTCTCTCTCTCTCTCTCTCTCTCTCTCTCTCTCTCTCTCTCTCTCTCTCTCTCTCTCTCTCTCTCTCTCTCTCTGTCTCTCTGTCTCCCTGTCTCTCTCTCTGTGTCTCTCTGTGTCTCTCTGTCTCTCTCTCTCTCTCTCTCTCTCTCTCTCTCTCTCTCTCTCTCTCTCTCTCTCTCTCTCTCTCTCTCTCTTTTGGTGTCAGTCCTGGGGCTTGAACTCAGGGCCTGGCTGCTATCCCTGCATTTATTTGCTCAAGGATAGAGCTCTGCCATTTGAGCCACAGCTCCACTGTTGGCTATTTTGGTGGTAGATTTTTCTGCCAGGGCTGGCTTTGAACGTTGATCCTCAGATCTCAGGCTCTTGAGTAGGTAGGATTATGGAGATGAGCCACTAGTGCCTGGTTTGTCCCATGGGACTTTTTGAAAGGTGTTCCCCCATGGAAGAACATGACTATCACAGTCACTCCCCACAGTGAGTGAGCAGCTTCCAAATTCTACTGTTCACCTGCTTCATGTAAAGCAACTTACACTTGCGTTAAAAAGCTAACATAAAGTCATTAAAATAGAAACATAAAGAAAAACAAAAATCATCCAAATACAGATTATGGTCTTTACTGCTGGGGATTATCCCTGATGACATTAGAATGATGATCACTTTGTCCTATGCATCTAGTTCACGATTTATCATTGCCACATACTTTCTTCTTTTTAAAACACGTTTATTTAAGTAGTTGCACAAAGGAGTTTCAATTGGAGATGCCAGTCTGGGAGTACAATGCATCTTGATATTGTTTTCCTCCCATTGTTCTTTATCATCTCTCTCAACCCATCTCCTTAATTCACATGGCTCAATTTTATATAAATGGACTATTATGACTGCATTCTCCCACCTTTTCTCTCTTTGTTCATCTGACTTTAAAAAATGTCCTAGCTTCATTATGCTAATCTGTAAGTTAGTTATTCTAAAGAGTTACACCATTGAAAGCCTCCACTGTGTGGGCCATACGTCAGTGAACACATTTGTGTGTCTATGCATGTGATCCTGTATGTGTTTTCATATATATTTAGATTTAGATGTTACTACCACAGATGAGAGGAAATACATGTCCTGACCCTCTCTAACGTTTTCTTCTTAAATATCATCTTATTATGTGACTCCTTATTACTGGGTACAGTTTGGTCCCTTTATTCTGGCATTTAAGACTATTTCCAGATGGTCTTTGGTTTTTGACAATCCCCTCATTTGTCCTTTCTCATATTGCCTCTCCCTAAGCAAATTATGAGCATTATTTCCCTGGATATTCAACCTGCACATTGGATATATTTTGTGGGGATGGGAAATTAGCACTTACTTTATAATATTCAGAATGTATGTGAAAATGGAACCACACAACTGCAGGGGCTGGATGGGATTAGGAGAGATGAGAGTGAACTATGGAAGGGATGTTTAGGTCAGCGTGCATTGTACTCATCAACTGACGTGTTAAATTCAAATATCTTTGTACAATTGCAGATAATAAAAAAAAACGTTTTAAAGAAATTAGGACTTATATGTTCCCACTTAACTGATTACTATATAATCATTATGATTCTGACCCACAGTCACTTCTGAATCCTTACCCTATTCCTGAGATGTTTGTGTATCCCTCTGTCCTGTGGTTTCACAGACATCACCCAGACTATAGATAGTGCTTTTATCACTGCCTTCCATCTGCATGCTCCTTATTAACTGCCTTCAGAAGGTGCCCATCTATTGCACACTGACTTGGTTGAGACTGGGCATGGCAGGTCAGACGCTGTGTGTTTTCTGCATCCTTCAGTATGTGCACATTGTTGGTTATCTGAGTATCTTATAGATTGCGTACCACTAAGGTGTGGGTGATGCAGGACTAATTAATCCCACTTGTGTATCTGGCAGGGCTAGTTCTGCTCTGGCCTGTGATGCTTGGGTCAGACAGGATTCTAGACCACAAGATGTCAGTGTTGTCTCAGCTACAGAGGATGTGACTAGGACTTCACTCCTACATCCAGCCTTGCTTCATGCTGGCAAAGAAGGGCTGGGTGCTTCCAGAAATGTTGAGTTAGACATATACTCTCCTTGCTGCTGTTGGATCCGGAAAGAACTGAAGTGTAGGGGGGAAGATAGAATTCCATCAAGAAGAAGAAAGCACCCAGATAGGGGTGAGCCAAGTGAGAGCTCCCAGGCACCTTCCATGTGGGAACTGGGTTAGTAAAGTTGGAAGCTACTTATTATCCTGCTACATGTCCCGTTAAAGTGTTCTGTAGGGTCATAAAAAGGCAGTTCAGTGGGTTGGGCCAAGCCAGATTTTTTTTTTAATGTGATGCTTGTGTATGTGTATCACTTTTTGTCCTAACTTCAAGTCCAGCAGCCAGCAGAGAATTCAGCCCACTGAATCTGATTCTGGTCATGATTTTCCATAGGAGAAAGAAGCAGTTTATCTTTCTTTGTTGCCTTCCCTTCTTTTTTATTTCCCTCTTCCCTTTGTTCCTTCATTCCTTCCTTCGTTCCTTCCTTCCTTCCCTCCCCTCTTTTTTCTTTCCCTCCCTCCCTCATTTCCTTCCTTCCTTCCTTTCTTTCTTTCCTCCCCTCCTTCCTTTCCTTCTTTCCTTCCCTCCTTCCTTTCCTTCTTTTTCTCTTTCCTTCCCTCCCTCCCTTCCTTCTTTCCTCCCTTCTTTTCTTTTTTCGTTCTTATGCCAATATTAGCTTTTTTAAAAAAATTAATTTTAACGACAAGGTGATATATAGAATGGTTACAGTTACATAAGGTAGTAACTACATTTTGTATTGAATATTGTTGCCACCTCCCTTGCTTTTTCTCCCATTTTCCCTCCTTCCCTCCACCCCCCCCACAAGTTTCAAAGATCTTTTCCAACATATTGACTTGTGAGCATTGTGGTTGCATTGGTTATTATTCAAGGATGGTGTTCTGTTTCTTGAACCATGCCTCTACTTTTGACTTTTCCCAGATTTATTGGAGATAAGGACCTCCCAGGCTTTTCTGTTTAGGCTGGCTTCCAACTCTGATCCTCACATCTCTGCATCCTGAGAAGTTAGGATTGCAAGTGTGTATCACCAACATCAGGCAACAACATGCTTTCTTCAGGATGCACATGGACCATTATCCTTATCTGTGACTTCCATTTGAATGGAGTGCCAGCCAGCAAATCTGTGGATTTCCTGTTTCTGAATGCCAGAGCTTTGGAATTTTTACCCTTCAGCAAGGAATATCAGAATGGGTCAGGAAACCATTTGGCCTTTGCTTCTGTCCTGGCTCAGCCCTGTAACAGCTTGTAAGCTCATGTGGGCCACATGTTTCTTTTGGTCTTCAAGCCTTTGAGTATCCTTCCCTCCTTCCAGTCTCCCCGCCCTCCCCGCCCAACTGATTCTCTCAATTAGCAATGAGCTACCTGCTTTGGAAAGGGAAACCTTGTATCAGCTTCCATGATCTGTGATTACAAAGCTGTCTTCACATTATTTCTGCTCACACAAACTATCAGTAACTATTTTAATGGCAAAAAGTAGTTTAAGGGTTTTCATTGCTGTTTTTTTTTCTATTTATTAACTAGTAGGTAAAATTGGGTTTACTCTCCAAAACTCCAAAAACTAATTTTCTTGAATGCCAAAATGATCCCGGCATATCTGTTTGTTTTCCTCGAACTTATTCTTAGCGAAGATTTTTCTGGCTTGCATGTTCTCTGTGAGTCCTTCTGACTCTTATGAATTCTAGAGTGTGTGTTTTCCAGAAAGCTTAGCACTTAGAGGTCTCACAAATCCTGTAATTTTGTACAGGCACTTCTAGAAATACCATCTTTGTAATAAAATACAAGTTGATTATATTATTTAACATTTTCTAAACGCATCACAGATGACTTGTTTTTTTTTTTTAAATTAAAATTGAGAAGAGAAAGAAAACCATGTGCTTTTTTTTTGCTTTTTGTTTTTGTTTTAATTGAGAAGATGTTAGGCTCTGGGAGCTTCCTAAGTAAGTGTCTCATTTGAAAATGTTGAAAAACATCAATGCAAAAATCAATGCAATGTGACAGTAATGAAAAGATGAATAGTGATTTGAAACAGCCCTTTACCTCCGAGTCTGTGTTTCACTGATACATAGAAAGCATCCACAGCTTTGCTTAGCCATCAAGTTCAGGTTGGGAATGGAAATGGACAGCAGCCACATGTGAGATTGCCACTGTCACGTGGGATTTCCAGTTGTTCACCAAGTGTTTCAAATGTGTGCTACTACCAAAGTCCTATCCATTTATTCAGGTTCCCATCACTCTGAGTGGGCCTAGCTGACTCTGGAAAGAGGTAAATGCAAGGAACTTGCATGAGGATTGAGTAAAGACCATAGCTCATCACAGTCACATGTCCCTTGATTCCTTACAAGAGCTCCAGTTGTTTCAACCCATCTGCTTCCCCTATCAGTTATGAAGGACAAGTTATATATAATCGTTTGCATTTTACAGAAGGAGACACTGGGACCCCAGAGACATCCAGGGGGTTGCTCATATTCACATAGGTGACAAGAATAGTAAGCAGCCGATCCAGGATTTGCACCTAGTACAGGCTCTAGAGGCCATGGACTGACAACTCTGCTGAGTACTATGACTTGATGGTGTCTGAAGAAAGAATCCCCCACTGCTTCCTACACTTGGATTCTATGCTTGGCCTCTGAGGAGTAGAGACTTCTCAGAAGCAGGGAAACAGATGGATTTCTGTTTGTTTTATTTCTATGTTGGTGGAGGAGCTGTGTTATGCCCATCACTGGTCAAAGATGTCTGTCTAAGCATTTGTTTATGGCTGGTGGGCCTGCCCTTGTTGCATTTTCCTCTAACCTATTTTTCCTCCCTTGGTTAATCTCACAGAACACAGAAGGAAAGCTATATTTTACAGTGGTGTGTGTGTATGTCTGTCTGTGTGCTTGTGTTGGAGTGTATCATGAAAGGCCACGAAATGAGATGACATTTAGTTTAACCTACAGGGATGAACTTGAGAAAAAATATGTCTGGATTAGAGGGTAGGGTTGATAAGGGACATGTCGTACTACCAAATGGAGCAAATATTACAGAGCTGGGAGAGAGCGAAATGGTTACATAAGTATTAGTAATTCAGTGTCAAACATGGTATCCAAAAATATATAGTGAACATGTGTCAAAGATTGATGTAACACATTGAAGAAGGGGAACAAGCTTAAAGGCAAAACTGATTGCAGGGAGGAAATAAGAGCTTGAAATATACTGTCAAGGAGAGAAGGAATGCAGAAAGGTAATTATGTTAGAGATTAAGATCGTATCTAACAATAAAACTATAACGTTTGCTTATCTTTTGGATTGTACAAAATTCATTCTACCAAATACAAACCATTTGCAATTTATCAGTATTCTAAAGTTAACATTTATTTAGACAAAACCATAGTATTACTGAATAGTAAATAGTGAATTAAAATTCCCTTGGAACATAAGGAGGGCTTGCTAGAGAGTATGAGAGTGTGAGATTGAGAGGCATTAGAAGACTTTTTCCTTGTTTCTACTACCGACCCACATTTTTCTAAATACCAAAAGGCTGGAACTAGGGATAAGTAGGTAGACATGGATGGCTTTCTCTGCTATGGTAAGAAATGTAAATTTAATCCTGGTGTAAATTGCTGACTGTATTGACCAAGGAAGTGACACCATTCATCTATGCATCCATCCATCCATCCATCCATCCATCCATCCATCCATCCATCCATCTATCCATCCATACATACATACATCCAACCCTCTATCATCCATCCACCTATCCATCAACATATCTATAAGTCATGTTTCTACCTCTCAACTCATTTACACACCCATCTGCATACTCACACATTTTCCTTCCTTTCTTCTTCTTCCTCTTTATCCACTCACCTGTCCACCTGCCTACTTATGATGCACTTATGTTCTCATTCATCCACCTACCTATCCAATGCATTGTTTTTTTGCCAGTCCTGGGCTTTAGCTCAGGGCCTGAGCACTGTCCTTGGACTTTCTCAAGACTAGAGCTCTGTGGCTAACCTGTTGGAAGTTCTGTTGTGTGGGACCTGGATTAGAATTCAGGAAAGAAGTAAGGAGAAAGACTGCCACACCTCTTTCTAGAGGTGATGATGGAGTTAAACCACAGGGCTCACATGATTGTAGCAATGGTTCTGATTTTCAAAGTGTCACCCTGGCAGCTGACATGGAAACCTGGAGAAGAGAAGGGGCTAGAACTAAGGGAGTACTGATAAGTTAGGAAAGAAGTTGAATGATGTGTGGAAGTTAAAGTAATTTAGATGTTGCTCCTAAACAAGGCCTTTGTTATCAGGGAGAGGCATCATCTCACAGAGTTCACCCACAGACAGGAACATTCAACTCTCAGCAAGGCCCCTGGAGGGCACTCTGGGGAGGCTGGGTCAGTTTCATGCATGAGGCTATGGGTTGTTCTAGGTTTCTCCTGCATCAGTCAAAGGTTAATCTCAATTTGATAGGGATGCCTCTTGTGATGGTTCTACAAAAGGTGATAGTGGTTCCTAAATGTGTTGAATAACTTGGGGATGATTTTAAGAGGAGAAAAATAATCAGCTATTTTCAAATACACTCCTTTACAGAGCTGAGATTCCCATTGCCAATAAAAAGTAGAATATTTATTTTCACTTAATCCTGTTTGGAGGGCAAAAGCCTACAGGGCTCATTCATGCAGCTTCTTGGGAAACTCCAAGCTTCCAGCTTTCTTTGTGGTTGGTATTTTCTCCAACACTGCTCTTATGTGAGGAAACAGCATTTTTCCATTCCAGGCTCAAAACGGTATGCAGTCATGAGCTTACTGACTTAGTATTTATGCAGGAATAAAAATGCTAGGACTTGGAGAACGTAGAAGAGCCAGATGAGGTCTCATTAGCTCTAATATGTAACAAGGAAAATGTGATTGTATTTCCAAGTTCTATTCTCTCTGGGTAATTATGCACAGTGTTATATTTTTGAAGATCAAAGGGTGACTCTGGATCTGCTTTGCAAATGAGTTAGTGCACTTTGCAAGTCAACTCCCGCAGTCTCTGCTGTATGAGATGGGGCAGGTGTGCTGGGTTATCACCCAGCAAACATACTGAGATGGCCAGGGCAGACTTAAAGCAAATCAGTACGGCATGTTAGAAAACAGGAACGAGGGATATAACCATTGAGATTTTTCAGGAAATTTTAGTTTGGAAGCTGTTCTCTTCCATGAAGTTAGGGCTGTCAACAACCCTAATCCTCTACCCTGATGTTGCAGCCAAGAGAAGAAGGTGTTCTGTCACATAGATACTTGCAGAATTATTTGGAAGGAAGTGTTGGTCCCGAAATCCCAATAATTGCTTGCATCTGTCACTAACAAATGGAAAATGGAAATAGCTCAAGAAATAGACTTAAACTTGCTGAAGTTACTGCTTGCAAGGCTAAACCAAAGTAATTTTAGACACAGAATATGAAGATTCTTTGCAATATCGACCTGGCTAGAGAAGAGAGACCAATTTACTATAAATTAGTGAGAAGTGTCTATGGGCTATATGTATATGCGTGGAGGGGGGTGCATGTGAAAGTGTATTTCTTGTGGTTTAAGCTTGCCAGATACATTTCAAAGACAGGCATTATTATGTTTATTTGATCAATAAGGAATCTGATACTCAAAGAAATTAACCAAGTAAAGCAAAAGCCTAAGAACACAAGCAAAGCAGGAATATTTCTTGGTTTCTCCTGCCATGTACCATTGTGGACATCAGCATTTACCAGTGTTTATTTTTTCTTGAACTGTGCTTTTAAATGTGTTACTTAATTTGTGGTATTCCATGAGATGTTATCAAGTGTCTTGCAAAGTCATCTTCTCTGTGCAAAGAAATTGTTTAAACATGATTTTTCAACCAGGTGCTTCTGGCTTATGTCTCTCTTCCTAAATACTCAGGAGGCAGAGATCTAAGAATTGTTAGTTGAAGCTAGTCAGAGCAGGAAAGTCTGATAGTCAAACTCTTTTTCTCCAAGTAACCAGCAAAACACCATTGGAAGGGTCACCGTGGCTCAATGTTAGCCTTGAGTTAAGTGTTCGAGTTTAAGCGCCAGTACCAGAACATACAAAACAAACTATCCTTCAATATAGAACCTTAGAAACCCTTTAAAAGGCTCCTACGTGTGCTAAAGAAAAGACAGTTTTACCTATGTCCTCAATGTATTTGTTTTTGCTATCCCATTTTGTAGTGAAAGACTCTCAGCTCTCTGTTGACTGTTCTCTCCATAGATTGTTTCCCTTCTTCTAGGGACCTGTATATGCAGTTTCTTCTGTGGACTAGATTTCAATTGTTTTTCTTCCAACTTTTCTTGAACACATCTATTGCTGGACTCTCTACATGTTTGGTCATTCAGAACATGGTTGGCAGTGCATGCTGAGTGGATTATAAGAGGGCAGAGATGATGAGCCTGGCAGCTGCTACAAGGGAAGAGGATGTGCAATCTGAACAAAGGATAGGGCTTCCGAGAGAAAATGATGAGCTGGGGAGAGATCCAGGTAAAGAGGCCATCAGAGGCCCACTGGGAAACAGAAAACTTGCAGTATAGTCTTGGAAACCTGCGAGTGAGTGGAGCTGACACTGGTAGGTCAAGACTGTGCTTTGTCTTTCAGGTATCATTTTCTAAGTTCTTTGAGGAAACTCCATAGTGGTTGCACTAATTTTCACTCCTCCTAGCAATGTGTAAGTGCATTTTCTTCCACATCCTCACTAGCATTTGTTGTGGTCGTTTTCTTGATGATTGCCATTCTGACTGGGATGGAATGGGGTTTGAGTATAGTTTTGATTTGTACTTCCTTTCTAGCTAAGTATGTTAAACATGTCAACGCTTTTCCAGCAAGTTGTGCTTTTGAGAACTACTTTGGAAGCTATAACTATTGTCATGATGTTCATTTCACTAATCCATAAACATGGGAACTCTTTCCATCTTCTGTTATCTTTTTCAGTTCCCTTTTCCAAGGCTTCTTAGGTTTTATTGTAGAGGTCTTTCAACTCTTTGGTTAAATTCATCCTTGGTTATTTATTTTTGGGGGGAGGGGCAACAGTGAATGGATTTTTTGCCAGTCTTGGGGCTTGAACTCAAGGACTGGGCACTGTCCTGGGACACTTTTTTGCTCAAGGCTAGTCCTCTGCCACTTGAGCCACAGCACCACTTGCAGCTTTTTCTGAGTACCGAGGAATCAAACCCAGGGCTTTGTGCATGGTAGGCTAGCACTCTACCACTAGGTTAAGCTCCTGGCCCTGGAATTTTTTTTATTGGTTTATTTCTCGGTCTGTTCATTGTTTATATACAAAAGCAATTAATTTTGTTAGTTCATTTTCTATCTTGCTATGTTGCCAAAAGTTGAGATGTAGGTACTTTTTGGTAGAATATTTATAAATCTCTCAATCTACTCCTTGGCATGTATTTGAAGAAATATATGTCCAATATATATGATAAATGAGCCAACATAGCCCTTATTTATTGTAGGCCTATTCAAAATAGCTAAATTTTCAAAACAACATAAGTTCCCAACAGCTGATGAATGGCCAAAGAAACTATCTCTCTCTCTCTCTCTCTCTCTCTCTCTCACACACACACACACACACACACACACACACACACACACACACACTCAAAGAATTTTCTTTGTCATAAAGAAAATGGATGGAACTGAGGATTTTAATGCTGAAAGAGATAAGCCAAGTTTGAAATGCCAAATATTACATGGTTTTGTTCATTTGTGGAATATAGCCCCAAAACAATGGTGATAGTATCATCATCATCAACGACAACATTAAGATAATAATAACAATGTATGAGACTGTAAAAGGGAGATTTCTTGGGGAGGATCAGAAGGATTAGGGAAAGAAAAATACTGAAGGATAGAGAGAATTGAAGTGCCCGTTCTATTATATCAATATCATCTATGTAGTTGTACATATATATCTTATAACAAAACATAGTTGGGAAAGTGAGAGAGGAGAGAAAGGAGAATGGAATTGGAAAGAAGGGCTTGAAATTACTCAAACCTCTCTGTAGTCATGTATGGAAACATGATGATGAAACCTTGTTAAAAACAATATAATGAAACCTGTTATTAATGTATGTTAATCCAAAATAAAAATGGAATGGTTTGAGGCAGCTGTAAATCTGTCAGTAGGAAGTGAGGTTTAAGTTTTGTAATGTAGAAACATTCTTTTTTTGGGTCTTGAACTCAGGACCTAGACACTGTCCTTGGGCTTTCTCAAGGCTAATGCTCTACCACTTGAGCCACAGCACCACGTCCAGCTTTTTCTGTATACGTGGTACTGATTAAACAAACCCAGGGTTTCATGCATGCTAGGCAAGCACTCTACCATTAGGCCATGCTACCAGTCCAAGGTAAAGACAATTCCGAAAATTAGTTATACAATAATGTGAATGTAATCAACACTACTGAAGTATATGTTTAAAAATTATTAGAATAGTAACTGGAAAGTTTTATGTGTATTTTGCCAAAATGGAAAAGATAAAGAGCACCCGTGAGCCCCTGCTGGTCCTTCCACACTAGTGAATGCCTAGCAAAAGTACAGATAAATCAGCTGGGGATTTGCAGGCAAGTACCATGATGTGTGTTCAAATCCTGGTTCAGGTCTTTGGGTGAATGTCTTCAATTGCTCAGAATTGAGAGAGGGTAAGTGATTAAATTCAGGTAAGCCCATCATGTTTCCCTGGCCATTGAGGGACGCAAAGCACATCCCTAAGCATTGCTTCCTTAGTATGAAGCTTGCCAACACTTTCATCTACCAGAGACTCTGCTCTGCCCCTTGGCTCTATTCCTTCCGTATCTCCCAGCTCATTTCCTTCCCCACTTACTTCCTTTCTCATTTTGTGCTCTAGGCTTGGGAAACCTTGTTTCCTCTTAATTGGGGCTTGCTGTTCTGATAATTAATTGTTGTCTGGAGCTGGAATCTAAGTTCAGAAGATGGTTGTCCAAGGCAGTTGTACCTTTGGAATTTACTGTTTGCAGGTCCCACACTCTAGTTAACATGTTTATGTATGCATGCATATGACTCTTTATATATTTACCGATAGACTCATAATTTAGATCTAACTTCAGCATATCGGAGAAAAAGTGTCATTTGCCTTACGAGACTGATTTACTTCACTTAACATAATTTTTTTCAGGTCCAATTATGTCCCTGCCCCAACTATTTTTAAGGTCCAACTATTTCCTGATGGATGAGTAATCCATTGTGTGTGTATGTGTGTTTATAGTCATATATATATATATGTGAACATAAGTGTGCAAATACACATGTATGTATCATCATAAATGTGCAAATGTCTTTATCCTGATGTGTAATCTTTTGGATAAATGTCCATGAATGATATCACTGAAATAAATACTAAAGGGCTAGAACACAAATTGTGTATAGGGATGAGATGAAGGGTATGGTATAAAATGAATAGACAGAAGGAAGGTGGACGTACACTTTCCATGATATTTAATGTACATATGGGAAAGTAGACCTAGGGAGATTGAGATAATGGGTGTGGTTGGGAGAAGAATGACAAAAGGGTGACATCGATCAAGATATATTACACTCAGAAACTCACATGTTGAATTGAAATCCCTTTGCACATCTACTTAAGAATAAATAAATAAAGATGGAATAGAATGATGGATGAAAAGAGCAGCTTCCTGTGCCGAAGGGCACAGTCTCCTGGTGGTTTTCTCACCAAGGGTTGAAGAGCAACCTAAAGTACCCCTAAGGTACTTTAGAGACGAGCGGCTGAGAACTGGGGAATGGTGGCTATGTATCCTGGTAGAACTATTTTGTTTTATAGCAGTCAATTTTGCTAAACATACTTCAGGAGGAATTGTAACTCCAGTATAATAAAACTATTGGTAGCATTACATTAGGGAATTATTTTTTTAAGTGTGTGTGTGTGTGTGTGTGTGTGTGTGTGTGCATTTGCCACTTAAATTATTGTAAATCTATTGTCTTTCAAGATGTTTATTAAAATTGTCATGTATTTCTTTTTTTTTAATTGCCATTACCTTGCTTCATGTTCTCTGCCTGCTACAATCGGAGAGAGCAAGCTGAAAGTATAAAATGGCTGTTAGCTTTAGAATTCTAGACAGATGATTTTAATGTATCTGAATGAACACTGGGTTATTTAAGAACACTGCTATGGGAGTAACCTTGGAGAATACTGTGCTTTAAAAGAACGGAATGACTGAATTTTGGAGATTTATTATTTTCCTTCTGATTTATAAGTGTAATAGATGTTCATTTTAAAAGTAGAAATACAGAGAACAGCTATCAAAATTAAACTATGGCATATTTTCTAAGTCAGTCTTTTTCTCTCTCGTTCTCATAAACCAACAAGTCATTAGACAATAAACGTGAGTTGTCCACTGAACATTCTGTTTTGAAGGATGTCTTACCTCATCCCATAATATTCCATTTATAATTTTAGTAGTTATTTCATCCACATAGGTTTACAATAGATTGTAGAATCAAATCCTTATGGATGTGTACTCCTGAAGCTGATTCTTTAGGTTGCTGGTAAGTGTCTGTGTGTCAGAACTAGAGCATGAACTCAGTACCTGAGAACTAATCACTTATGTTTCTCTCGATGTTGGTGCTCTATCACTTGAGTCTCATCTCCACTTACGGTTTAGAGTTTCATGAATTTTCCTTTCCAGGCTGGCTTCTACCTGTGATCCTAAGATGGCAGCTTTCTTAGGTGTGAGCCATCAGTGCCTGGCTTGATAATTATTTTCGAAGTTATAAATATCACTGTGATAAGAATCGTTGTAGAAATGTCTCCATGCATGCCTCTTAATTATTTCTTCAGAATCATTTCCTAATGAGCATGCAAAGAACATGATCTAAAGAATGAGTGCTGAATGTCTTTTACTATCCTTTGGGTGTATTTTTAGATTTATAGGCATATTATAACGATTGCAATGGAAGGAAACCATGCGACCTATGTTTCTCTGGCTCTGGATTATTTCACTTAATATGTTGTTGGGTTTTTTTTGCAAGTCTTTCCATTTCCTTACAAATGGGGCAGCAGCATCACCTTTTTGATGGAAGAATACAATCCCATTACATATGTATACTACCTTTTCTTGATCCTTTCGGCCGCTGAATGACAAAAATTATACTTAACGTGATAAACAGGACTCTACACAGTGAATGGAGGATATTCTTAGGAAAGGATCACAATAGTTCAATAGCAATGTGCGTATGACAATACAGAATGATGCTTATTGAAATGCATTCCAAGCAATGGAAATGAGGGATTTTTATTTTACTTTTTGTGCTGTTTTTCTTTTTTCTGTTTTTCTCCTTTTGTCACTGTTTTTGATTTCTGCACCTTTTGTCTTTTCTGTAAGTTTATCTGATTTTGGAAGGGAAGAGGAAGCACAGAAATCATGGGCCAATGGGCAAATTAATTCAGCAGTGAGAGACTATACAACTTGAGTGGAGGAGGATGGAGAGTGAAAAACAAAAACTGTGAGAAAATGAGGGAGAGGTTGACACTGTTCAAAAAAGAAATGTACTCAATACCTGCCATAGGTAACTATAAGCCATTTGTACATCTTTTCAATAAAAATTAAAAATAAAGAGTGCCGAATGGATCTAGGGTTCTGCATGCTTCTGCAGATTGACAGCTCCTGTTTGCCTTTCTCATCTGGCCCTTCTTCTGTGCTTCACCAACCTGGATCCCAAACAAAGAGAAGCAAAGCAAAAGCCGGCAAATGAACTTGGCCCATTTGATGGGTGTATTGTTATCTCATTATTGTCTTATGCTCTATTTCTTTGATTTCACATGAACATAACTCTATTATGTAGTGTTTATTTTCCACTAATTTCTTATTTTTAACTTGGCTTATCTATTCCATGTTTACATATCAACTTTATTGTCCAGAAAGATGTAGCCAAGTCTCTCTCTCATTTGATGTAAAATTAACTTATATTTTTCTTTTTTTTAATTGTCTTCATTTTTGTTCATGGTGCTTTTAGATGTCCAGAAGTTTAAAAATCTGGAGTAGTAAAAGTGACTTCTTATTTTCGATTTGTTTTCCCCTTTGTTTTTATGATTACAAAGATCTTTTCTCTCTTTAGATCTAATAGCTAATCAATTAGATGACTGGAAAGCAGAATGTTGGGCACATATAGTCCTAAAACTCAATGTATATATGACAATGTATGTGACAGTGAAGCCAGAAACTGAGGGAATCGGCACAATTGGGAAAGATGGAGAATGATAGAAGTGATGACACTGATCACGATGCATTTATTCATAAGTCAACACATTACCTTGAAACCTCTTTGTATTTAAAGCAAATAAAAATGAATTTAATAAAAAAAGTCACTTATTTCATTTTCATCGCTGGTAGGTTAGCTTCTTAGTTTATCTCATTAATTGTTTGGAGTTTATTTTAGTTTATAGTATGAAATGAGGACCTGATTTGTTAATTTTAAATGTTTAAACAATGACTTCACTATTATTTATTAAATAAAATTCATATTTTTCTCTGCTTTCAAATGACTTTCTTCTCTTCTTAATAGTATGCTCTATGGCATACGATTAATTCTTTAGTAATGCCTTTGCTAGACAGATTAGTTATGATAGTTTAAAAATTACTTTCTTCTTTGTTATAAAAATATATTTATTTTGTAAGCTCCTCAGGAATCACATTAAATTTTCGATTAGTATTTTATCAAAATACAAAACAATTGCATGTCTTTATGACCCCTTATTAACTTTCTGTTGTTTAACCTTTTATTTTTCAAAGAAGAATAATTTTCTTCACATACTTGATTAATTGAATATTATAGGTTTATTCATTGTTGCCATCATGAATAAAATTTCATCCACATTGAATTATTTTTTTCTTGTGTAAATCACTTATTTATCTTATAATTAATTATCCAGCTTATTGATGCTCTCTTGCTAGTTCTATATATTTTTTATTCTCTTAAATAATGAATTTTATAAATATATTCATATTTACATGTTATGTATAGCATCTATCTATGATACTTTTGTTTTTTCTTATTTTGTTGATTAGAAATTCCCATATAACATCCTAATAAACTCAACCTTGACAGGCATTATTTCATTGCTCCCAAATTTAATGGAAATGCTTCTAAAATTAATTATGAGGAAAATGTCTAGAATTGGCTTGAGACATATGATTCTTGACACATCAAAGGCAGGCTTTAAACTTTGGTATTATTAAGGAGGTTTTCCTCTTCCTCATGAATAGGTGTAGATTTAATCACATGTTTTTATCTACTCTGTGGAAATGATGATGAAATACATGTTTTTCCTCCAAGTTCTGAAGAACTCTAAACTGGAAAGTAACTGGTGGTTGGCCATGTTTAATTGTTATGCTATTTAATCCAAATGCATTTACATATGCAACTTGTTTTGTTTTGAATTTTCTCTCCCTTCCCTCCCTGTTTCTCCCCCTTTTCTTTCTCATCTGAAAGTAAGAGGTTGCAGTTTTGTCAATTCTATGATATTCAGTTCAAGTGCATTAATACATGTAACTTGTTTTAAAATTTCATTTCTTCCTCCTCTCCCCCTTTCCCTCTTCTCCTCTTTATTCTTTCCCTCTTTCATCCTTTTTCTTTTTCTTCATTTGATTCTATGGTTTAAACTCAGGGCCTTAAGTTTTGTGGGTCAGGCACTGTACCACTTGAGCCATGGCCCCAGACATTGCTCATTTTTTTATGACAGTTATTGAAGCCCCACAATTTTATGAAACAGAGAGACTGTATTCATAGCTTTACAGCTTAGACATAAGCTGTAGATCCTGGGTAATTTTGATCACCTGTCACATGGAGTTTCCTGTGAAATCCCATTTGTGAAATTCAGGTAAGGAAATATACTAACATAGTTGATGCCAGAAGGGTCTTTGAGGCAGAATCTTTTCATTCTGGGAAGGAGAGTGATGGCTAGTATTTCACGGATGAGTTAGTTAATCTTATAGCAAAATGTTTCAAAGATTTGTCAAACTTGTAGATAAGTAAAACACATTTTTTTTCTCCTTCACAAAGATAAGCAATCCAAATTTGATATTTTCTTCTTCCTCTTCCAAGCAGACATTTTCTAAGACACAAACACACTTAATCTGTCCCTGGAAGGAAAGGTAATATTTGAACAATAAGTGAGAATCTGCTTTTTGATGGAAACGTGTGCTCAGAAAAGAACATTTTGAGAATAGATGTCTGAAATGTGTCAATCCTACATGATTTTACTATTGAAAATAATACATGTCACCTATAATATTTTCATGCGTGCATACCCAAAGCCCCTGGAATAAAAAAAGTCTAATTTATCTTAAAACTGTTCAGAGAACTTTGTTGATTTTGAGCTTATTTGGTTAAACAAATCAGAACATATTACCTTTCACTTATTTGTCATAAGTAACTGACAGCTGGGATGCGGTAGATTTACTAACAGAACTGCGGCAAACACCCACAACTTTTTGCATATTGGGTTCGGAACAGGCATCTTCAGGCTTTTGTAAGTAGCATGTTGGTCCTGGAATCCATTGAAACTACATATTGACAGACACTGAACACAGATCCTGAGTCTTGGAATGGTTTCACGGACATTTTTAAATTGGGATGAAATGTGTTTAGCCCATTGCCTTCTCAAGGTGATTTTCTTCCAATGCAAGACCTCAGAAGACACTGATAAATCCTGTTATCTTCTCAACACCTGTCAGCCATTACCAGAGCCACCCTTGAAACACAGCCAGAGAACCACTCACTTACACTAATTTATAGCTTTATGTATTTCATTTATTGTCCTTTTTTGGTGGGGGGTGGTCATAGAGCTTGAACTCTGGCCTGGGCGCTGTCCCAAGCTCTTTAGCTCAAGGCTACTGCCCTACCCCTAGGCCAGCATGCTGTCCCTGGGCTCTTCAGCTCAAGGCTACCACCCTACTCTAGAGCCACAGCCCCACTTCCCATTTTCTAGTGATTAATTGGAGATAAGAGTCTCTCGGCTTTGTATTGTCCAGGCTGGCTTTGAACTGTGATCCTCAGATCTCAACCTCCTGAGTAGCTAGGATTATAGGTGTGAACCACCAGGCCCAGTTCATTTGTTGTCTTTTAAAGGCTAGGGACAGTAAAGATTTAATATAAGGTAATATATACACTATATAGGGTTTTTATTTTTGTCCAGGCCAGTTTGTTGTACAATACTCCCATTTCTACTTCCTACCATAGCTTGTGTGACACGTGTGTCCCTTTATAGCCAACTTTTCCTGTTGAGATGGGGAATTCCATGTTCCATTTCCTTAAGCTGGTCTGGAACTATTGTCTTTCCAATCTCAGCCTTCAATATAGCTAGGATGAAAGGCACATATTACAGTGTCCAGCTACTGGTTGAGAAGAGGACTGAGTATCTCATAATATTTTTTTGCCCAAGTTGGTTCAAACTGCAACCCTTTTGAGTAGATAGGATTCCAGGCATTTGTCCCTGGCATCTGGCTATCGTGGCTGTATTTAAGCCTGCTGATTTTGCTTGATTACAGTTATTTGTTGTGTTACATAGTTGACAAGCTCTTTTCTTTGACTGTTAGAATATCTTTATAGACAACATCTTTACCAAAGTAATCTTATTTGGGGTAAATTTTCTCAAAGCACATTATATGCATGCATAAAAAGATCACACTGAAAACCTTTGTGCAGTTTATATGTGCTAATAAAAAGAAAGAAATCCCTTCTGCTCAGTTTAATGATTTTGGTTGGCTTGGAGTCTATGACAGAGGCATTATATTTGAACAAACATCCTGTCTCTATTTTTACTGATTATTTTGCCTTTGTTTAATATGTGTGTTTTTTTTAAATTGCCTCTGTGTTATACCTTGTTTTTATTCTTAGAGCTTGTAGTTGCATTTCTTCTTTGTTTGGTCTTTATTTTAATAAATCAACTGAGTTATACTTATTATTAATTGTCTTTTCAGTATCAGTTTTTCATCTTTTCTTTTTTGCTTTGCCAAATCCTCAGTCTTCTGAGACCTCTCTCTTCCTTACTGACTTTATCTTATGCATTATATTCAAATATTCACTGCTACAAGTTCATATTTTACAGTCAGGTATTGGTGACTCCTGCCTGTTATACTAGCTACGGGGAAGCTGAGTTTGAGATGGAGAGAACTGAGGTTAGAGGCTAGCTAAGGGTTGAGAGAGCTGAATGTAGTAGCAAGCAAAACTAACATAGTTTCATCACACACTGTGTGCCCAGACAACAAGAAAGATCCCTAACTCAAAAATAATTAGCAACTGTGTGTACTGGCTCATGCCTACCATCCTAGCTATTTAGGAGACTGAGATTTGAGGGCTGAGGTTTTGAAACCATCCTGGGCAGATGAATGCAGGAGATTATCTCCAATTAACCAGCAAAAAGTCAGAAGTGGAGATGTAAGTCAAATGGTAGAGTACCAATCTTGAATGAAAAAGTAAGCAAGATCTTGGCATGAAGCCCAAAGTTTAAATCTCAATACTGGTACAAACGAAGTAAAACAAGAGAGAGAGAAAAAAAAGATAGGACTGGAGATGTGACTCAGTGGTAATAATACTTGCTGAACAAATTGAGGATTATTTTTCAGACCTTAGTACTGTTCTTCCCAAGTTTATTATTAGTTGTGTGAACTTTCCTTGTCATTTACATAATAAAATTTGGCATTTCTTTGGTCCCTATTTACACCAATCATTCAGGCAAGTCTTTACATGGAGAATCTCATTGTTAACGCCATTAAAAAAATCTCAGTTCATTTACTTCTGAATTTCTTTGTTTCATTTCTATTTAGATTAGTCCCAATATATTTAAAACCATCCTTCTGTCAAACATATATCAATCATCTGGCAGTGTTTGAAGGAAAAATCTGAGTCTAGCTTGATATTTTATTCATTTCAAACACAATCAGCTTTCCTGTTTTCATGTTGATGTAATTCCTTCTCTATCTTTGGAATTTCGAAAGTCACCAGGGCATAGATAGGTATCATTCCTTGTCATTAATTACATTTGATTCTTGGAGAGCAATGTTACTCCAAGATACCAGAAGAGGTTGCTTCTGTCTAGAAATATTTTCTTTTATTATGGCTCTGATATATGTCTTCTCCCAGTGTCTTATGACTCCTGTCAGGTACATTGCTTAGGTCTATGCGGTTCCTCATTCCACGACATCTATAATTTTCATCTTTTTGTTTCTTTCGTTCTCTTCAGGAAAGGAAAGGCTTCGGAGACCGATCTCTTCTTTATTGGCCTTCCTTTTTGTATTAAATAAAATATAGCCAGGTTCCCGTAACTCATGTCTGTAATCTTAGATACTCAGGAGGCTGAGATCTTGAGGATGATGGTTAAAAGCCAACTTGAGCAGGAAAGCCCTGGAAACTCATCTCCAAAAACCTACTAAAACAACATAAAAGCCAGAAGGATGGCTTTGGCTCAAGTTGTAGAGTGTTAACCTTGAGCAAAGCAGCTCAGGGACAGCACCTAGACCCTGAGTTCAAGTCCCAGGACTGTCACAGACACAAAACCATTTGTCAACCTTTCTTTATTTTCCCCCTTAACCAGATTCCTATTCCCTTTATCTCTTGATTTACAGATCCATGCTTATTTTAACTGAAAAACTAAAATCTGGTTTCAAAAGGTATTTTTCTAGAGTGCTGACACATTTCCTTTTCTGAACTCTGGAAGCTGTATGCTCTTATTTTGATGGGGTGCTTGTATTATTTGTCATTCTCTCCGTGGTCTAGGGAATGGTCTTGTTGGAGATCTTAGTTCCCTTCTCAAAAAAAAAAAAGAAGAAGACAATCCGCTAGTCTTAGATGAGTCCCTTAGGAAGACAGAACATGGTTAATCAGGTGGAATTCTCAGGGCTTTTGAAACTAAAGCCAGTGATGCTAAGACCTGAGCCAGCAGAGGATGGATGCTCTGTATCGGTCAAGGGTGGTTCCCTGGAGTGAAAGCAAAGATGTGGGGTGGAAGAGAGGCTTCCTGCATGTCCCACAAGGGGCAGGGGCAATGCTGTGTCACACTTCCACCTCTGGGGTGTGCTGCACCTGGACTCATCCTATGTGGGGACTTCATGTATCTCATGATGCCTCGTCCCTTCATTCCTGGCTCACTTCTCTAGTCTTTCTTTCAACTCTGGGATTTCAGGTCAATATATTTTCACTTAAATGGAATCAATTTCTCTAGCATTATGTAAATAAGACTCTATCGGATACATCCTACATTCTACTCTTTTGATATCTAGGTTTAGGAATTTTTGGTTCCTTTCTAGCCCTATCTTCCATCCACCTGCTAAGTCTAAATTCCAACTTTTGCTTAAGACAATCACAATCCTTTATATTCAGTGCACCAAGACCCCTGATCATTAGCACATATTTTTGTATCATCTTCAATGCTTTCTTGTTTAGAAAAGGAGTGGTCTGTTCAGGTCTAATGTTTCCTCTTTAGCCAGCGAGTCAATGTCCTTTGATTAATTTGCCTTGATTGATTGTGCTGTTATTAAAATCATCTCAGATTTTAACCTATCGGATGGCCAATAGTCACAGTCTTTAGCCATATTGTTGGGGTTTACAAATCAAGCATTACATGCAGATATGATGGAATAAAAAAAAGATCATCTTTATTTATTTGATCTTTATGATCAAATTATCAAATTGCAATCAAATGATCTCTGTTTGATTGCAAACAAGGTCCTCCTGACCAAGAATATGAATAACAATTTAGATTGGCATATGGAAAAATAGGAATGAAAAAGGAGGGTGCAATGGAGGTTGGGCCGGCAGAGCCATTCTTCATCTTCTGTGAGGTAGTAGCCAATTTTCTACACATCTGGACGATATTTACCTAAATCACAACTTCAATTTCTGTCAAAATTTTATAAATGCATTTATATTGTATATTTGTAGGAATAGTTAATATAAAGGTAGAAGAGAGCATTAGATGTCTCAAGCTTTCTATTGGCACAATCTGTTCATTGCTGAGAGAAAATGTAAGCACAGGGAAAGCCTGCTACTTCTAGCACTGAAAAACAGCTTATAACACTGTCTTATAGCAGAGTATGAAAGCTTTTATTAGCGAGGCACTGACAGGTGGAAAAATAAAATTGCATCTCTACCTTACTCTTTATACCCAAATAAAAAATCCCAGATACATTGAATACTAAAACTTAAACAATAGAAATAAAGAAAAGTCCTCAAAGGAAACACAAAAGGAAACTTTTAGAGTCTTAAAATAGGAAAAATAATTGAAAGGACTTCACAAAGTTTAGAAATCTTAAGGGAAAAGATGATAAATGTGACTTATAAAATTGAATCATTCCTGATAATAAAAGCACTTCTAAACATGGCTAGGAAACAAATGGAAAACTAAGAAGAAAAATTACAACACAAATGACAGAAGTCCCATCCAACAGAATATGAAGACACCTTATAAATACATAATATGGATATTACTTCTCCAGTGGGCAAAGGACATGAAAGATAGCTTATAAACATGTAAAAATGTAGGAAATATTGCTCCACTTATTATAACAAATATAAATTAAAGCAATGAATTGTCCACTTGTGCAGTCACAAGATACAATAGTATTTGAACTAATGCTGAAGTTTATTTATTAATAATTTGTTTTTGCTGGTACTGGGGATTGAACTCAGGGCCTGAGTCACACTTCCATTTTAATTTTTGCTGGTTAATTGGAATAAGAGTGTCACCGACTTTTCTGCCCAACTGGCTTTGTATCTTTATCCTCGAGTCCGAGCATGCTGATCTGAGTAGCTAGGATTGTAGATATGAACCACTAGTTTCTACTTTTAAGTTGTTTATTTTTCTCAAAGTATCGAGACAAGCAATAATCACTGTATTGTAGTTTCATCTCAGAAGATGATGTAACTTTACTCCTTTACCCTTGGGGCACACAGAGACCCTGGGGACAAGCATTAGGGCATCTATGGGTTACTGTAGTACTCTTTTAGGCTCTTGTATTCAAGGTAGCCTAAGAACTTCATGACAAGTTTCCAGTTTCCCCAGACCTGGAGTATTCCCACTCTGTTGCCAAAATGGCACAGTATTCTACATTCCACATTTATATCTCTACTTTCTGAAAAAACTGGGGCTGTCAAATCCTGGCTTAGCCCAGGTCTGAGGCTAGCCCTTTTCTTCCCAAAAGTGTCATCAATGGGCAAAGGGCCAAAATCACCACAGTGCGGTGTGTGGGAGGGGAGAGTCTGCCACAGAGGTGTCGCATTTACACATTATTGATGACACTACATGTGCATCCACAAGCATCTAAGGAAATCGGGTCTGCTAAGGCAAGTGAAGAAATTACCAGATAGACATTTTAAAATGAGAGTACGTCAATACCCAGAGATTGGAACAGTCTCAGAACTCTATTATGTAGGGGAAAAAAAAAACAAAAAAGAAATATTGTGCAACAATGGGAGAAGGGAATACGTATGGCTGGTCAGCATGTGTTGGCATAACTTGTTTCTGAGAATATTACTAAGAATATAATAACACTGTTTAGTTATATTTTGTGCTTACTTGGGCCATGATCCTTCCAATTTCTGCCTTTGAATTGCACTGACATACTACTTTAGTGGGAGAATGGGAAGTAGAAAAAGATTCACCTTTTAATTTATGATTCTCCATACAGTATTGGTGGATTTTTTGAAGTTATGTGTATATATTAAGTATTTAAAGAATAAAATATAATAAATATATACACTGGGGAAACAGTCATGGGTTTAGAGTTATTACGGCTGTCTAGGAAAAAAAATCTCAGTTTTTCTTTGAAAGAAATAAAATATTTAACTTATTTAAAACAGAAAGAGGAATCGTAAAACTTTTTTGTCAAAAAATATAGAATAATTTGGCTTCCATCAAATTGAATTATCATGAAGATATTGGACACCAGAATTATACAATGGAAACACTACTGCTTGATTATTTTTTAATGGATTTAAATGTGAAGTCAATAGACATTTTCCCAGTTCCTTTCCTCAATACACATTTTCTATAGTACACATTACCACCTGGCCAGGAGTTCTGGAATACTATTGAGTCCATTACTCCATAATATGGTGTAGTTTGATCCCTTGGCCATGCGCTGGTATGGGGGGAGGGGGACGGAGAGTGTTACCGAATATAGAATTTCTTTTCCTTAACCTGGTCTTGTTCCTTGGTTTTTCACCATTTCAGAATGTCCTACCTCATTAATTCTGTATCCTCTGCCTGACCTTTTGATTTTTGCCTTGTAAACATCTCTGGCAACTTTTCACTTCTCTTTAATGCAATTTCTTTAAGATCTGTCTCTACCATTCTGTATCTCTTCTTTGTCATCCATTTCCTGTACTTACCTCATTAAGATAGGCTTTGGAAGCCCTTCCCTCCCTCTGACCCCCTATATCACTGTGGATTAGAAACATTAGGTAATTCCTTTGAAGATAATGTCTAGCCCCCATGTGAGGTTGAAGAGATTTCATACTCTTTTCCTTAGCTTCATTTCATCCTCCCTCAACACATACACCTTGCTACTTTTAACCTTTTGGTTACAGGTGAAGCAATCTAGAGGTGCCATGCTGTAGTCAGGATGGAGTTTGATTGGAGGGTTCATTGCATTTCTTTGACACTTCCTCAGTCAGATACATCACATTTCTATACCCTCAGTGGGTTTCCAACACAGGCTCCAGAAACTGGGCCTGTGTAAATTACTTCAGACTGAAACAACAAACTTGCAAAGCCCATTCTGACACTTTCATCCCCTCTTGCCACTGTCACTCAGAACCCTACCTAAGTCCCTTCACCCCTGCCCCCAGCATGCCATGCCTCATCTTCTGACTCCCCTCATGTCACCATGTTGCCCTTCTTTAACTTTTCATTAAAGTTGATCTGTTCTGTTAAGGTTGTTTTCTGCTCTTTCTGTATTCTAATACCCTCAGGACTCAGTTTCCTAACATCCCTGGCAATGTTGGTCCCATTTTGTCTTGATAGTGCTGAGGAAGGAAGTACAACCCCAGGGAAGAGTGCTTGGGCTGCATCCCTGGGCTGCACCCCACCATCTCACCCTATGCTTTCCCACACAACATTCCCCCCACTATGGACTTGAAACCAGAGTGTGTTTCACCAGGCTCAATTCCACTGGTTCCATGTGTCAGATCCAGGTACAAACCCTAGTATATCAAACAAAGAAATGAGTGGTGGTGAAGGACAGAGAAAGGAAGTTTATTAAGAGGCATATACACAGTGTGGGAAGAAACACAGTAAACAATTTGGCTCAGCTTTGAGGTGTAGGCATGAGTTTTAGCTTTAAATAGAGAAAGCATTGTGGCAGAGGGTGACAGCTATACACATTTAAGCAGTTCTAGTCCCAATGTGTCCTGATTCGTGTTCATTATCTTTTTTTTTTTTTACCACTTCTATCTATCATGTAAAGGGAGTAGTAGGTCAGGTTAAACAAGGTCTTATTGCCTGTTAGAGGGTCAGTCCCAAGGAGGCTCTGCTACCTTTCCCTTGGGCATAGTTTTGAAATAAGGATGTTGGTTCTAGCCAGTGCCAGCTTGGCCACATGGTAGATAGGGAATTGGATTTAACTGGTGCCATCTTGTTTTCATGGTGGAGAAAGGGGAAAGTCCCACCTCCCAATTAATGGACATGCCTGAATTCCTAAAAGTAATGGCAGGGACTTAAACAATAGGTTACTGGACCTGCTAGTGTTGTGTCTCGAGCTTGAGAGACTTAAATTTCCTGTGGCCCTGCCCCCTGATTCTGACAAGCTCAGACACCATTAAGCCATGCCTATGTCAATGTCTCCTGTCTGCTGTCCCCTGGCTCTCTTCTGGTCACCATGGCTTCCCACTTCAGCGCTCGAGTGGAGTTGATCTGGTATTGTTTATTCTGCTCTCTCAGTTTTCTAAAAGTGTTCAGTGTATTAGAGGGGCTGCAGAACTTTGAGACAGGAGTCTACATGCAGATGCCAGCTTTCTAATGAAGATTCCCAATCTGACCTCTCAAAATGTGGCTTCTCTGATTCTCATGATTAAAATTTACCTTACAACAGTTTCCTATCATTCTTGCAAAGATGGTATCTCATTATAAGGATGTCTTTGGAGAACTTCTGCCCTCTCTGGCTACCAAGGTGGTTGCAAAGTAACTCCAAGAGGAAAGTAGGTAGCTATAAAGTGGAGGCAGAAATGGCAAGCTTTTATTTTGCTTTTACTCAATTCATGGGCTCAAGTAAAAGGACTCAGAGCTTTCATTATTTTTTTTGGCAGCAAAAGCAATTTCTAAATACATATAACAGTCCCCCCTTTTTTTGCTTTAATGAAGTCTTCTAAATAACTCTTTACCCAAATACACATAAATATGGGGAGTGCCTATTTTCCAAATAATTGGTACATGTCATTATTTACACTTACTTCTGTCTTACTGAAAACATTAGTTGACAAGTCTATCTGAACTAATGAAATACTTCTGGTATATCTATGTTTTCTACTTTGCTCTGTTACCATATAATGCAGAAGAGAAAGGATCAGAAGAGAAAGGAAGAAAATCTATTCCCCCATTCCTATCCTCCACCCAGAATATTATCTGCAGGCCTCACCTTCTTATTGTCCCCTTGGTTCTAAGGGTAAACTTACTTGGTACTTTTGAGGCTGGAGGCAGATTTGACCCACTGGGGATCTCTGATATCTAATCCCTATGTGCTGAGGAAAATCAATATTCCCAGCTCAGAGGACCTGAAGTAGGAGAGGTAGCGACAAGCATGCTTGCAAAGGAGCAAGATCCTCCTGGGAGGTGCTGAGCTCCCCAGAAGCTTTCAGAGCTGCTCCAGAATTCCCTTCATCGAGAACTGATATCTATCAAAGTCACATTCAGCTGCAATGAATTAGGCTTTAGAGAGAAGCATTTTCCCCTCATCCTTCATGGAAATGATTTAAAGATGAAAGTGCAGGCAGTTTAGGTATTGCCTTTGTGTGACCGTCCTGCAACCATGGTCATCAAGGCTCCTCCCGGAGGCAAAAATCTTTCCTAGAATGGGTTCTCTGAAGTTGTGTGGAATTTAGGTACTTATGTGTCCTAAGGCCTCAGGCACCCCTTTGTCATTAAAATTATCACACGTGGGAGGCTGAGGATGATGACAGAAATGGGACTGTAAACACACACTCAGTTGTCCTAAGCAGCAGATCCTGCTGGAGAGAGCTGAGGTGATATTGTCTTCTACAATGGCTCATGGATTTCAGAGAGGTAGGAATGGAAGAGTAGGTGGCACTGGTAATGAGCACTGACCCAAGTAGTTGGGTAGAACCAAAGGATGTTGGGTCAGTGAGGATCACAGTAGGTATGGAGGCCAGGCCCTAGGAATAGCAAGTTCAAGTCTCAGTGCTTCTCTGTCCTCCCAGCATGCTCTTTGCTCATATCTGGTCTGCCTTTTGTGTGCTTATCTTCCACTGATGGGCAAAAATTCCCAAGGCAGAACTTTGAAAGTTCACTGGGGCTCTGACTGTGGACTCTGGCCTTCTAGTTTGGGCTCAAAACAATGGCCCAATGACTGACACTCAGAATTCTTTTAGTACAGGTTAAAAAACTGAAAGTGGTCACTGCAATGGTCCACCTACCAACTTTCTTGGTGCTGCCATTGTACCCAAGGCCTACGCCAGAGTCCCAAGGGGCATTGCTTCCACGCCCCTATTCTTTTCTACACTGAATTTGTCACTAGCTTCAGTTGTCCTAAAATATATCTATGGAAGCCATTACAGCCCCAGCTCAAGTTCTCCTAGTTTAGACTCACGGACAGCTCTACCAGCACCCTAGTGATGCTATCTCCCTAAGAACTCATCCTCTGAAAGCCCAAAGAACTAATTCTAAAAAGTGATACTAGAATTTGAGCCAAAGCCCTGGTTCTAGAAGTCTCAACACAACAGGGCCTTTCCTGGAAAGCCCAGCAATGATCTAAAGGTGCTGAAGGGGTGAAAATAATTCAGTTCACAAGGTGAACACATTGGGCAGAACAGGGGCTGAAAGACCTGAAGATGAGATTTTTTTAAAGTGCATACAACAGCCTTGATGTTATGTAGTAAGGAGAAACAAAGGGCTGAATTAGGGGGTTCCTTGGTAGTAGTCCAGCTCATCCTGATCAGATTATTGGTTGGGTAGATTATTGCATACAGGATAGGATCACAAGAATTCCCCGCCCCCAAGGCAAGATTTTGTTGATATGAAGGAGGTCTTTCTGGGGATGTGGATGAGATTTAATCTTTTATGTTAAGATGTTCATCAGTCACACTTGTTGCTCTCAGGATCAAGATGACCTTGAAGAGTAAAGATCCAGGGGAAACCAGAAGTAGCAAAGCAAAATGAGATGGCATCAGAAACAAAGTGGTCCAGGTACAGATGTCTCATGCCTATAATCCAAGCTACTCAGGAGGCTGAAATCTGAGAATCATGCTTTGAAATTAGCTTACGCAGATAAGTCTGAGAGGTTTATCTTCATGGTTGTTGTTAATAATGTACTATGTGAAGTTATTTCTTTTCTCTTTTGCTCCCCTTATGGTTTATCTCATGTTGTCACTGCATCTAACTTGGGTACCTGGTATATTGTATCTACATTTATTTGTTCATTTGAAATAGGGAAGGAAAAACAAGATGATTGGGAGGGGGTGACGGGAGGGAAAGTAGAAGAAAAACATGGGAAAGGGTGTCAATGTCCAAGAAGTAATGTATCCACTACCTGATGAATGTAACTGTCACTCTTCTATACATCACCACAGCAATAAAATAAAATTAAAAAAATAAATTCTTATCTAATTAACCAATCAAAAGCCCAGAAATGTAGATGCGGCTCAGTTGATAGAGCACCAGCTTTGAGCAACAACAACAAATAAGACAATCTAGAAGAAAATCCTGAGTTCAAACCCCAGTACAACCCGATCTCTGTCCTCCTCACACACACAAAGAAAAAAATGGAGTCAGGTCAGTGACTCAGCCTGCCTTCCAAACTCAAGTCCTTCTGTTTCTAAAAATCGCTGTGCTGTTTCAACATCTCACTGGGTGGTGAGGATTGAAGTGGCTAAACCTATCCATGTCTGGGTAAGGAATATTTTCTGAGTGTCAATGCTTCTCTGGACTTCACTGGACCTCACTGAGAGGCACACATGTGTGTCCCATGCTTGGGCATGGTGTACTTGAATCTCAGAAGAATCATTGAGCTGTTTGAATCTGAGAAAGTCCAGATCGATGTAAATGGGTTTTATGTCTGTGCAGCACTTGTCTCTGAAAATGGCTATGTTAGATTTGTGTGTACTAAGGTGTGTTCACTCCTGGGTGCTTGTGTGTGAGTTTGTGCTTTTGTGTGTAGGTGTGTTGATGTCCATGGGTGATCCTGTGGATTCTCTATCCTTTGTTGTTTCTCTGATCTTTTTCTCTCTGGGAGGGTGAGTGATTACTGTCGGTAGAGAATGTTCCAATAAGGAACACTGTGAAAGAAATCATTTCACACTCCCCATAGAGCAGATCATGTGCTCTGTTCTTGGCAAGTGAGTGGTTGCTGAGTTACTGCAAGTCAGCTCCTTTCTTCTCCTGCGATGATGCATCGACTGCTTGCTGGATGTTTTTTTTCCCCCTCCTTTAAATACAAGCGAGTTTCTTTTCCTTTTTGTGCATCCTCCTCTAAGCTTGGGAGCACAGCACTGGACAGGGCACCATCTTTCTCTGAGATTTACTATATCTGGCAGAACTTGGGGAGGGCAGCCAAGATGGGGAGGGCTGAGTGTACCCTAGCTCTCTAAGGAGAGATGAGGCATTCTCTAGAATTTGGAGGCAGAGAGCAGCTCTTCTTTATTGCTATGGCTCTTCTGGCTTTAAGACCATTTGTAACAGAGCAGAAAGCTTTATAGGGAAGTATTTATTTGGAAAGAACTGGCTGAGAGGAAGTAAGGAGGGAATGAGTTCAAGCCAGATAAGTCTGGACTCTGAGAAATAGCTAGTTAAGAGAACCAGGGCCAGCAGATCAGAGCCTCATTCTCAGGTCTGTAGTTTTCTTGAGCGACTCCTCACCCTGGAGTCATCCTTAGAGGAGAAGAGCAGAACTTGTGTTCCATACCCTTTCTGTCCTCCTTCCTTACCACTCATTGTCTCTGGGCCTTTTTAATGGTCACTCTGAAAGCTCACTAGGAAAGCTCCTCACACATGCTATGTCAGGCAATGAAGCCCTGGGCACAGCTTTGCCCACCTGGCACTGTGGAAATGAGAAGGAAGCAAGACAGCATGTGGCTTTCCATTACACAGAATATCAGCCACAGAGCAGCGAATGTTAACTCTCAGTCTCCTGACACCCCAGCGAGTGTCCTTTCCATCACACAAAGGTCGTTTGGGATGACTTTTGGGTGTCAGATGACTTTTATTTAAAACCAGAAAATAACTTCCCCTTATGGGACCATACAGTGAAGTGGAAAGTCATGTAACGAGTCAGGAAAAGAGCCTAGC